>NW_027175876.1:8289579-8764579 GCF_023055335.1 Clinocottus analis
TTTGGTATGTATATGTATATGTGATACATATACTGTCTCAATCTTTAGGTGCAACGTCACTTTTTATGTGTGGACATCGGCATCCTTTTCATTCATGGGAATTAAATGAAAAGCTAAGTCCTATGATAATTCTGTGATGGACAGTTAAAAGACTGCACTCATACAGTATGTTTTATGGCATACTAAATCATTTAACCAGAACCACAAGCTTTCATTTTACCACTGCAGTGATGCACAACAGTTTCCTTTTGCTACCATTGAGAAATGTGTTGTGTATCATGTGTGTCCTGCGTTTCGTTCTCACTGTCACAGTTTAACCAGCTTGAATGTTTGTTTGAATAATGAACTGGGGTTTCAGTATGAAATGGACTTAATCCTGCCATGGTTTTGGTTGATCACCAGAGATGGATTCTCAGTGCAGGAGCCGCCCCCTGGACCTGGTCTTTATCATTGACAGCTCTCGCAGTGTCCGTCCGGGTGAGTTCGAGAAGGTGAAGATATTCCTGGCTGACATGGTCGACACGTTGGACGTTGGCTCCGACGCCACCAGGGTGGCTGTGGTCAACTACGCCAGCACGGTCAAGATTGAGTTCCTCCTCAAAAGCCACTTCAACAAACCCGACATGAAGAAAGCCATCTCCCGCATTGAGCCCTTGGCGACCGGCACCATGACGGGCCTCGCCATCAAGACCGCGGTGAACGAAACCTTCACCGAGCAGTCTGGAGCCCGGCTTCGCTCCAGGAAAATCTCCAAGGTGGCCATAATTGTGACAGACGGGAGACCCCAAGACCAGGTGGAGGAAGTCTCTGCTGCAGCTCGGGGCTCGGGCGTCGAGATCTACGCCGTCGGGGTCGACCGAGCTGACATGCGCTCCCTGAAGCTGATGGCCAGCATCCCTCTGGATGACCACGTTTTCTATGTGGAGACCTACGGTGTTATCGAAAAGCTCACCTCCAAGTTCAGGGAGACCCTGTGCGGTAGGACAAAGAGACCCGCGAGACCTTTTCCCCACCATTAACCCAGGTTTTAGTTTCGCAGTAAGGGGCACCTACAGTCTACAGGGGGTTTTGCTGCAGATTGTGGATCGTTTACTGTGTTATTGGTGAAATAGAAAGTCTGCAGTCATAAAGAAAAATACCAGATGCTCTCAACCCCCACATGGACTGCAGATGTCAGTGCTAGAACCAGCTTGTAGTCGCCAAGTTAAACCAGTTTAAAGTCTTGGGGCCGTGCAGCCCGAAACGTTCAGCTTCTTTTTTTAAAAAGCAAAAATAATGTAAATTGTGATTGTTAGAAAATGGTTTGTAATCAAAGCATCATTGTGGTGATTGCTTTCAATGTATTCGTCTTTATAGGAAATTATTTAAATGCACGGTCATCCAAACTAATGAAATAATGACTGACACTTATCTACTCAAATATAGAACTGTGCATAAACTTAATACATAATGCACTTGTTTAAATCCATACAAGCTCCAAAAAGCGCTAATGGTTGCTGGTGAAATGTGTGAAAATTACAATAATCTATAGCAATTTATAGGTGAGAATAATGTATTTGAAAGGATAGATTTTAATTGTACAAGAACTTTTAGACAAATGAGGCTCGAAGTTGTCCCCATGTTACTGTCTCTTTGAGATAATAAGTCCATGTACTCTTTATAATCAGGGTTCTGTGATTTTACCTGTGTTGTCCAACACACAGTGAACCTAAGCAGGTCATAAATTTCCTTGGCTGAGATGTGGAGAAGGTGTATCAATGGATCAAGTACAAACACAAGAAAAGCTCGCAAATATTTAATATTTTTTTGAATCAGTACAAGCAAACAAATATTGTAAATTGAATCAGCTTTAACTATAACACAAAAACCCCTTTATTTTACTTTTGTCAACAGTAGAAGGAGATATTAGTATCCGTCAACTGGTTTGATGGACTTGCAGAGCACTACCTTACCTACAAGATACCTACCAATAGTATACTGCATGAAACTGTACCCATGCTGCCGTCTTGACAGCGCCATCCCTTAATCCCGGTTCATTCTAGGTCTGGACCCCTGTGCCCTGGGACATGACTGCGAACACATATGCGTCAACAGCAATGCCTCGTATTACTGCCAGTGCCGGAATGGTTATATCTTGAATGCAGACAAGAAAACATGTTCCCCGAAACGTAAGAACATATGTGTGAATACAGCAAATGTGACTTTTTGCTGTGCTACTAAAGCTGCTAAAAGTCAATGTGTAAAATCTTACAAAGCAATGTGCTGATAGTGTTTGGTTTCAAAGCTTCACAACATCACAACCAACTGGTGCTTAAATCCTGACTGTAATTCACTGTTGACAGTACAATTTGTTGGACAATTATCGGGTAATATTATAGATTTTATTCCCTATTATGGCATCACTGTTCAGACAATGTAATGGTAAATTAATACTGTGGACTATTTTGGAAAGTGTACTTTCAAGCTTTGGTTTGTTCTTGAACTGCAGCCCAGTTAAAAAAAAACAGAGTGGGTGGTATTTTGTGTGCTTTTTTCCTCTCAACATGATCTGTTGCCCTGATGTAAAATGTGCTTTCTCCAGGAGAGGAGGTGAAGGCGGTGGTGGTGGTGGAGGATCCCTGCAAATGTGAAGCCCGACTGGCTTTCCAGAAACAGACGTATGCGGCCATCCAGCAGCTCACCACCAAGCATATCCTTCCTGTTGGTTCAAATGGAAGACTTTTTGTTCAAAACATTCTCGGCAGCACATTTCTCTATAGTTAAAGTTGATTATATCTACCTGTTGGCATTGTAATTGTAATATCATTTAGCAGTGTGTTTTGTGTTTGTTTTTATCATTTTATTGTGTCTGTTAATCTGTGCAAATGTATTTTCTTGACCGATCCCACTAGTCGACGTGTCTGGGAGAATAGAGCTTCTGGAGACCATGTTGGGCCGTGCCTGAAGCTGAACGCAGAGGTATTGACAGATTTTTTTCTTGGTGAGATTGGTGGTAAAAGCTTCCTCCCCTTCACACAGTCTGGCCTCTTGTTTATTTACTTTCTGCAGAGACGGCTCGCTGGCTTACTTCCTGGACGTGGACATGTGTTTCCTGTCATCCATCCTCCCATAACTACTGGATGAATTTCCACCACAGATTGTGTCAAGCTGTGATTCATGAACCAAGATCCCTCAACTTACTGACTGTAGTGCATTGTGGAGCTACAATGTCTACAGTTGAATGTGGGCATTTAATGCCATATTTTGAAACTACTTAAACACTTTTCTCTTATTAACCGAAGAAGTATTATTTCAATTGTTTCACCTGTACCGTATGAAGTATGTTTTGTATCCTGTTTGTACAAAGTTGCGTATTGTGTATATAGTAGTTTTTATGAAAACATAAAATTGGATTTAATTGGTTGCATACTTTAATAGTTTTTTTTTTACAACCAGTAAATTGTTTCCTACAGTAGATAGTTTTGCATTATTTCGTGATTGTATAATCTGTAAAACCAGGTAAAATATTGTTGAAGTTTGTAATATATTTCATAGATGATACATGTTAATCATGTGTCTGTGAATGTTATCAAATGACTTATAATGTTTGCTAAGAATCATAGATGTAACCAAGCAGACAAATCAGACAATAAAATAATCACAAAGGAGGTTGTTGTGTACGCTGTCTTTTTTGTTCTTCTTAACTGGATGGTGATATTGAAAATTTCATGAATCTGATGACATGATATTTAGAGGCCAAACAGTGAAGCTATTAAGAGTGAAATAAATCAAAGTAAGGCTGGATATGATCTGTTAATACATTGATTACAGTAATGTATCCGGCATGGGAATGGCGTGGTCTGACGCCAACAGTAATAGAATACATTAAATGGCTATTACTTAAAAAAGTTTGATGAAAGTTTGAAGGAGTAAAACTTTAATCTTACGTCTATTATATTTTTAAAAAGGCCAATGATACATTTCTCTCACAAGCATTGTAAGTTTTTTGATGTGAGGACAAACACATTTTTTTGACTAATGAGTTACAATAATTAAAATAAAATTCTCTTAAATTCCTTTAAATAAAATGTGTTATTGTTGAATTGAATGTATCTTTATGAAACCTTAATGAAGATAACATCTCAGTCTGTACCGTAAAGTAGTGGGCAGAATCAACACATCCCTCTAAAATGTGTTTCTGTGGATACAGAAGAGCCATTATGTTCGTACTTATTGTATAACTGTACGTTTCAGTGCCATATACTGTATGTATTTCTGTGTCAATATAGAAAGGTAAACATGATGGATGAGCTCTCACATTTCTATCAAGGATGTGTTATAATTTACTTTGGCTTCACAAAAACAGTCAAAGCGCACTGAGACCTGAGGTCAAGTTAAGATCGCTCCCTGACCTTAAACCCTTTTTACTAAGAAAGACTTTCACTCACTAAACATTCCTAATAAAGCTGGAATAAAGTCTACAATCCCGCCGTGATTAAGCAGATCTATTGATTCCTAATCTGAGTTGAAAAATTCATTTGGATAATAACATTTTTCCTACATACCATCTGTTTGTGTACACCATCACCATGACCATCATGTGGTTTTTTACACCTTCAGTGTTGCCAAAAAAAACAGTCAGAGGTCATCATGTAACCTCTGGAACGAGTTGCTTTATGTGCCTGAAGCAGCGCTGACAACAGAGCGTCTCTGTCTGCGCTGTCTGAGTGAGGTAAAGAGTCAACACGCCAACGTTTACCTCTCGTCTGGTTTGGATCCTCTCCCTCCTTCCTTTAACCAAACAGCTGTTTTGTGTTTGTTCGCTATTTTAGTGGCTTTCATGGTTACCACACTCATGGGCGGTCAGGAAGGCGAGCCCACCAGCATTTTTAGTGGAAAAAAAGATGAATTGGACTCACATACCTCTGAGAAGTGGAAAAATCACAGTGTTGTGCAGAGTTGAGGACAAACTAGAATTTTCTCAAAAACAGTTGACCAGTGGTCTGTTTCATTGATGACTACATATTTGGAAAAGTAATTTAACCTTATAATAAACAATCTAACAATCCTCTAAGGTGAGACAAGGACTGAGGATGTTTAAAATAACATGTAAGTTGTTCAAAAGTGAACTTGTTGCATAAACACGATTCTTCCTTTGCTGTAGGATAGTCTGTATTAAAAGAATAGTTGGACATTTTGGGACGTATACTTTCTGACTTTCTTGCCAAGAGTTAGATGAAAAGATTCATACCACTCAAATGTTTGTAAACTACATATGAAGTTACTAAGGATGGAGTACTTATTAAATTATGACACCAATACTATGGTGGAACAGGGCTGATATGTTATCAAAAAGTATATCAATATAAGAAAATGGACCAAAGGAATTCAACAACATAATTGTGTTTACCAAAGCAGATGGATATGTGTTACTGTGTTAATGTGGGAGCAAACATTGAACTGTAAATACTCAGAATAATTGTATTTAATATTGTTTTTTAAATGACCCATGTTTATTTTTTGGTTTTGTTTTGTTTCACTCAGATGAGAAATATTTTGATACTCCAGAGAAATTTGAGAACATGATTCTTTTTTCTTTTTTTTGAGCATGTATTGAGTGTTGAATCTGTTCCTGGACTTGGAAATATACTGTGATCACCAACTCCACTAAAGCTCTGAAAGAAAGCTGGTAAGTTGACCTTGTCAGCATTTTGTTTTGTTATTTTCCTGCTATATCAGCCACATATGAAGAAAGGAATTCCCTCCCTACAGTACAAAAATAGCTACATGTATCATGTTTTTAAAGTGTAATCTGAGTGAACCAAACTGAAATATATATTATTTGGTAGTCTCTGGTTAACTCAAAACGTACTTAAAGTTTGAGACAGTGACCTGCGGCGTTGTGTGTTTGTCAGAGAAGACGATGAAGGTTTGTCATGGATGTGTGTTCTGGTTCTGTCAGACCAAAGTGGACTCTGATATGTTCTCTTAGTTCTCTCAGCTAAAAGCAAATGTTTGGGTGCAAGAAGAAGAGTTACCTGGCTGCTGAACATAACAGTCTTTGCTTCAGCTGTACAGGCTGCCCATGTCGCAATACGCTGTTGTGGGTTGCAGAAACCTCTTGCTTCATGTGGTGAAATGACCTAGATAACCTACACTTCCACTGCTTGCATGTTATTGCCATTTTCTCAGAAGTGTCAACAGCCAGCGTCCTGCATCGTCTCTCTCTGGGTCTACTACTTTCCGTTAGATCTATTTCAACTCATCCACACAGTCTGGAGATAAATGGGCCGCAAAAGGAAAGTGCACGGCCACTGAGTGACCTCTGCTTCCTTAAGGTGGCTTTTGTCACCTGGACAGTTGACTTCCTCACCTGGGAGATGGTCTGAGAATGTCTCACCTGTTTGCTTATGGGTTCTCTCCTTCCTGTGTATTTACTGCAGCAAGTGTCCACATTGTCCAGATGACAGATGAAAATTAAAAACACCCCCATTGCTAAACTATTAGAATAATACTGTTTCAGATAGTTAGCCGGTGACTGGAATCTGTGTTAAAATTGTATGCCTAGTATACAATTTTAACTAGTTGTAAATGCACTTACACAACTTGCACTGAAGACTTCACTGCCTGTTCTAAGAAGATCTGAGTCAAGACTGCCACCTGCTGTAGAACTGATTTCCGATTGTTTGTTCTCATACGGTCTGGATTTCAATCACTACATATGATCTGAGGTTATTTAATGGGAAATAATATATGTATCAATTTATGTGCACATTAAGTGAAGCATTACACGACTTATGGGATGTGTCACATATTGGTTGCATATCATTACTTGTTATTTAGTCAAGAAGGAGAAAAACAAGTTGTTGTTACAATGTTACAAGAAACTGCAGGAAAAGGGGCATCTTTGTTAGCATCAGCATGTACATATAGAGTATTTATAGTATATAATATAATTTAAGTTAGTAAAATCAAAGTGATAAATAATATGAGATGCAAAACAAAAATACAGTATACTGTATTCCTTTTTGATTTTACTCTATTGATTGCAAGTCACGCCCACTTGCGACCCGCTGAAACTGATTGGATGGTTTAGGGTGTGACGTCATATCCGTAGTTGGCATAAAACAAGAAGAAAAAAAACTTCAAAAACGATGGAGGAAGATAATCCCCCACTACTTGAATATGCTCACTCTGAGTTTAAAAAACAGAATTTCAAACAGGCAGAAGAACTTTACACAAAGTTTATCTCGTCCTGCGCACAGTTCAGGTACCGTTTGTTCCGCTTTGGAGATGTGAAACGAGCTAAATAACGCCACTGTAGTGTAACTGGTGTTACACAATATTCAGTCCTCCATCAAATTTTATGACCCGGTTGATTGGTAACTTACTGTTGCCGAGATTAATTTGGTTACTCTCTCTTTGGAGTCATTTAATTCCATCACTTGTTAAATAATCCATTTTTATCGGTGTCATATTTCCACAGGGGATGTGAAGCTAGTCATTTGGCCGGTGCTTATAACAACCGCGGACAGATCAAGTATCTCCGGGTGGATTTTAAGGAGGCGGTAGAGGACTTCACTTCCGCAATACAGACTGACAGCCGATTTGAAATACCTTTCTACAACAGAGGACTCATCCGCTATAGACTAGGTAAGGGTCATAATAATATTTTTTTTTTAAAGGCACGTTTTGTTGTTGTGAGACTATCGTCATGCTGTGACGCTATCATCAAGCCTGACAGTAGTGACAGAGAAAAAGTAGTGACTTCCGCTCTGCTTCAAAATAATTGTCAAGTTTAGGCTGCGGTATAATATTTTTAACCTTTTTAAATAGTCCAAACTGAAACAAGAATATATTCAAGGAGGGATCCATACCAGATTTTATTCAAAAATCAAACAAAATAAAATAAGGAAAATGCAGATGCTTCCATAGATTATTTAAAAAATAATTATTTCAATCCCATTGTATGATGCCCTTCACAGTTACCAGATCTCAACCTAATGGGACATGTTTGACCAACAGGTTTGACAGTGTTCTCCACCTTAACCAGCATCACACCAAATGGGGGAATAGATTTTTGACGAGTGCTGTTCAATGGCCCAACACCTTATCAAGACACTTCCTGTTGTTTTTTCCTTTTAATTTATAATCTATCTGTACATGTATACATTACAAAGACTGTAAAAACAGTCAAATATATGTTGACAAACAGATGTTTAACTTCAGTAATATGATTGCAGCGCAGGTAAAAAAAAATAGGTTGTACTTGGTAACTGAAAGAAGAACAGTGAACTCGGGACACAGCTTTATCGCTGTCTGAAAGGCCAGGAAAATACATATTTGAAACTATCATACAGACTCCTATCATATTCCCTTTGACAAACTAGATACTGATATTACTAAAACAATCAATGAAAAAAAACACCACACTGGCTCACTAAACTATATAACAAAGCTTCCTTTTAACAAATATGCTTTTCCACAAGTGTCCTGTTGTCCTTATTTTCTCAATACTTCTCAATTTCATGAAACTTCATCTTGGTGTCAGTGATGTGTCTTTTGACATCAGTCAGATATGAGATTCAGTCTGAAAATGAATCATGATCACAACAAAAGCTGGGTTGAGGATATAGCTGTTGAGTGAGTCTGGTGTGTCTTGCTCATTCTTCTCAGTAAATAAAACGTCTCACTTTTGACTACCCAATGAAGAAGTACTTAAGAAATTGTAAACTTATGATGTATGAACATTTTTTAAAACTATTTTACAGGTTTTTTTGACGATGCCAAGAGTGACTTCCAGCAAGCATTGATGCTCAATCCAGATTTTGATGAGGCAAAAGTGAGCCTGCAACAGACACTTCTGGACCAGCAGCACAAGATGGAAAGGGGCTACTGACTGCTTCATCAACTATAGACTACATATTTTACATTTATGCTGGTGGATAAAGAAAACATGTACATACTGTCACTTTACTTGCATTTATGTGCAGCTGTCATATGAATTATCGTCAAATGATCTTAATAGGAATAGTTTGATTTATTTTTTTAAGCTATTAGCATGAATATGAACTTGTAAGTAAACACAAAAAATGTAAAGTAAACAACCAATGACATCACTCAATTCATTGCTGCAAAAACATGTATAGTTTAAACACATGAAAGAGCATTGCTAAGTCCTTTTCTGCTCTAACTCTTCCAGTTCGGTACATTTGTAATGGACTCATGAATGAAAGTATATAATTGTATTGTATAAGTCTGTGTGGACCATGCAGTCCTATCGACCAAGACTCAGTAATTGAAAAGATGAGCTTGGGTTTACTGTTAGTAATAAATGTTGTTGCACCATCTTGAAGACACTGGGGGCAGGTTTGTGACTATAAACAAACCTTGATTAAGTGTTGGAATACAGTAAAGAAAATTAGTATCTCAGCTGCAAAGGAAAAACATGTTTTGTGTCTGAAATTATGTCTTTCTAAAAGCATTGTTCTAAGAAAAGACAGTCATCCTCTCTTGACAAAATGCATCTCTTGGAAAAATTATAATAATATATTTGTGATTTGATATCAGTATAGAATAAATTATTTTTATCACACTCTCCACACACCAATTAATGTGTATGCATTTATTAAGATGTTCCAGTCTTCATAAGAAATCCATCAATTCATCACACTACAAGTGAGCTGGGTGAAGAGTCACCAATTGGTCTCACCTGTGTATTGTAATCAACGGATGTTTAAAACAGTTGGTGGTGGAGCAGAAAGCAGTCAGTCACTTCTGTTCAGAGTTGGTCTGTTGTGCTGGGTGTTCAGGGCCAAGCGCTGACGGTGATTGGATTCCTCTAGTTCTTTTGTTTGGCTGCCCTCAAACTCCAACATGTCGAGGCTTGGGAACATGTAAGTTAATTTAGTTTATTTTTGTCAAAGACTGCACTTTGTGCACTTGTCTCTAAATTGTGCTTTACTTGTTGTAGTTTGTTATGGAACTTGATGGCTGCAGTTATCCTGTTGGGTCAAGCAAGGCCAAATATGAAGTTTAATTCACAGTCAAGTAAGCCTGAATTCAAACAATTTCTTTACCTTGTTGCAGAAAGTGTACTCTTCCTCACAAGCCTTTTCTTTTAACAGGCAGTGGCTTACATTCAGACTGTGTGGGTAATCTAATGAGGCTGTCATTGGACAAGGCCCTAGCAGTGGGAAATGAACTTGAGGTGGAGGCCATAAGTGAGTCTACAAGGTGCTAGTAAGCACAATTGGTTCCTCACTAGAAGAGTGGTGTCATGCTTGTCTTTATCCCTCCCACGCCCTTCAGATGACACCCAGCACATTGTGTTAACACCCAACTTGGCTGCTCAGTGTGGATACAGCATGGAGTCTGACCTGTGGGGCAACACCAGAATCTACTCTTCTCTGCTGGGCTGCTACGTGGATAACAAAGTGTGTTTGAGCTCATTTTATTGGCTGACATATTATAAATTGCTAGTGAGATGGTAACTTGACCTTCTCCTTAAATTCTTGAGACTTTTTTTTATTAGGCACAGAATTTGGTATGTGCATTCATGAATAATCAAAGTCAAACCTCAATGTTTTTACTGTACTTGGCTGTACAATTTTTCCTCTTTAGTTTAAAAAGTAATGTAAAAATATATTGTGTTATCTGCTGAAATTCTGACCTAATTTATTGGTGCATCTTAACTCTGGGTAATTAAATGGACAAAAGTGGCTAAATGTTTGAATTAAACAAATTGCTTACTTTCAGCTCTATAGATGCCCCCAATGCCAAAATTCTCATTTAATGAATTTCATTTGTAGGACGATCAAACCTTCAATGTTGCTTTAAGG
Source organism: Clinocottus analis (assembly GCF_023055335.1). NCBI lineage: Eukaryota > Metazoa > Chordata > Actinopteri > Perciformes > Cottidae > Clinocottus > Clinocottus analis. The sequence continues at coordinate 8,300,400 of NW_027175876.1, forward strand.
CTCCGAATGTACAGCCCTAGTCTCTCGGATGTGGTTACCCATGATGTGACTCAGACGTGCAGCTACACTCGGTGGGCATCCAGAGAGATTCTCTGCGACAGGAACTACATGGAAGTAGGTTACTTAACATGGATAGTTCTACCAAATAGTCTCTGACCAACTATTAAGCCAACATTTCTTGTTCTTAGGTGTCGCACCACATTACTACTCCTGATGCTGAAGTTAAGGGACAAGCTCAAGCTGTTAAAGAGAGCGACCACATTCCTGACGTATGTGTAGAAAATGAGCTATTTCAGTGGACTTGCTCATAAACCTGCACTTTTTTTTTTAATTTTTTTTTTTTTTAAGCTCATTAAACGGCAGTAATTTTGATTTCTTCCCTACAGGCCTCTGGGGCAGCACATGGTATCTGGAAGTTGACATTTTACACCCCAGAACCAGTGGCAATGGTGCTGAAGGAGGCTGAACAAGCCGGCTATGGGGCCATGGTGACCTCGACCCGTCTGGTTATGCGATCCCCGTACAATACAGCAGAAACTTATTCGGAGAATGTAAGCAACATACCCATCTCAATTGTTTCGCATTAAACTATGCTTGAAAGCGTGACATTAAACCTGACATCTCTTAGGTGGGTGGCGTCTCCATGGAAGTGTTCAGGGTGAGTGCCTACTACAAGGCACCACATGGTCTGAGTGTGGTCAACTTGGCAGCTGCTTGTCCCACAGGCAAGTCTCGAGCAATTGGTGGATGGGCACGATTAACGTTGTCACAGTTGTGTCAACAGTTGGTTTATCACTAACAGGTGGCGTCCTTTTCGATAACAACGTAATCTCTTGGCACGTACCTCGCCGTGTGACACCGCTGGTAGATGGCAGCTTTGAAATCCTAGAAATGCACATGGGCATCAACGGGAAGAGGCTTGATCGATCTCAGATGGCCGCACGGGGCTACACTCTGTCCACCACAGATTTCCACATAGTCATTGAAATCCCAGTGGGCTCGCCTGATGGCCACTACAAGGTTAGGAAGTCTTCTAGTTTAGAAATGCAAGACAAATTGTTTAAAATAAAAAAGATTAATTGGTCATGAATAATTGCAGAGCCATGCCCCTGATTACCAGTACCACATCACTTACCTTGTTGAGCCAATGCTTGAGATACTGTGGAGGACCACTGACACCCAAGATGATACCAGATACAAGGTTTTGTTCCCCATTACCACCCCTCTTATGCTTCAGCCTCCCCACATCCAAGAAAGTAAGTTGCATTATCTGGTAGCCGACCAACCTTCAGGCTCATGGAGAATGCTCTGAATCTATAGCGTGTCTCTTTCTGTCCCTCAGATACTGTTGCAGAGTCCCGAGTGTTTAGCGTTCTCTTGGGGCCTTTTCTTCATGATGTGGTGCTGAGGAACATCACCTTCTTCAACCAAGTTTTCACTGTTGAAGAGAGCAATGCCAGAGGCTTTATTGTGAAGGAGCATCACTACTCCAATGGAACCAAGAGCATCTCTGTTTTAGTGCCTTTTGATGCAGATATTGTCCTGAGAAATGTATGTGACATTATAGCTGTGCAATGTCATTTGGTGCCATCTTTCTTAATTGCTCTGTATTTTAGTGTTTCAGTGACATGACTGAGCTGTTTATATCTGCAGAATCCTGAACCCTTGGTGACGTCCTACTTCCTCTCACTGATCTTTGGGTTTATCATCCTGCCTGAAGAAAGTCCTTTTGCCCACCTAGTTGAGTTGGAGGCATCTCTGCAGGATGTTGGTAAGATTTATCTTTTCATGATATCTAGCTCATAATCCTTTGACCAACTGGCAACTAGGGGGTAAAATTGCCATGGAACATCACCACATACTTTTTAAATGTGTATTTTGTACTGCTGTTGGATATTCAAGCTTTTGGTGTATTCAGGAGAAATCAAAAGCTGCAAATAAAGCTGTAAAGGGAGCATCACAGACATATTGCATTCAATTGAATGTCCAAAAACCCTGGGTATCTCCCCTTAAATATGACAACACAACCCCAGTAAGAGCATAAGGGATGAAGACGCTCAGTTAAATCCACCTTTTCTGTGCTTTTAGAGCTGCCCACCATCACTGGCACCTGTGACCAGAACCACTTTCACATCAGTGTGAAATACGGGAGTCAAGGCAATGATTTCAAGGCAATGGTTGGACATCAACAGCTGACACCTGGGATGGATGACTACAATGTCCAAGAAAACGGCACACACTTCAGCCTCGTACTGCCGTACACTGCCAAGGACACAGCCTTCGAGGTATGTCTCACTATAACATCTCACCACGGCTCTTCTGCACTGGATAACATCCCTCTTTGTCTTACAGCTGATGACCTCAGATTCAGTAAGAGCCCGCGTTGACTTCTCTCTGTTGCATACCACTAACGACTGGGTGCTTGCTGATCTCTTCTTGGCCTGCAACTTCCCCTTAACCACAACCGGTAAGACTTGAACATGTAGGGTTTCTGCTGATGGGGATTGTAGGACGCTGTCTTCACCCTTACCACCTCCACCCTCAGCGTGCTACCCCAATGGAACGATGACCGCTATGGCTGTGAAGGTGGATTCTGTGACCAATATCCTCCCAAGTCAGCTGACTCTGAAGGACCAGTCATGCAAACCGGCTTTCAGTGATGATCGCTTTGCATATTTCTCTTTCAGTGGTGCTTCATGTGGAACCACAAGAACAGTAGGTGTTCACCTTAAATCCCCACATTATTTTTTGTTAAATGGTCTAATGCCTCCTATCTTTACTTGTATTAAGTTCTTTGACCACTACATGCTGTATGAAAATGAGATTGCCTCACCTTACAACAAAGGCGCGTCCCTCACATCACCAGTTGATCCTCGGTACAGGTAGAGGGACTGGTCTAATCTTTGATCCTAAAATGCTGCGTAGTGAGAGGTCAACCCCTTCAGTGTATTCTTCTTTTCTCCAAGACAAACTATTTCCTGCTACTATGTGGTCAATGAGACTCAGACTGTTGGCTTCCTCTCAAAGCCAAGACTCTACGAACCCACCGCAGAGATCGGCTCCGGACAGCTGATGGTGCAAATGAGGCTGGCCCAGGGTAAAGTTGGCGTTATTAAAAACCTTGTCTTGAGATTGCAAGACTGTACATTGTCTGGGCCATGCCTCTTGCTAATGAGACTCTTCTCCTCCAGATTCATCGTACGAGTTCTTCTACCAAGCAGAAGATTATCCAGTTGTGAAATATCTGAGGCAGCCTCTGTATTTTGAGGTGGAGCTGGTTGAGTCGACTGACCCGAATTTGGAGCTCATCTTGGAGAGCTGTTGGGCTACGCTTGATGATGACAGGCTGTCTCTGCCTAGCTGGGATATCATTGTGGACGGGTAATGAGATGCATGATAGTGCAGTGTCAAAATTCAGATTTGCCATGTGACCAACAGTGCGTTTTAAAAAGAAGACTTTAAATGTGTTTTTAATTTACCCCCATCCAGCTGTGGGAATCCAGATGACAGTTATATGACAAGTTTCCATCCTGTTGTGAGTGACGCCAGGGTCTTAGTCCCGTCCCACATCAAACGCTTCTCTATGAATATGTTCACCTTCACTAAAGATGAGGAAGTTCTGAAAGACGAGGTAAAATACGAGTCTTTCTCCTAATGAAGCATATTGACCACATCGCACGGTAGCTCTGTAACAAACCCTTCTGTCCGTCTACAGATCTATGTCCACTGTGATGCGGTGATTTGTGACATGCACAGCCAAGCAGATGGTTCATGCAGAGGCCAGTGTGTGCAACCTACACACCAGATGAACTACAGACAAGAGATGAAGGGAGTAAAACGGGGTAAGTGACTTCTGGAATAACATCGTCAACTAAATCTACTTGCAGTTGGTGATCGCTATTTGTCTTGTGTTTCTAGTGCAAAGAGGAACGAACTCTACCAACCAAAGGCAAATCTCATTTGGGCCTATTGTGTTAACCTCAAACTTCTGAATAAACTAATGTCTTAAAACTTTTCTAAGGGTCTGTTTTTTTTTGTTTTGAAATCATATTAAAACTGTTTATAAACCACATTGAAATATCCCTAGCTGTTAGTGCATGGATGAATAACTTGCATGTTAAGTAAATGGTGTCATTAACTAACCCTTTGTAGATGCTGGATTTGCCATTTGTAAGTTATAGATCATACAGTTTTTAAAAGTTGAACCCAATTATGAAATGCATAGTCAATCTACATGTATAGATTGTCCACAAATGTATTTACTGGTTACAATTGAGTGTTCATGTTGGTACACTTAGGGTTCACTTTTTTTTTTTTTTTTTTTTTTTAATAAAACCTTAACAGTCTTCCTCAGAGTGATTTACTTGTCTGTCAAACATTTGTAAAAATGTATATTCTGCTTGCATTCCTAAACTCATGTGTTTCATTTGAAACTAATGTAAGTTATTTTATTGGGCTCAATGCCCACATGCCTCTTGTTTAGTGGGGGGGACCTTTTTTTTTTTTTTTTTTTTTTTTTGCCTCGCTTGTGCCGCCCGGCGGAAAATTGGCTTTACTGCGATTCGTGTGCATTGACTTTTCATGTAATCTACTCGTGCGACTCATCCTCAGGTGAACTCATTTTAGGCAGTGGCATCAGACCTCATTCTTTCGGTCGCGACCCAATGTGTTTTACCATAGTGAGGGTCGGAATGCAGGCAGCCCGATAAATTGAGAGCGTCGCCTTCTGCTTTCACCAAGACTGTGCTGCGCCTGTTTCACTGCTGCAGCCTATTCGCCTGTTGATCTCCAGTTCCATCTTACCCTCACTCGTGAACAAGAAACTGGGATACTTCAGGGAGGAGGCATGAGAAGGCTTCCAGGAAGTGTTTTTAACGTTCGCCATGCCTCCACAAACTAATTCATTCCTCAAATAGATTAGTCTTCTCTTAATCTGTTATTTCCCTCTAACTTTTATTGGGGATAGACTCAAAGTCAGAGCTAAAGACAAACACTTTTTACATTGTTTCATTCAGTGAGGCGAGGCTGAGCACTCCTGAGTGTTGGATTTGGGTTATGACATTTAAATTTAATCTGAAACTAGTGTTCAAGAGACATTCCATCTATTTCATTATCCGAACCACTTATATAGAGCCTTCAATTAGCAGGCCCTATATTGTACTAGTCATTGAGTGCATGTGTAACTTACTTCCTACATACGTTAGTTCAAATGTTCACTGCAGGTATGAAACTTTACTACTCTGAACATATGGCACTCTGCAAACATGCATAACAAACAAGAATCAACCCAAATACATAAACTAATTCCCCCTTACTTGGACTAAATTTAAGTCATAACGGACACCATTAAGTGCATAAAGAGGGTTGGGCGCCGCCTTCAGACTCTGGAACATATGGTGGCTATGGTAAGTAACAAGATGATTAACCAATGAAATGCCCTTCTAATTTAAATAAGTGGTGAGTTCTCACGATGCAGGTAGACTGCTTGATGTCTGGACATTTTTATATATATACACACACATATACACATATATGTATACATATATATACACATAAATATATATATACATATATGTACACACATACATATATATAGACATATATATGTGTATATATATACATATACATGTATATATATATATATATATATATATATATATACATGTATATATCTATATATATATATATATACATGTATATATCTATATATGTATATATATATATGTATATATATGTACATGTATATATATGTATATGTATATATATATATATATGTATATATGTATATATATATGCATATATATATATGTATATATATATATGCATATATATATGTATATATATATATGTATATATATATGTATATATGTATATATTTATGTATATATGTATATATTTATGTATATATATATATATATATATATATATATATATATACATATATACATAAATATATACATATATACATAAATATATACATATATACATATATATATACATATATATATATATATGTATATATATATATATGTATATATATATGTATATATGTATATATTTATGTATATATGTATATATTTATGTATATATGTATATATATATATATATATATATATATATATATATATATATATATATATATATATATATATATATATATATAGCATTCCTAAACTCATGTGTTTCATTTGAAACTAATGTAAGTTATTTTATTGGGCTAGATGAGTTGCGTCATATATATACATATATATATATATATGTATATATATATATATATACATATATATATATATATGTATATATATATATACATATATATATATATATATACATATATATATATGTGCATATATATATACATATATATATATATATACATATATATATATACATATATATATATACATATATATATATACATATATATATATATATATATATATATATACATATATATATATATATATATATATATATATATATATATATATATATATATATACATATATACACACACACACACACACACACAAGAGAAGTGTTAGTGGTTGACTGACTGCTTTCTCATACATCGCCAGCTGTTTCGTACATCATTTCACACATCAAGCTCTCACACTGTATGTGAGCTGGCCGGAGAATCACAAATTGGTCTCACCTGTGTCTTGAAATTAACTACTATTTAAAACAGCTGGCGATGAATGAGAAAACATTGAGTCACTTCTCTTCATTGTTGGTCTGGTGTGCTGGGTGGTCAGGGCCAAGCTCTGATAGTGGTTGAATTCCTCCGGTTGTTTTGTTTGGCTGCAGTCAGACTGTAACATGTGGAGGCTTGGGAACATGTAAGTTAGTTTATTTTTGCAAGGACCGCAAAATGCACATTAAATGTCTCTCAATTATGTTTTACTTGTTAAAGATTGTTATGGAACTTGATGGCTGCAGAAATCTTCTTCTGTCAAGCAAAGCCAAATATGAAACTCAATTCACAGTCAAGTAAGCCTGAATTCAAATGTAACTACTTTACCTTGTTACAGAAATTGTACTCTTCCTCACAAGCCTTTTCTTTTAACAGGCAGTGGCTTGCATTCAGACTGTGTGGGTAATCTAATGAGGCTGTCATTGGACAAGGCCCTAGCAGTGGGGAATGAGCTTGAGGTGGAGGCCATAAGTGAGTCTACAAGGTGCTAATAAGCTTGATTGGTTCCTCAGTAGGCGAGTTGTGTCATGTTTCTTTGTTTTCCCCCAGATGACACCCAGCACATTGTGTTAACACCCAACTTGGCTGCTCAGTGTGGCTACAGCATGGAGTCTGACCCGTGGGGCAACACTAGAATCTACTCTTCTCTGCTGGGCTGCTACGTGGACAACAAAGTATAATTTATATTAGAATTTGCCAGTGAGAAACATGTTTGCAAATGTTTTGCATTTACACATATATGTTTCATGCACTTTATTTTTTAGAATGATCAAACCTTTAATGTTGCTTTGAGGCTCCGAATGTATGGCCCCAGTCAATCAGCTGTGGTTACCCATGATGTGACTCAGACGTGCAGCTACACTCGGTGGGCCTCCAGAGAGATTCTCTGTGAAAGAAACTACATGGAAGTAGGTTACTTAACATTGATAGTTCTACCAAAAAGTCTCTGGCCAACTATTAAACCTCAATTTCTTGTTCTTAGGTGTCACACCACATTGCTACTTCTGATGCTGAAGTTAAGGAACCAGCTCAAGATATTAAAGAGATCGACAACATTCCTGACGTAAGTGTAGAAAATCTGCTTTTTTTTTTTTTAATGGACCTGCTTTTCAACTTTAACAATTTGGCTTATGAGGTAAATAAGAATTCTCTCGTTCCCTATAGGCCTCTGGGGCAGCACATGGTATCTGGAAGTTGACATTTTACACCCCAGAACCAGTGGCAATGGTGCTGAAGGAGGCTGAACAAGCCGGCTATGGGGCCATGGTGACCTCGACCCGTCTGGTTATGCGATCCCCGTACAATACAGCAGAGACTTATTCGGTGGATGTGAGCAACATACCAATCTCAATTGTTTTGCATTAAACTATGCTTAAAAGCGTGACATTAAACCTGACATCTCTTAGGTGGGTGGCGTCTCCATGGAAGTGTTCAGGGTGAGTGCCTACTACAAGGCACCACATGGTCTGAGTGTGGTCAACTTGGCAGCTGCTTGTCCCACAGGCAAGTCTCGTGCAACTGGTGGCTGGACACCATTAATGTTGCATTGTCACAGTTGCGTCAACATTTGGTTTATCATTAACAGGTGGCGTCCTTTTCATCAAAGATGTAATCTCTTGGCACGTACCTCGCCGTGTGACACCGCTGGTAGATGGCAGCTTTAAAATCCTAGAAATGCACATGGGCATCAACGGGAAGAGGCTAGATAGATCTCAGATGGCCGCACGGGGCTACACGCTGTCCACCACAGATTTCCACATAGTCATTGAGATCCCAGTGGGCTCGCCTGATGGCCACTTCAAGGTTAGGATGTCTTACCTTGACCATGTAGGGTTTCTGCAAGTGTCACTTTCTATTGCAGTTTTTAAAATGTCATGAAAAATTGCAGAGCCATGCCCCTGATTACCAGTACCACCTTACCTACGTTGTGGAGCCCATGCTTGAGGTACTATGGAGGACTACTGAAACCCAAGACGATACCAGATACAAGATTTTGTTCCCCATTACCACCCCTCTTATGCTTCAGCCTCCCCATATCCAAGAAAGTAAGTTGCATTCTCTGGCAGATTACCAACCTTCAGGCTCTGAATCTATAGCCTGTCTCTTTCTGTCCCTCAGATACTGTCCCAGAGTCCCGAGTGTTTAGCGTTCTCTTGGGGCCTTTTCTTCATGATGTGGTGCTGAGGAACATCACCTTCTTCAACCAAGTTCTCACTGTTGAAGAGAGCAATGCCAGAGGCTTTACCATCCAGGAGCATCACTACTCCAATGGAACCAAGAGCATCTCTGTTTTAGTCCCTGTTGATGCAGACATTGTCCTGAAATATGTATATTAATTTCTAGATATAAATTTCACTCTGTGCCAGCTTGGTGTCCAGGTGAAATGACTGGGCTGTTTATATCTGCAGAATCCTGAACCCTTGGTGACATCCTACTTCCTCTCTCTGATCTTTGGGTTTATCATCCTGCCTGAAGAAAGTCCTTTCGCCCACCCAGTCGAGTTGCAGTTATCTCTGCAGGATGTTGGTGAGATATTCAGCTTTTTACTGTATCTATATCATAATTGCTGTTCAACCAATATTAACATGTAACATCCCAAAGCACTTTATTTTTTTTTTCAGTGTCTGTTCTGAACCTGTTAATAAATTTTAAACGTGAGACCCTTTTCTGTGCTTTTAGAGCTGCCCACCATCACTGGCACCTGTGACCAGAACCACTTTCACATCAGTGTGAAATACGGGAGTCAAGGCAATGATTTCAAGGCAATGGTTGGCCATCAACAGCTGACACCTGGGATGGATGACTACAATGTCCAAGAAAACGGCACACACTTCAGCCTCGTACTGCCGTACACTGCCAAGGACACAGCCTTCGAGGTATGTCTCACTATAACATCTCACCATGGCTCTTCTGCACTGGATAACGTCCCTCTTTGTCTTACAGCTGATGACCTCAGATTCAGTAAGAGCCCGCGTTGACTTCTCTCTGTTGCATACCACTAACGACTGGGTGCTTGCTGATCTCTTCTTGGCCTGCAACTTCCCCTTAACCACAACCGGTAAGACTTGAACATGTAGGGTTTCTGCTGATGGGGATTGTAGGACACTGTCTTCACCCTTACCACCTCTACCCTCAGCGTGCTACCCCAATGGAACGATGACCGCTATGGCTGTGAAGGTGGATTCTGTGACCAATATCCTCCCAAGTCAGCTGACCCTGAAGGACCAGTCGTGCAAACCGGCTTTCAGTGATGATCGTTTTGCATATTTCTCTTTCAGTGGTGCTTCATGTGGAACCACAAGAACAGTAGGTGCTCACCTTAAATCCCCACATTATTTTTTGTTAAATGGTCTAATGCCTCCTATCTTTACTTGTATTAAGTTCTTTGACCACTACATGCTGTATGAAAATGAGATTGCCTCACCTTACAACAAAGGCGCGTCCCTCACATCACCAGTTGATCCTCGGTACAGGTAGAGGGACTGGTCTAATCTTTGATCCTAAAATGCTGCGTAGTGAGAGGTCAACCCCTTCAGTGTATTCTTCTTTTCTCCAAGACAAACTATTTCCTGCTACTATGTGGTCAATGAGACTCAGACTGTTGGCTTCCTCTCAAAACAAACACACTACGAACCCACCGCAGAGATCGGCTCCGGACAGCTGATGGTGCAAATGAGGCTGGCCCAGGGTAAAGTTGGCATTATTAAAAACCTTGTCTTGAGCTTGCCAGGCTGTACATTGTCTGGGCCGTGCCTCTTGCTAATGAGACTCTTCTCCTCCAGATTCATCGTACGAGTTCTTCTACCAAGCAGAAGATTATCCAGTTGTAAAATATCTGAGGCAGCCTCTGTATTTTGAGGTGGCGCTGGTTGAGTCTACTGACCCAAATTTGATGCTCATCTTGGAGAGCTGTTGGGCTACACTTGATGAAGACCGGACATCTCTGCCTAGCTGGGATATTATTGTCGATGGGTAATGAGTAGCATTAATCTAGTACAGTCTCAACTTCGGGTTTGACTGAGACAAACCATAATTTTTATGAGTTTCAAGTATTCAAATGGTTTTATCCTCCCTACAGCTGTGAGAATCCAGATGACAGCTATGTGACCATTTTCCATCCTGTTGTGAGTGACGCCAGGGTCTTAGTCCCATCCCACATCAAACGCTTCTCTATGAATATGTTCACCTTCACTAAAGATGAGGAAGTTCTGAAAGACGAGGTAAAATACGAGTCTTTCTCCTAATGAAGCATATTGACCACATCGCACGGTAGCTCTGTAACAAACCCTTCTGTCCGTCTACAGATCTATGTCCACTGTGATGCGGTGATTTGTGACATGCACAGCCAAGCAGATGGTTCATGCAGAGGCCAGTGTGTGCAACCTACACACCAGATGAACTACAGACAAGAGATGAAGGGAGTAAAACGGGGTAAGTGACTTCTGGAATAACATTGTCAACTAAATCTACTTGCAGTTGGTGATCGCTTTTTGTTTTTTCTAGCGCACAGAGAAACAGACTCTACCAACCAAACGCACATCTCATCTCGACCTATTGTGTTAACCTCTGTTAAAACATCTGAATAAACTAATGTCTTTAAACTTTTGTTGCATGTATTTGCTTAATGTGTATCAAAAGGTTGGCATACAGAAAATAAGCTAAAGCTGAAAAGGAAAAACTTACTTTAAATAACTTTCTAAATGTATGCTTTTAGAAGAGATGACTGTAGCTTTTGACACCAGATCTGTTGACTACCAAATATTCATGAATAGTAGGCATTGACCAAATCGGCATGAAATATCATTAGTTTAAAACAAAACTACAGACACATGTCAATTTAGATCAAAATCTTATTCCCTTCTTCTGCAGAAAAAAACAAGTAAATTACTCAAAGTTGACTATAAGGTGCAGTTTCCATCCATTAGATTTGGGAGTGGTGTGGAGAAAGCTAGTTTCAGTCTTTCCTTACAAGCAGGAAAAGTATTTCTCACTTGTTTGTGTTCACTATGACACTGAAATTCTGTCTCTTGTGCTATATACTGAACGAATGCCAGCAAAACCACAGAGCATAATCCCTTTTTTTCTGATTAAAGAAATCTTTGAACTGTCTGAAACTATGGATATCATGGCCCCCAAAAAATATTGTTACCTGAACACATGCCACTGCTCTTGGAGTCAAGCAACCTCATTTATTTCTGTCCTGGAATCCCTGGTTGACTTCAACTTGCATTACTTGGTCAAAAGAGAAAATACTATAAGTCCCACAATGCACCACCATTAGGCAGATGCAGGCTGCCGATTGCTTCAAGTTGAAACTCCTGCAATGCAAGGACTCACAGTGAACACTTTAGCTGAGACCGATTTGAGGAAAGAGTAAACTCATGGTAAAGCCAAGGAATCACTCTGGTACTGTAGCTATTTGTTGGCTTGAAATTGCTTAACATTTATTTACATGTTTTTGTGTTTGAAGGTTTTCAACCTGATGGACCAACCAGCCAACTAAGAAACAAAGATTGAGCTGTGTTGGAAACAAGTTGTCCTTTGGACCAAGTGTACCAGCTATTTCAAGTTGGCCAAGAGTTGATGAACTATCTAGGAACTTGACTGATGCATACATCAAAAATTAACTAACATTGCAGTGCTTTATATAATGAGCAGGGGCAGACTGGCCATAGAGGGTATTGTGCCGACGTGGTTGGGGCCGGCCCACCTCATCACCAGCCGGCCGTCACTCTGTCATCGCTGGCCCGACTACGTGCTGTGGTTCACAGAACACGTTAAATTTACTCAAACTAAATCTAAGCAACACTGACTTTATACTACTCCTTGTGATCTGTACTCCTACTCATGGTTAAAATGTTGCTTACAGGTTTTCAGAGCGCTTGTGCGATTTGAGGACAGTCTGCCTTGATTTTAATCCAGAACACCAGCACTTTGGCAGACTTGAAACGTACATAAGTTTCATTTTTGGGGTAACTGTCTCACGTAGCCTCTGACATGTGTCAAGAGTGAGAGGCTCATACGCACAGACGGATGTATCCGGTCCGTTTTTCAAAATAACACTTTTTTCATTCTCTGTTCAGCCCGATACAAAGGGGACGTTGCGTCACTCGCTCACATATGAAGATGTTTTTTAGCATGATTCAACAGCATGGCACCAACACGTAAATCCTTAAAGGAGTATACTGATATTGTTTTTATTCACATGTTACTATTATGTAGATTATATTGTTTTGTAATGCACCTTCGACACACAATGCATTGATTGCACGGGCAATGCGTTGTCATGTACAAGGTAGGCCGGTCTGACAGTAATCCCCGGGCCACTTTTTCCCCCAGTCCGACCCTGATAATGAGGCACCTTTGTCTTGGGGGAAAAGTGTAAAAAGATATGACCCTAAAGCTGAAAGATTTAAGCTTGATTTTCGAAATTCTTCGTGTCTAAACCTTTACTCACATGGACCAACTGTTTTGGTGCTAAAAATTGGATTACTAAAGATTGTTTACAAATAGTGGAATATATGAATATAATAGATGCATGTAACTTCAAGTTACCAATGATAATGGGACTCATACTGCAGATCAAGCTTTAGGGGTGTGTGCGCAAATAAAATAACATTACAACACATTTGGTTGTCAAACCAAATGTTTTATATGGTGGGGCTGGATGTGGTGGTGATCTGGTGGCAGGCGGAGACCAACTGAGGCTGCTGGCGCGACGCATGTTATCCACTGGACCCCGGCGGCTGTGAATCCTCTCTGTAAAATAAATCACTAGTCAGTATAAGTTCACTGAAAAAGTTATGAATACACAAGTAACGGAGATCCAACAGTGACTATGCTCACGTGCTAAACTAACAATAGTCTTACAAACATTACGGAAATCCAGCACTAGTCTAAATTCATTGAAAGTTAAAGGTGATGGTGACTATAGTTGGTTACCCACAGTTCAGTCCTCCAGACATGCTGTAGCCAGCTATCTCCCTGTAAGCTCCCTGACTGGCTACTTATCGTTACTAACGTAAATATACTATTGCAAAGTTCAGTAAGTCTTTAAATGGATCCCATTTATTGGCGTTGTCCTCTTCACTGCAGGAATCGACTCATTCAGGCTCTTAAGCTCTGCCGTCACTGCTTGGCTCAGGGTAAACTCCTTGCTCTCTTCCCTCTGGCTCACAGTGAAGCTTTTTGCACGCGTCATACGATATGTCCATGTTTCGATGCTCAGATCTCGCTAAGTGATTCCCATACAATGCCGTGAGAAAAGGACGAGTGGAACGTCTACTGATTCTGCCAGATTTTTTACCTATCTCTGTCGTATTATCCCGAAGATATGAATTTAATAAAAACTTTAACATCATAGCCCGCTTCGAAGCGGGGGCGGACTCCAGAAAGAAATAAACTGAAACTTCAGAGAAAATTCAGATAATTCCAGATACGGACCAGGTGCCCGGTACTCTATAACTATTAGTCGTCTATTCGAATGTATTGCTTTCCAGTTTGGATGTGAAAGACTAAGAACAAGGCTTTCAAATGAGTTGTAGTTCAGTCTAGGTTTAGGACCCATTAATAGGCTTGAGTCAAAGATTCCTCCTCGGCCAATGCCTCAAGGAACGTGTGTGTTAATGACTCGGAGGAGTTGATTCATTTTGACATATTCTTCATGACTCAGCCAGGTTTTGTATAACAACAAAAATGTGATTGATAACTAAATTACTAATACAGCTTTAGAAGACAGAGATCTAATATTTAGGAATCCACATGTAATTATCCTATTGTATTGCACTGTTGCAATAGTGGTGATTTTTATGAGGTTTATAAACTCCTCTACTTTTTTTTTTTTTTTTCCGTTACTTTGGATTTAATTAATTTGAGTGGCCGTGGGACAGACATTCTCTAGAGTTTAAAGTGGGTAACTGCCCTAAAGTAAATGCAGAGAAATAACATTACTTTAAAATAAAAGCACAATACAATAGTTGTTGCTTCATTATTGAATTTGGTGCGTAATGCGATCAATCACATTAATCATGCGATTAATCAGTTACATTTTTTTCAACTTTGCCCAGGCCTACTTTTTTTATTATGTCATTAGTGCGATAGAAAGCGAATAAAGAAAAAATTTGGAACTGCGTGTTTGAGACAATTGGTTAGAACTGAACAGAACACAATTATGAAACATGTTACCTTGAAACACGAGGATGCAGTGTGGTTATTTCTCCTTCCTTCTATAGGAGTTGTTATATATATATATATATATATATATATATATATATATATATATATATATATATATATATATAGACATATATCTATATATAGATATATAGATATATATCTATACATATAGATCTATATATCTATATATATATACAGATATCGATTGATCGATAGATATACATAGATCTATAGATATATATATATAATCTCTATCTATCTATCTATCTATCTATCTATCTATCAGGTGTGTTATGTCAAGAGTATTTGCGCTTAATACTGAATCTCATTAGAATAAACAAACAACAATTGTAAGTTAGATTTCACAACAAGATTTTCCAATTTGACCTTTTATTGATTAAACGGTAATTAATTCCAAATTAAATAAACAAAGCAAACGCTATAGCTGAAGTTTAAATAAACTCAATGTTAAATGAATATGACCATGCTAATGTTACATGTCTTAGATGGACAGAGCCTGATGACAGAGTTGTGCCTGAGAAAACAAGAATGAATCAGGCAAACATTAAGCTTCTGTATTCGGCATCTCCTTAAGCTAATTTTATTTCACATTTCAAGTGAAAACAATCTTCTTTACATGTTGGTCCATTTATACACCAAGCAATTTTTTTTTTGTCCCAACCAAAACAATCAATTACATTAATATGTGTATTCAACACATATCTTGTCACCTGGGGTTTAAACCCTTTGTTATTGTACTTTGGCAATGCGCCCAGAGTCACTGTGGCGTCTATGACGAAGACTTTACTGAAAATGGCGGCGCTGCGTCACTTGTACAGCGAACCACTAACATTTACAACATCTTTGTACACAGTACAGTCACATAAATTAACATATGTAGTCTGAATCAACTTACTAGAACGTCAAATAAAATGTTAAGGTGCCAAAGTGTTTGTGATATTTGTGGAATTTCCACCAGGAAAGAGTTTAGAGTTTCTGCTATTGCTAATGTTTTAAAGCAATGATGGCGTTTGATTGTAAGGATAATCAGATTTTAGACCTTCCTATTCTCAGCCAAACTGTCTGTTCTATATCTAACCATGTGTTATTTGATTGGTTGAGGGGAATACATTGAAGTTGATTTGCTAGTGAGTAGCGGAAAAAATGAGATGCTTCAAGTCCTCATGTTTTTGTTTTTTGTAGAGTTGCCAGTTTAATTATTGCAGTCTTATTTTTCCAGTAGAATTGCGTGATGATTGAGTCAAGGAATTTAATCGTCCAATCAAATAATGAAGGGATGTGTCGAGGGTAAAAACCCTTCCTGGGAGCTGGCGATGGTCTCACCTGTGTATTGTAATTAACTGATGTATAAAACAGCTGCCGATAGATCAGAAAGCAGTTAGTCACTTCTCTTCAGAGTTGGTCTGTTGTGTTAGGGCCAAGCTCTGACGGTGATTGGATTCCTCTAGTTATTGTGTTTGGCTGCCCTCAGACTGCAATATGTGGAGGCTTGGAAACATGTAAGTTAATTTACTGTATTTTGCGAAAACTGCTTGTTGCACACTTGATGTCTCTAAATCATGTTTTACTTGTTGTAGTTTGGTATGGAACTTGATGGCTGCAGGAATCCTGTTGGGTCAAGCAAGGCCAAATATGAAGCTTAAGTCACAGTCAAGTAAGCCTGAATGCAAACAATTTCTTCACTTGTTACAGAAATTGTACTCTTCCTCACAAGCCTTTTCTTTTAACAGGCAGTGGCTTACATTCAGACTGTTTGGGTAATCTAATGAGGCTGTCATTGGACAAGGCCCTAGCAGTGGGGAATGAGCTTGAGGTGGAGGCCATAAGTGAGTCTACAAGGTGCTAATAAGCTTGATTGGTTCCTCAGGAGAGTGGTGTCACGTTTGTCTTTACTTTCTCCTAGATGACACCCAGCACATTGTGTTAACACCCAACTTGGCTGCTCAGTGTGGATACAGCATGGAGTCTGACCTGTGGGGCAACACCAGAATCTACTCTTCTCTGCTGGGCTGCTACGTGGACAACAAAGTGTGTTTGAGCTCATTTTATTGACTGACATTGTGAGATGCAGTCTTCCAATGTGTTGCATTGGTTTTCTTGATTTCACTTCTATTGACTCACCTAATAATTTTATGAATTTAATTTGTAGGATGATCAAACCTTTAAAGTTGGCTTGAGGCTCCAAATGTACAGCCCTAGTCTCTCGGATGTGGTTACCCATGATGTGACTCAGACGTGCAGCTACACTCGGTGGGCATCCAGAGAGATTCTCTGTGACAGGAACTACATGGAAGTAGGTTACTTAACATGGATAGTTCTATCAAAAAGTCTCTGACCAACTATTAATCCAACATTTCTTGTTCTTAGGTGTCACACCACATTGCTACTCCTGACGCTAAGGGACAGAATCAGGATGTTAAACAGAGCGATAACATTCCTGATGTATGTGTAGAAAATCTGCTGTTGCTGTGAACTTTTTTTTTTTTTTTTTTTTTTTTTTTCTTTTCCAGCCTGCACCATTTGGCTCATTCAATGGAGGAAATTATTAATTCTCCCCCTCCTTATAGGCCTCTGGGGCAGCACATGGTATCTGGAAGTTGACATTTTACACCCCAGAACCAGTGGCAATGGTGCTGAAGGAGGCTGAACAAGCCGGCTATGGGGCCATGGTGACTTCGACCCGTCTGGTTATGCGATCCCCGTACAATACAGCAGAGACTTATTCGGAGGATGTAAGCGACATACCCATCTCAATTGTTTTGCATTAAACTATGCTTGAAAGCGTGACATTAAACCTGACATCTCTTAGGTGGGTGGCATCTCCATGGAAGTGTTCAGGGTGAGCGCCTACTACAAGGCACCACATGGTCTGAGTGTGGTCAACTTGGCAGCTGCTTGTCCCACAGGCAAGTCTCGAGCAATTGGTGGATGGACATGGTTAACTTTGCGTTGTCACACTGTTGCATCAACAGTTGGTTTATCACTAACAGGTGGCGTCCTTTTCATTAACGATGGAATCTCTTGGCACGTACCTCGCCGTGTGACGCCGCTGGTAGATGACAATATTGAAATTCTAGAAATGCACATGGGCATCAACGGGAAGAGGCTTGATCGATCTCAGATGGCTGCACGGGGCTACACGCTGTCCACCACAGATTTCCACATAGTCATTGAGATCCCAGTGGGCTCGCCTGATGGCCACTTCAAGGTTAGGAAGTCCTTTAGTTTAGAAATGCAAGACAAACTGTTTTAAAAGGGAAAAAAAAAATAATTGGTCATGAATGATTGCAGAGCCATGCCCCTGATTACCAGTACCACATCACTTACCTTGTGGAGCCGATGCTTGAGGTACTGTGGAGGACCACTGACACCCAAGATGATACCAGATACAAGGTTTTGTTCCCCATTACCACCCCTCTTATGCTTCAGCCTCCCCACATCCAAGAAAGTAAGTTGCATTATCTGGTAGCCGACCAACCTTCAGGCTCATGGAGAATGCTCTGAATCTATAGCGTGTCTCTTTCTGTCCCTCAGATACTGTTGCAGAGTCCCGGGTGTTTAGCGTTCTCTTGGGGCCTTTTCTTCATGATGTGGTGCTGAGGAACATCACCTTCTTCAACCAAGTTCTCACTGTTGAAGAGAGCAATGCCAGAGGCTTTATTGTGAAGGAGCATCATTACTCCAATGGAACCAAGAGCATCTCTGTTTTAGTGCCTTTTGATGCAGATATTGTCCTGAAGAATGTATGAACTTATGGATGCTGAATGTCACTCGGTGCCACCTTTATTTACTGTGTTTAATTAACATGAATGGCCTGTTTATCTGCAGAATCCTGAACCCTTGGTGACGTCCTACTTCCTCTCACTGATCTTTGGGTTTATCATCCTGCCTGAAGAAAGTCCTTTTGCCCACCTAGTTGCGTTGGAGGCATCTCTGCAGGATGTTGGTAAGATTTATCTTTTCATGGGATCTAGCTCATAATCCTTTCACCAACTGGCGACTACGGGGCACAATGCAACATCACCACGTGAAATTTGGTTTGCCAGTTCTGAATCTGTTGAATATTCAAACTTTTGGTGTATTCAGGAGAAATCAAAAGCTGTAAAGGGAGCATCTAAAACGTCTTGCATTCGACTGAATGATTGTCCAAAAACCTTGGGTATCTCCCCTTAAATATGACACAACCGCAGTTGGAGCTTAAGGGATAAAGATCCGCAGTCAAATGGTGCACCTTTTGTCTGAGCATCTTCTCTGCTTTTAGAGCTGCCCACCATCACTGGCACCTGTGACCAGAACCACTTTCACATCAGTGTGAAATACGGGAGTCAAGGCAATAATTTCAAGGCAATGGTTGGACATCAACAGCTGACACCTGGGATGGATGACTACAATGTCCAAGAAAACGGCACACACTTCAGCCTCGTACTGCCGTACACTGCCAAGGACACAGCCTTCGAGGTATGTCTCACTATAACATCCCACCATGGCTCTTCTGCACTGGATAACGTCCCTCTTTGTCTTACAGCTGATGACCTCAGATTCAGTAAGAGCCCGCGTTGACTTCTCTCTGTTGCATACCACTAACGACTGGGTGCTTGCTGATCTCTTCTTGGCCTGCAACTTCCCCTTAACCATAACCGGTAAGACTTGAACATGTAGGGTTTCTGCTGATGGGGATTGTAGGACACTGTCTTCACCCTTACCACCTCCACCCTCAGCGTGCTACCCCAATGGAACGATGACCGCTATGGCTGTGAAGGTGGATTCTGTGACCAATATCCTCCCAAGTCAGCTGACTCTGAAGGACCAGTCATGCAAACCGGCTTTCAGTGATGATCGCTTTGCATATTTCTCTTTCAGTGGTGCTTCATGTGGAACCACAAGAACAGTAGGTGTTCACCTTAAATCCCCACATTATTTTTTGTTAAATGTTCTAATGCCTCCTATCTTTACTTGTATTAAGTTCTTTGACCACTACATGCTGTATGAAAATGAGATTGCCTCACCTTACAACAAAGGAGCGTCCCTCACATCACCAGTTGCTCCTCGGTACAGGTAGAGGGACTGGTCTAATCTTTGATCCTAAAATGATGCGTAGTGAGAGGTCAACCCCATCAGTGTATTCTTCTTTTCTCCAAGACAAACTATTTCCTGCTACTATGTGGTCAATGAGACTCAGACTGTTGGCTTCCTCTCAAAGCCAAGAAACTACGAACCCACCGCAGAGATCGGCTCAGGACAGCTGATGGTGCAAATGAGGCTGGCCCAGGGTAAAGTTGGCATTATTAAAAACCTTGTCTTGAGCTTGCCAGACTGTACATTGTCTGGGCCATGCCTCTTGCTAATGAGACTCTTCTCCTCCAGATTCATCATACGAGTTCTTCTACCAAGCAGAAGATTATCCAGTTGTGAAATATCTGAGGCAGCCTCTGTATTTTGAGGTGGAGCTGGTTGAGTCGACTGACCCAAATTTGGAGCTCATCTTGGAGAGCTGTTGGGCTACGCTTGATGATGACAGGCTGTCTCTGCCTAGCTGGGATATCATAGTGGACAGGTAATGTTTACCATAACCTATATCTTCTTGTTTGACTTGTGACAACTAATTGTATGGGTTTAACCAAGCATTTCATTTTACCCTAGCTGTGAGAATCCAGATGACAGCTATGTGACCATTTTCCATCCTGTTGTGAGAGACGCCAGGGTCTTAGTCCCGTCCCACATCAAACGCTTCTCTATAAATATGTTCACCTTCACTAAAGATGAGGAAGTTCTGAAAGATGAGGTAAAATATGAGTCTTTCTCCAAATGACGCATGTAGGCCAGATCGCATGGTAGCTCTGTAACAAACCCTTCTGTCCGTCTACAGATCTATGTCCACTGTGATGCGGTGATTTGTGACATGCACAGCCAAGCAGATGGTTCATGCAGAGGCCAGTGTGTGCAACCTACACACCAGATGAACTACAGACAAGAGATGAAGGGAGTAAAACGGGGTAAGTGACTTCTGGAATAACATCGTCAACTAAATCTACTTGCAGTTGGTGATCGCTATTTGTCTTGTGTTTCTAGTGCAAAGAGGAACGAACTCTACCAACCAAAGGCAAATATCATCTGGGCCCATTGTGTTAACTTCTGAATAAACTAATTTCTTTAAACTTTTGCAAGTGTCTTTGCTTAATTGGTATCGATGCTTTGAAATATCGTCAAGGTTCATTCTATTACATCAATTAAACCATCACTTATGGTGTGTTCACACCAAACGAGTGAAGATTTTTCTCGACTCGTGTCAAAAAAGGGTCTTCATACCAAAAGCAGCATGACTAATCGCGGCGCCACAGAGGGTGTGGCTTATCTGTCTTCTCTTAAAAAAAAGAGCGCTCCTATCTGCTAAGTCTTTGGAAGAAATAACCAGTTCTGCTTTATACTTGTGGAAGTTACAAACGTGGGAACATTAAACACCCTCGTGTTTGGCTTCATAACATCATCGCAACCAATGGTGACGTTTTAACTTTAGTACTTCAAAGTACCCAGCAAAGGTACTACATACAGAATCCTACTGGTGAAAAGAGCCCTGGTCAAAAGATGCACTTGGTTTATTGTTTCACCACCTGCAGGAAAAAAAGTTTGTGGCTAATGATGATCAAGTTTTAGCTTGCGGTAAAGAAGTATCTCAGATACAAAGGAAAAATGTGTTTAGCCTTTCAATGAAGTCTTTCTAAAAGGATGGTTTTATGAAGGGAGCGGCGAAAAATGTTGCATGTTTTTCACAATGGGATTTAATGCTTTAAGCCATCCTTATTTTAGGCTATCACTTTTAAAGCCTAACAGTTAATGTTTGCAGGTAGAGACAGACATTCGCAACAGGCTGCAGCAGCCTGATGGGCTAGACGTTTCTGACTTGGAAATATTCTTCCGAAAGCTCGAAAAATAAACTGCAGTTACAAAGCCTGCACACTTTGTCGTCATTAAAATTAACAATTTTCTTCACGTCAGTATTCATCAAACTGGGGTGGTATTACAGGTGGGGCGCATGAGGCAATGCTGATTTTAAATGTTTAGTGTGCGCCATTAATGGTGTTGCTCGTGGCATTTTGCCAAAAGCCAATCTTTGCGATCTCTGACGTCAGCTTTTCTGCTGTTGCGTCTCATCAGAATATAGATCTAAGCTCAACATTGAGCGTGAATGGATGTGGAGAGGAAAGCGGCTCATTGCAGACACTGATATGAGATGGCTCACATAGCTGCACTCATTTATCATTTATAAACGCACAGATAGTCACTAGTAGTATTGTGAGGTAGTGATGTGTCCTTTCGTGTTGAGGCTTCGACGCGCATGTTGAGTAATCCAGGTAGATTTTAGTGACGTGCGTATTAAGGGTTGCGTTGACGTATGTGGTGACGTTCGAAGCCTCGCGAGCCGGCCGTACCACATGACTGATTCAGAAAACGGTTTGTGCAGCGAAACTCAGTGGACTTACATTTATGCTATATACACCATAGACACAGCAACAGGGAGCAATTCAGGTTTAAGTGTCTTGCTCAAGGACAGAACATGGGCTTGCAGAGCCCAGGCTCAAACCATCGATACTCTTATTAAAGGGTCTGCTAACCACTGAGCCAGTCACATCACAACCCTATACCCAATTAGTTCCACTTTCCCTTTTGACCCCGCCATTATATTATAAATACAAACAATATTGAAAAGTTCATAAATTATGTATTAGCATCACAGACATCATGCGTTCATTAAATTCAAAGCTTCACACATGTTATGAGTCTGTTTTACATGTGTAGTCCACTTGGTGCGCAGCAGAGCAAATGAAGCCTCATGAAGTTTCAGCCCATGAGCAAACCAATTGTATGGAAAGCTTTAAAGCTTCAGGATCCGTCATATCGCAATCACTACTGTGATGCTGTGTTCACACTAAACGCATCAAGATTTCGACGCCCGTCAAGATTTCATGTAAAGTCAATGCACAGCCGCGTCGAAGCTGCGCAGACGTATTTTCCAGCAGGCAGCGCGTCAGACACGTAGAAGCAGCACGAACAGCCCGTCGGCCGCGGGGCGAACTCTGGTCGACGAGTTGAAATTTCCCAACTCCGGCTGCAAAAACGCGTGAGTCGTAGTTGCGTCAGCCAATCAGCTTTGATAGTCCGCTTGTCACCGCCGTCCTGCCGGTGCTGAATCAAACTGCTGCCGGTCACCCGGAAGAAGCTGATAGCGGCTTCATTCAGGCTCTTGTGGGACTACGGATATTAGGAACCCAGACACCATGGAGTTTATGTTAACATGTTTTTGTGACTTCGACAAGTACAAAGTAGATCTAGTGTTTTTTTCAACTATAGTCTATAATGGAAATGATTGCTCTTTTCAAGGAGAAAACTGGCGGTGATAGGCCACGCCCCCTTTCTGGCACCGTGTTTAGTCTTACTGCTTTTGGTGTGAACACACTTCGACGTACTTTTTGTGAACGCACCATGAGGTATTACTGTGTGGTACCATTATGTAGAATGTCCGTCCATGTATTATGCTCAGTGTTTCAAGTTAAATTATAAAACTCAAATCCGACATTCAAGAATAATCAGCCTCATGCAACTGAATAGAAATGTACAAAGATTCCTCTTCAGCTCTGTGACTTTTATGTTCATTGCACAAGTTAGAGGAACCTAACAGATCAAGAAGAAACATTTTTCTAAATTAAAGTTGTTCATGGTCATTTCGTTCCCACTAAAGAACATTTGAAATAGATGGTGAATTAGAATCAAATATGCAACTTGAGTTTAATCTGTGATAGTGCGACACCAGAGTGACAACTAACAGTGATCAGGCCAATCAGCTGTCGTGTTCAATAAAACCGATGAGCATAAAAACACTTCCTGGAAGCCTGCTCTGTCGCATCAGAGCAGAAATATAGTTTTGGGTTGGCTGCCAATATGGCAGCACAGAACAGTTTAAGTGAGGAAGCAAGACTTTTCTATTGCGCAAATTTGACCCGCAACCTGATTAAAATGCAAAGTCAAGGCACAAACACGCTAGGTTGAGAAAAAGCATTTTTTTCTGCCATGCGGCGCAATAGATTGCACGAGTTGAAACTCAAATTTTAATTCTTTAAAACTCATGACAAAAAAAAAAAAAAAAAAGTCGACTATCTGTGGGACTACAGAAATTAAACTAGACACGATTGTTGTTCCAACACATGTGGAACTAAGTGTTAGGCAGACAGTGGTTATTTCCATGGTGGATGGCATACACCGTAACGATAAGCCAGACCGGGGAGTAGATGAAATTCACTGCATGTGCCAATGTTTGACTTAAAGTATAAAGCAGAACTAGTAGTCGTTTCTTTCATAGTCTATAGAGAAAAAGACTGCCGTTTTGCGCCCTTTAATGCAGCAAGTTGTGTGAATTAATATTCTACCACATCTGTAGAAAAAGTTACCGTTATGTCTAATGTGCAATAATTACTCTCAAAAGAAACTGCAATTTTGACCAAAACTTTGAAATATCCTTTTGGTTTTCACCCTCCACTACATAAAAAAGGCAAAGAAAAGATGGTAGCAAAATCTTAAAGACATTGGTTTATTCAGACTTTAACCAGAAGTTAACACAATGGGCCCAGAGGAGATCTGCCTTTGGTTGGTAGAGTCCGTTCCTCTTTGCACTAGAAACACAAGACAAATTGCGATCACCAACTGCACTTAGATTTAGTTGACGATGTTATTCCAGAAGTCACTTACCCCGTTTTACTCCCTTCATCTCTTGTCTGTAGTTCATCTGGTGTGTAGGTTGCACACACTGGCCTCTGCATGAACCATCTGCTTGGCTGTGCATGTCACAAATCACCGCATCACAGTGGACATAGATCTGTAGACAGACGGGTTTGTTACAGCGCTACCATGCGATGTGGTCAATATGCTTCATTAGGAGAAAGACTCAAATTTTACCTCGTCTTTCAGAACTTCCTCATCTTTAGTGAAGGTGAACATCTTCATAGAAAAGCGCTTGATGTGGGACGGGACTAAGACCCTGGCGTCGCTCACAACAGGATGGAAAATGGTCACGTAGCTGTCATCTGGATTCCCACAGCTGGAGGGGAACCAAACAATACATACATTTGAATACTTCTTTAAACCCATGAAGGTATGCTTTGTGGATTGTCACAATTACCCGTCCACAATGATATCCCAGCTAGGCAGAGATGTCCGGTCTTCATCAAGCGTCGCCCAACAGCTCTCCAATATGAGCTCCAAAATTGGGTCAGTAGACTCAACCAGCTCCACCTCAAAATACAGAGGCTGCCTCAGATATTTCACAACTGGATAATCTTCTGCTTGGTAGAAGAACTCGTACGATGAATCTGGGAGGAGAAGAGTTTCATTAGCAAGAGGCATGGCCCAGACAATGTACAGTCTGGCAAAGCTCAAGACAAGGTTTTTAATAACGCCAACTTTACCCTGGGCCAGCCTCATTTGCACCATCAGCTGTCCGGAGCCGATCTCTGCGGTGGGTTCATAGCGTCTTGGCTTTGAGAGGAAGCCAACAGTCTGAGTCTCATTGACCACATAGTAGCAGGAAATAGTTTGTCTTGGAGAAAAGAAGAATACACTGAAGGGGTTGACCTCTCACTATGCAGCATTTTAGGATCAAAGATTAGACTAGTCCCTCTACCTGTACCGAGGATCAACTGGTGATGTGAGGGACGATCCTTTGTTGTAAGGTGAGGCAATCTCATTTTCATACAGCATGTAGTGGTCAAAGAACTTAATACAAGTAAAGATAGGAGGCATTAGACCATTTAACAAAAAATAATGTGGGGATTTAAGGTGAACACCTACTGTTCTTGTGGTTCCACATGAAGCACCACTGAAAGAGAAATAGGCAAAGCGATCATCACTGAAAGCCGGTTTGCACGACTGGTCCTTCAGGGTCAGCTGACTTGGGAGGATATTGGTCACAGAATCCACCTTCACAGCCATAGCGGTCATCGTTCCATTGGGGTAGCACGCTGAGGGTGGAGGTGGTAAGGGTGAAGACAGTGTCCTACAATCCCCATCAGCAGAAACCCTACATGTTCAAGTCTTACCGGTTGTGGTTAAGGGGAAGTTGCAGGCCAAGAAGAGATCAGCAAGCACCCAGTCGTTAGTGGTATGCAACAGAGAGAAGTCAACGCGGGCTCTTACTGAATCTGAGGTCATCAGCTGTAAGACAAAGAGGGATGTTATCCAGTGCAGAAGAGCCATGGTGGGATGTTATAGTGAGACATACCTCGAAGGCTGTGTCCTTGGCAGTGTACGGCAGTACGAGGCTGAAGTGTGTGCCGTTTTCTTGGACATTGTAGTCATCCATCCCAGGTGTCAGCTGTTGATGGCCAACCATTGCCTTGAAATCATTGCCTTGACTCCCGTATTTCACACTGATGTGAAAGTGGTTCTGGTCACAGGTGCCAGTGATGGTGGGCAGCTCTAAAAGCAGAGAAAAGGTGGACGATTTAACCGAGTGTCTTTATCCATTAAGCGCCAACTGCATTTGTGTCATATTAAAAAAAAAGGGGGATACCCAAGGTTTTTGGACAATCATTCAGTCGAATGCAAGATGTTTTAGATGCTCCCTTTACATTTTTTGATGGCTCTTGATGACACGAAAATGTGGAATATCCAACAGAATTTTACAAGATACACATTGTTTTTAAAAATTATGTGGGGATGTCGCATGGTAAGGTTAAATTGGGCCCCTTAGTCACCGGTTGGCCAAAGGATTATGTGCTAGATCCCATGAAAAGATAAATCTTACCAACATCCTGCAGAGATGCCTCCAACGCAACTAGGTGGGCAAAAGGACTTTCTTCAGGCAGGATGATAAACCCAAAGATCAGTGAGAGGAAGTAGGACGTCACCAAGGGTTCAGGATTCTGCAGATATAAACAGCTCAATTAGGTCACTGAAACACTAAAATACAGCCCAAATAAGCTGGCACCAGATGACATTCAGCATCTATAAGTTCATACATTTTTCAGGACAATATCTGCATCAAAGTGCACCAAGACAGAGATGCTCTTGGTTCCATTGGAGTAGTGATGCTCCAGGATGGTAAAGCCTCTGGCATTGCTCTCTTCAACAGTGAGCACTTGGTTGAAGAAGGTGATGTTCCTCAGCACCACATCATGAAGAAAAGGCCCCAAGAGAACGCTAAACACCCGGGACTCTGCAACAGTATCTGAGGGACAGAAAGAGACACGCTATAGATTCAGAGCATTCTCCATGAGCCTGAAGGTTGGTCGGCTACCAGATAATGCAACTTACTTTCTTGGATGTGGGGAGGCTGAAGCATAAGAGGGGTGGTAATGGGGAACAAAACCTTGTATCTGGTATCATCTTGGGTGTCAGTGGTCCTCCACAGTATCTCAAGCATTGGCTCAACAAGGTAGGTGATGTGGTACTGGTAATCAGGGGCATGGCTCTGCAATTATTTATGACATTGTAATTAAACATTGGGGCAAAAAAAGTGACTCCTGCATTTCTAAACTAGAGGACTTCCTAACCTTGAAGTGGCCATCAGGCGAGCCCACTGGGATCTCAATGACTATGTGGAAATCAGTGGTGGACAGCGTGTAGCCTCGTGCAGCCATCTGAGATCTATCTAGCCTCTTCCCGTTGATGCCCATGTGCATTTCTCGGATTTCAAAGCTGTCATCTACCAGCGGTGTCACACGGCGAGGTACGTGCCAAGAGATTACGTTGTTATCGAAAAAGACGCCACCTGTTAATGATAAACCCAACTGTTGACGCAACTGTGACAACGTTAATCGTGTCCATCCACCAATTGCTCGAGACTTGCCTGTGGGACAAGCAGCTGCCAAGTTGACCACACTCAGACCATGTGGTGCCTTGTAGTAGGCGCTCACCCTGAACACTTCCATGGAGACGCCACCCACCTAAGAGATGTCAGGTTTAATGTCACGCTTTCAAGCATAGTTTAATGCAAAACAATTGAGATGGGTGTGTCGCTTACATCCTCCGAATAAGTCTCTGCTGTATTGTACGGGGATCGCATAACCAGACGGGTTGAGGTCACCATGGCCCCATAGCCGGCTTGTTCAGCCTCCTTCAGCACCATTGCCACTGGTTCTGGGGTGTAAAATGTCAACTTCCAGATACCATGTGCTGCCCCAGAGGCCTATAGGGAACGAGAGAATTCTTATTTACCTCATGAGCCAAATTGGTCAAGTTGAAAAGCAGGTCCATATATATCAAAAAGAAAAAAAAAGATTTTCTACACATACATCAGGAATGTTGTTTATCTCTTTAACATCCTGATTCTGTCCCTTAGCGTCAGGAGTAGCAATGTGATGTGACACCTAAGAACAAGAAATGGTGGATTAATAGTTTGTCAGAGACCATTTGGTAGAACTATCAATGTCAAGTAACCTACTTCCATGTAGTTCCTGTCACAGAGAATCTCTCTGGAGGCCCACCGAGTGTAGCTGCACGTCTGACTCACATCATGGGTAACCACATCAGAGAGACCGGGGCTGTACATGCGGAGCCTTAAGGCAACATTGAAGGTTTGATCGTCCTACAAATAAAATGCATAAAACAATAATTTAGCATTAACAAAATCAAGAAATGAATTAAGGCAAAACATTGGCAGACAGTTTCTTCCTCACTAGTAAATTATAATAGATCAGCAAATAAAATTAGCTCAAACACACTTTGTTGTCCACGTAGCAGCCCAGCAGAGAAGAGTAGATTCTGGTGTTTCCCCACAGGTCAGACTCCATGCTGTATCCACACTGAGCAGCCAAGTTGGGTGTTAACACAATGTGCTGGGTGTCATCTGGGGGTGAAATAAAGACAAGTATGACACCACCCACCTACTGAGGAACCAATCAAGCTTATTAGCACCTTGTAGACTCACTTATGGCCTCCACCTCAAGCTCATTCCCCACTGCTAAGGCCTTGTCCAATGACAGCCTCATTAGATTACCCACACAGTCTGAATGTAAGCCACTGCCTGTTAAAAGAAAAGGCTCGTGAGGAAGAGTACACGTTCTGCAACAAGGTGAAGTAGTTACGTTTGAATTCAGGCTTACTTGACTGTGAATTGAGCTTCATATTTGGCCTTGCTTGACAGAAGAGGATTCCTGCAGCCATCAAGTTCCATAACAAACTTCAACAAGTAAAACATAATTTAGAAATATTAAGTGCACAACATGCAGTCTTTGAAAAAATAAACAATATTAACTTACATGTTCCCAAGCCTCCACATTTTGGAGTCTGAGTGCAGCCAAACACAAGAACGAGAGGAATCCAATCACTATCAGAGCTTGGCCCTGAACACCCAGCACACCTGACCACAGACCAACTCTGAAGAGAAGTGACTGAGTGCTGTCTGATTTATCGCCAGCTGTTATATACATCCGTTAATTACAATACACAGGTGAGACCATCACCAACTGTTTTAAATCCAAGGTGTACTAGCTGGTCTTCTATCCTGTTCTGCCTGACGACAGAGTTCAGTATTTTTCTAACTTCTAAAACACTTTGAAATCCCAATGTTTGCCTTCCCCAAAGACAAAACAAAAAACACAAACAAAACCTTGTGTCAGCAGGTAACATTCACAAAAAAATGTATTTTCTTTTCTTTAAAAAAAAAAAAATTCAGGTTTGGGAAACCAATGTATACACTATAACCATCAATTACATTAACGTTAGTTAATATCTTGTAGCTTGTAATGTGCAGTGTTCATACCAGGATGAAAGGCAAGACTTCTATTACACAGATAACATTTCACTGTTAAACACATAAGTAGGTTTTGATGTGTTGCTTGCTCAGATGAGGGATGAGATAAATGCTGGTTGGTTTTCTCTAATTGGGGAAACATATTTAATTATTTTGTTGTTTTTTTGTTGGCTATTTAAAAAATACATTTTTTTCTCTTCCGCCGGAGGTCAAAAACATGCTGTTTTAGATAGCCACTGTATAAATCATGTGTCATTGGGACCAATCATAAAATAAAAATAAATCTGAGTAAAAATTATTCAAAAGGATTACACACTTAATCCAAAAGAGCAACTTTGAATAAAGTCCATGTTGCTTCTGTGTTGTGTCCCTTTTCAGGTAATGGCGTCTGTTGTTTCATTCTGAAATAATATGCATAATGTGCAAATTAAGTTATTTCCTACTTTTAAAATCTGTTTTTCACTGATCTCTTGACCAATTTCAGTCTGGCACATGCATCTGTAACTAAAGCCAAATCAAAGAATGAGGGCTGATGCTTTGCACGGCCACAAGGTGGAACCATGAGGCCACAATGGTGACAGCTGCCTCCTACACTATTACAGGGAATAGCCAACACTTAACAGCAATTAACCATCCAAGACATGTAGGTGTATAACCCACAGATAGAACACCAAGAATACAGACTGAAAACAAACACACCAGTGGACATAGTACCTGACTGACTAAATTTACAGACTTTATGGTTTCAGAAGCACAATGAGTTTCCAAACGAGTAATAACCAAAACTGGGCCACATTGAATGCAGTAACATTAAGCTGGAAGTTAACACAGCGTTGTAGCTTTTAAGTTAGCCTAATTGGCATGATTAGCAGTACCAGAAATAAAAATTAAAAAGAAATCATCAAAATAGGCATGAACACTGTACATTGCATTTAGCTGATGCCTTTATTCTAAGCGACTAACAATAAGTGTGTAGTTCACCAGAGCAATATGTAACATAAGGTACGCACAGTTCAATGGATGCGCGCAATAGTCATAAAAAAGCAACACCTGTTTTGTCAGCAAGGCCAAGCTCCTCACTTCAATTCAGTTTATTTTGTACAGTCCAAAATCACAAATTTGCATCAGAGGGCTTTACAATCTGTACACATACGACATCCCTGTCCCAGGACCTCACATCGGATCAGGAAAAACTCCCAAAAATGGAAGAAAAAAAAACTTTCATGAGGAAAAAAACGAAGAAACTGTTGGGAGAGCAACAGAGGATCCCGCTCCCCAGATGGACAGAAGCAATAGATGGCATGTGTACAGTATGAACGTAACAGAGTTACAGCATATTTAATGATTATGACAGAAATTATTCATGTATTAGTGGGCATGGGACATGATCCAGATAACCACGATCCATGTCAAGAGGCAGAGAGGAAGAGCATCAGAAAGGCCGCATGGCAGGGGGCAGGAGCGGCTCCAGACAGCCACCATCCATGGAAACTTGAGGCGAGTAAACAGAGGCTTAAGCCACATTTACACATAGCCGGGTGTTTACGTAAACGAATATTTCTGCCCCTCTGTTTTCAAAAATAACGTCGTACACACATGATCCTTTTCCAAAAAGTGTCTGTTTACATGAACCCGCATAAATACGCCAATGAGCACCGTGATCAATAAGCAAACTGTAAACACAGGACGCTCATATATGACGTGATGCCTATTTAGCCGCGTACGGTAATGTTTGAGGACCTAAAACTCTGTTTGACCGAGTGCACACGCGAACGGAGTTTTCATAGATCTCCGCTTTGGCCGGAGTTTTTAGAAATGCTCGTTTTCCATGATAAAATCTCCGTTTGTGTAAATGAAAGGCAAAACCGCATGAATATATATGCGTTTTCCTCTCGTGTAAATGGGGCCTCAGGGTCCCCCCACAATATTAGTTTGAGAAGTTCTACAAGGTAAAATAAGAGTACTTCAATTTGCCTTGTATTGTTGAGTTTTAATAAATTTTGAGTATATAAGGTACATATGGGGTGAAATATACCCGACGTTAGTCAGTGTTACTATTTTTAACTTGAGTGTTCAAGGGTTGAGATATGATGGTGCATCACCAGTTAAGGCAGTGGTTTGCAAATGTTTTTTGTCACATCCCAATTTGGAAGAAAAATGTTCATGTCGAACAAAAAGCCAATCTCTGTGAGAGGCTTCTCCAATTTTGACAAAGCGCCAATGATCTTGGTTGTCACACAAGCGCACCCTGTTAACGGCGTAACAAACATTTCAATGAAAATAAAGGCATTTCACCATTAAATATTCATGACTCCTTATATCCGTGTAATTTGTACGATGTGAAGTTCTCGCGTAGCTCATGGCGAATGTGTCCTGAAACTACAAGGTAGCCGGTTGGATCCCGAGTTTCCCTATCGTTTGCATGTCGAAGTGTCCATGAGCAAGACTCTGAAACCCCAGTTGTGTCACAGCACACTACTCATTTACTAAGGATGGGTAAAGACGTGAATAATTTTCCCATTGTGGGATTATATTTATAATATAAATCTACTCCTTGCAGCCAATGCAATCTCTCCCTCGTCCTTTGATACGCGAGCATTCTGCAATAACTGGAGACCCAAGCAGCTTGATACTGACTGACTAATCCAGTCTAGAAGCAACAAATACGAGAAGCAACTTCTGCATCTGAGAAAATATTTGCCTGATTTCTTAACTGTTACAGTGGAAAAGGCAGTCCTTGAGATTTTTTTTAACACGGGTGTTGACAAGCCCTTATCAAAGATAAATGAGATTCCAGTTTGACACAAGTCACAGCACGAGAAACAGGATTGAGGTCTGTTATTTCACTTGGTCCAGAATACTTCAGTCTTGTCGAGTTAGACGTTACAGGTCAAGTCTTTAAGACACGCTTGAAGTTTAGCAACCTGGTTGATTTCGCCTTAGTATTAACCCCAGTGATCAGTCTAAACACCCAATCATTGTTTGCGTCGTGTTAAAACATTTCCTGAAATAATGGTCTTGTGAGGCCTCGCTCAAATCTGTACTCTGCTCCCAAAGCTTTTTGTTTGAGGCAGTCAATATGGTGGTGCAGAACAACTTCTGGTTCAAGAGAGGAAACAAGACACTTGGAAGTACTCTCAGGTGACTGAGACTAAAATCAGTTTCAGTAATATCATTTGAGATTACTGACATTGAGTTATAGGCTTAGTTGGCCAAACTACTGCAAGCAGGAGGATCTTCTAACCGCGACTGAATTACTCATGTAATGCTTTGACAAAATAAATTGAGTGAAGAGGTGACTGCAAAAGTTGAGACAATAGTTTATTCAGAAGTTAAAAGAATAGGCCCAGTTGAGATCTGCCTTTGGTTGGTAGAGTCCGTTCCTCTTTGCACTAGAAACACAAGACAAATAGCGATCACCAACCGCACGTAGATTTAGTTGACAATGTTATTCCAGAAGTCACTTACCCCGTTTTACTCCCTTCATCTCTTGTCTGTAGTTCATCTGGTGTGTAGGTTGCACACACTGGCCTCTGCATGAACCATCTGCTTGGCTGTGCATGTCACAAATCACCGCATCACAGTGGACATAGATCTGTAGACGGACAGAAGGGTTTGTTACAGAGCTACCATGCGATGTGGTCAATATGCTTCATTAGGAGAAAGACTCATATTTTACCTTGTCTTTCAGAACTTCCTCATCTTTAGTGAAGGTGAACATCTTCATAGAGAAGCGTTTGATGTGGGACGGGACTAAGACCCTGGCGTCGCTCACAACAGGATGGAAAATGGTCACATAGCTGTCATCTGGATTCCCACAGCTGGAGGGGAACCAAACAATACATACATTTGAATACTTCTTTAAACCCATGAAGGTATGCTTTGTGGATTGTCACAATTACCCATCCACAATGATATCCCAGCTAGGCAGAGATGTCCGGTCTTCATCAAGTGTAGCCCAACAGCTCTCCAAGATGAGCTCCAAATTTGGGTCAGTAGACTCAAC
Organism: Clinocottus analis; assembly: GCF_023055335.1. Taxonomy (NCBI): domain Eukaryota; kingdom Metazoa; phylum Chordata; class Actinopteri; order Perciformes; family Cottidae; genus Clinocottus; species Clinocottus analis. Next base: position 8,334,036 of record NW_027175876.1, read on the forward strand.
CAGCTCCACCTCAAAATACAGAGGCTGCCTCAGATATTTCACAACTGGATAATCTTCTGCTTGGTAGAAGAACTCGTACGATGAATCTGGGAGGAGAAGAGTTTCATTATCAAGCGGCACGGCCCAGACAACGTACAGTCTGGCAAAGCTCAAGACAAGGTTTTTAATAATGCCAACTTTACCCTGGGCCAGCCTCATTTGCACCATCAGCTGTCCTGAGCCGACCTCTGCGGTGGGTTCATAGCGTCTTGGCTTTGAGAGGAAGCCAACAGTCTGAGTCTCATTGACCACATAGTAGCAGGAAATAGTTTGTCTTGGAGAAAAGAAGAATACACTGAAGGAGTTGACCTCTCACTATGCAGCATTTTAGGATCAAAGATTAGACCAGTCCCTCTACCTGTACCGAGGATCAACTGGTGATGTGAGGGACGCTCCTTTGTTGTAAGGTGAGGCAATCTCATTTTCATACAGCATGTAGTGGTCAAAGAACTTAATACAAGTAAAGATAGGAGGCATTAGAACATTTAACAAAAAATAATGTGGGGATTTAAGGTGAACACCTACTGTTCTTGTGGTTCCACATGAAGCACCACTGAAAGAGAAATATGCAAAGCGATCATCACTGAAAGCCGGTTTGCACGACTGGTCCTTCAGGGTCAGCTGACTTGGGAGGATATTGGTCACAGAATCCACCTTCACAGCAATAGCGGTCATCGTTCCATTGGGGTAGCACGCTGAGGGTGGAGGTGGTAAGGGTGAAGACCGTGTCCTACAAGCCCCATCAGCAGAAACCCTACATGTTCAAGTCTTACCGGTTGTGGTTAAGGGGAAGTTGCAGGCCAAGAAGAGATCAGCAAGCACCCAGTCGTTAGTGGTATGCAACAGAGAGAAGTCAACGCGGGCTCTTACTGAATCTGAGGTCATCAGCTGTAAGACAAAGAGGGATGTTATCCAGTGCAGAAGAGCCATGGTGGGATGTTATAGTGAGACATACCTCGAAGGCTGTGTCCTTGGCAGTGTACGGCAGTACGAGGCTGAAGTGTGTGCCGTTTTCTTGGACATTGTAGTCATCCATCCCAGGTGTCAGCTGTTGATGTCCAACCATTGCCTTGAAATCATTGCCTTGACTCCCGTATTTCACACTGATGTGAAAGTGGTTCTGGTCACAGGTGCCAGTGATGGTGGGCAGCTCTAAAAGCAGAGAAAAGGTGGACGATTTAACTGAGCGTCTTTATCCCTTATGCTCTTACTGGGGTTGTGTTGTCATATTTAAGGGGAGATACCCAGGGTTTTTGGACATTCAATTGAATGCAATATGTCTGTGATGCTCCCTTTACAGCTTTATTTGCATCTTTTGATTTCTCCTGAATACACCAAAAGCTTGAATATCCAACAGCAGTACAAAATACACATTTAAAAAGTATGTGGTGATGTTGCATGGCAATTTCACCCCCTAGTTGCCAGTTGGTCAAAGGATTATGAGCTAGATACCATGAAAAGATAAATCTTACCAACATCCTGCAGAGATGCCTCCAACTCAACTGGGTGGGCAAAAGGACTTTCTTCAGGCAGGATGATAAACCCAAAGATCAGTGAGAGGAAGTAGGACGTCACCAAGGGTTCAGGATTCTGCAGATATAAACAGCTCAATTAGGTCACTGAAACACTAAAATACAGCCCAAATAAGCTGGCACCAGATGACATTCAGCATCTATAAGTTCATACATTTTTCAGGACAATATCTGCATCAAAGTGCACCAAGACAGAGATGCTCTTGGTTCCATTGGAGTAGTGATGCTCCAGGATGGTAAAGCCTCTGGCATTGCTCTCTTCAACAGTGAGCACTTGGTTGAAGAAGGTGATGTTCCTCAGCACCACATCATGAAGAAAAGGCCCCAAGTGAACGCTAAACACTCGGGACTCTGGGACAGTATCTTAGGGACAGAAAGAGAGGTTCAGAGCATCCTCCATGAGCCTGAAGGTTGGTCGGCTACCAGATAATGCAACTTACTTTCTTGGATGTGTGGCGGCTGAAGCATAAGAGGGGTGGTAATGGGGAACAAAACCTTGTATCTGGTATCATCTTGGGTGTCAGTGGTCCTCCACAGTACCTCAAGCATTGGCTCAACAATGTAGTTGATGTGGTACTGGTAATCAGGGGCATGGCTCTGCAATTTTTTGACAGTGTCATTAAACACTGGAGGAAAAAGGAAAAAAGTGACTCCTGCATTTCGAAACTAGAAGACTTCCTAACCTTGTAGTGGCCATCAGGTGAGCCCACTGGGATCTCAATGACTATGTGCAAATCAGTGGTGGACAGCGTGTAGCCCCGTGCAGCCATCTGAGATCTATCTAGCCTCTTCCCGTTGATGCCCATGTGCATTTCACGGATTTCAAAGCTGCCCTCTACCAGCGGTGTCACGCGGCGAGGTACGTGCCAAGAGATTACATCGTTAATGAAGAGGACGCCACCTGTTAATGATAAACCAAATGTTGACGCAACTGTGACAACGCAACATTAACCATGTCCATCCACCAATTGCTCGAGACTTGCCTGTGGGACAAGCAGCTGCCAAGTTGACCACAGTCAGACCATGTGGTGCCTTGTAGTAGGCGCTCACCCTGAACACTTCCATGGAGACTCCACCCACCTAAGAGATGTCAGGTTTAATGTCATGCTTTTAAGCATAGTTTAATGCAAAAGAATTGAGATGGGTGTGTTGCTTACATCTTCCGAATAAGTTTCTGCTGTATTGTACGGGGATCGCATAACCAGACGGGTCGAGGTCACCATGGCCCCATAGCCGACTTGTTCAGCCTCCCTCAGCACCATTGCCACTGGTTCTGGGGTGTAAAATGTCAACTTCCAGATACCATGTGCTGCCCCAGAGGCCTAAAAGAAAGAAATCAAAATTACTGCCATTGAATGAACTAAATTATGCAGGTTGAAAAGCAGATTTTTTTAAAATACATACATCCGGAATGGGGTCGATCTCTTTAACATCCTGACCTTCTCCCTTAACTTCAGGAGTAGCAATGTGGTGCGATACCTGAACCAAGAAATGATAGTCTTTGACCAACTATTGATCTATTTGGTAGAACTATTAATGTTAAGTAACCTACTTCCATGTAGTTCCTGTCACAGAGAATCTCTCTGGAGGCCCACCGAGTGTAGCTGCACGTCTGAGTCACATCACGAGTAACCACATCCGAGAGACCAGGGCTGTACATGCGGAGCCTTAAGGCAACATTGAAGGTTTGATCGTCCTACAAATAAAATGCATAAAATAATTTAGCTTTGAGGGAGTCATAGATGCAAAAGCAAGAAATGAATTAATGCAAAACATTGGCAAAGTTTCTAACTCACTGGTAATTTATAATACGTCAGCAAATAAAATTAGCTCAAACACACTTTGTTGTCCACGTAGCAGCCCAGCAGAGAAGAGTAGATTCTGGTGTTGCCCCACGGGTCAGACTCCATGCTGTAGCCACACTGAGCAGCCAAGTTGGGTGTTAACACAATGTGCTGGGTGTCATCTAGGAGAAAGTAAAGACAAACGTGACACCACTCTCCTGAGGAACCAATCAAGCTTATTAGCACCTTGTAGACTCACTTATGGCCTCCACCTCAAGCTCATTCCCCACTGCTAGGGCCTTGTCCAATGACAGCCTCATTAGATTACCCACACAGTCTGAATGTAAGCCACTGCCTGTTAAAAGAAAAGGCTCGTGAGGAAGAGTACACGTTCTGTAACAAAGTAAAGTAGTTACGGTTGAATTCAGGCTTACTTGACTGTGAATTGAGCTTCATATTTGGCCTTGCTTGACAGAAGAGGATTCCTGCAGCCATCAAGTTCCATAACAAACTTCAACAAGTAAAAGATATATTTTAAAAAGACATGAAGTGTGCATCTGGCAGACTTTGTGAAAACAAACTAAATTAACTTACATGTTTCCAAGCCTCCACATGTTGTAGTCTGAGTGCAGCTAAACAAAAGAACAAGAGGAATTTAACCACTATCAGTGCTTGGCACTGACCACCCAGCACACCAGACCAACACTGAAGACAAGTGACTGACTGCTTTCTGATCTATCGCCAGCTGTTTTATACATAATTTCATCCATCGAGCTATCGAGATGCAAGTAAGGTGGGTGGAGAATCACCAATTGGTCTCACCTGTGTGTTGTAATTAACTGATGTATAAAAACAGCTGGCGATGAATCAGAAAGCAGTCAGGCAATTCTCTTCATTGTTGGTCTGTTGTGCTGGGTGGTCAGTGCCAAGCGCTGATGGTGATTGGATTCCTCTAGTTCTTTTGTTTGGCTGCACTGCACCCAGACTGCAAAATGTGGAAGTTTGCAAACATGTGAGTTAAGTTGCTTTTAGCAATGACACCTAGCTGCACACTCAATGTTTCTAAATTATGTTTTACTTGTTGAAGTTTGTTATGGAACTTGATGGCTGCAGGAATCCTCTTCTGTCAAGCAAGGCCAAATATGAAGCTCAATTCACAGTCAAGTAAGCCTGAATTCAAACATAACTACTTTACCTTGCTGCAGAATGTGTACTCTTCCTCACGAGCCTTTTCTTTTAACAGGCAGTGGCTTACATTCAGACTGTGTGGGTAATCTAATGAGGCTGTCATTGGACAAGGCCTTAGCAGTGGGGAATGAGCTTGAGGTGGAGGCCATAAGTGAGTCTACAAGGTGCTAATAAGCTTGATTGGTTCATCAGTAGGTGGGTGGTGTCATACTTGTCTTTATTTCACCCCCAGATGACACCCAGCACATTGTGTTAACACCCAACTTGGCTGCTCAGTGTGGATACAGCATGGAGTCTGACCTGTGGGGCAACACCAGAATCTACTCTTCTCTGCTGGGCTGCTACGTGGACAACAAAGTGTGTTTGAGCTAATTTTATTTGCTGATCTATTATAATTTACTAGTGAGGAAGAAACTGTCTGCCAATGTTTTGCCTTAATTCATTTCTTGAGTTTGTTAATGCTAAATTATTGTTTTATGCATTTTATTTGTAGGACGATCAAACCTTCAATGTTGCCTTAAGGCTCCGCATGTACAGCCCCGGTCTCTCTGATGTGGTTACCCATGATGTGAGTCAGACGTGCAGCTACACTCGGTGGGCCTCCAGAGAGATTCTCTGTGACAGGAACTACATGGAAGTAGGTTACTTGACATTGATAGTTCTACCAAATGGTCTCTGACAAACTATTAATCCACCATTTCTTGTTCTTAGGTGTCACATCACATTGCTACTCCTGATGCTGACGCTAAGGGACAGAATCAGGATGTTAAAGAGATAAACAACATTCCTGATGTATGTGTAGAAAATCTTTTTTTTTCTTTTTGATATATATGGACCTGCTTTTCAACTTGACCAATTTGGCTCATGAGGTAAATAAGAATTCTCTCGTTCCCTATAGGCCTCTGGGGCAGCACATGGTATCTGGAAGTTGACATTTTACACCCCAGAACCAGTGGCAATGGTGCTGAAGGAGGCTGAACAAGCCGGCTATGGGGCCATGGTGACCTCAACCCGTCTGGTTATGCGATCCCCGTACAATACAGCAGAGACTTATTCGGAAGATGTAAGCGACACACCCATCTCAATTGTTTTGCATTAAACTATGCTTGAAAGCGTGACATTAAACCTGACATCTCTTAGGTGGGTGGAGTCTCCATGGAAGTGTTCAGGGTGAGCGCCTACTACAAGGCACCACATGGTCTGAGTGTGGTCAACTTGGCAGCTGCTTGTCCCACAGGCAAGTCTCGAGCAATTGGTGGATGGACACGGTTAATGTTGCGTTGTCACAGTTCTGTCAACAGTTTGGTTTATCATTAACAGGTGGCGTCCTTTTCGATAACAATGTAATCTCTTGGCACGTACCTCGCCGTGTGACACCGCTGGTAGATGGCAGCTTTGAAATCCTAGAAATGCACATGGGCATCAACGGGAAGAGGCTGGATAGATCTCAGATGGCTGCACGGGGCTACACGCTGTCCACCACAGATTTCCACATAGTCATTGAAATCCCAGTGGGCTCGCCTGATGGCCACTACAAGGTTAGGAAGTCTTCTAGTTTAGAAATGCAAGACAAATTGTTTAAAAAAAATAAAGATTAATTGGTCATGAATAATTGCAGAGCCATGCCCCTGATTACCAGTACCACATCACCTACCTTGTTGAGCCAATGCTTGAGGTACTGTGGAGGACCACTGAAACCCAAGATGATACCAGATACAAGGTTTTGTTCCCCATTACCACCCCTCTTATGCTTCAGCCTCCCCACATCCAAGAAAGTAAGTTGCATTATCTGGTAGCCGACCAACCTTCAGGCTCATGGAGGATGCTCTGAACCTCTCTTTCTGTCCCTCAGATACTGTCCCAGAGTCCCGGGTGTTTAGCGTTCTCTTGGGGCCTTTTCTTCATGATGTGGTGCTGAGGAACATCACCTTCTTCAACCAAGTTCTCACTGTTGAAGAGAGCAATGCCAGAGGCTTTACCATCCAGGAGCATCACTACTCCAATGGAACCAAGAGCATCTCTGTTTTAGTGCCTTTTGATGCAGATATTGTCCTAAGAAATGTATGACATTATAGCTGTGCAATGTCATTTGGTGCCATCTTTCTTAATTGCTCTGTATTGAAGTGTTTCAGTGACATGACTGAGCTGTTTTATATCTGCAGAATCCTGAACCCTTGGTGACGTCCTACTTCCTCTCACTGATCTTTGGGTTTATCATCCTGCCTGAAGAAAGTCCTTTTGCCCACCTAGTTGAGTTGGAGGCATCTCTGCAGGATGTTGGTAAGATTTATCTTTTCATGGTATCTAGCTCATAATCCTTTGACCAACTGGCAACTAGGGGGTGAAATTGCCATGCAACATCACCACATACTTTTTAAATGTGTATTTTGTACTGCTGTTGGATATTCAAGCTTTTGGTGTATTCAGGAGAAATCAAAAGATGCAAATAAAGCTGTAAAGGGAGCATCACAGACATATTGCATTCAATTGAATGTCCAAAAACCCTGGGTATCTCCCCTTAAATATGACAACACAACCCCAGTAAGAGCATAAGGGATAAAGACGCTCAGTTAAATCGTCCACCTTTTCTCTGCTTTTAGAGCTGCCCACCCTCACTGGCACCTGTGACCAGAACCACTTTCACATCAGTGTGAAATACGGGAGTCAAGGCAATGATTTCAAGGCAATGGTTGGACATCAACAGCTGACACCTGGGATGGATGACTACAATGTCCAAGAAAACGGCACACACTTCAGCCTCGTACTGCCGTACACTGCCAAGGACACAGCCTTCGAGGTATGTCTCACTATAACATCTCACCATGGCTCTTCTACACTGGATAACATCCCTCTTTGTCTTACAGCTGATGACCTCAGATTCAGTAAGGGCCCGCGTTGACTTCTCTCTGTTGCATACCACTAACGACTGGGTGCTTGCTGATCTCTTCTTGGCCTGCAACTTCCCCTTAACCACAACCGGTAAGACTTGAACATGTAGGGTTTCTGCTGATGGGGATTGTAGGACACGGTCTTCACCCTTACCACCTCCACCCTCAGCGTGCTACCCCAATGGAACGATGACCGCTATTGCTGTGAAGGTGGATTCTGTGACCAATATCCTCCCAAGTCAGCTGACCCTGAAGGACCAGTCGTGCAAACCGGCTTTCAGTGACGATCGCTTTGCATATTTCTCTTTCAGTGGTGCTTCATGTGGAACCACAAGAACAGTAGGTGTTCACCTTAAATCCCCACATTATTTTTTGTTAAATGTTCTAATGCCTCCTATCTTTACTTGTATTAAGTTCTTTGACCACTACATGCTGTATGAAAATGAGATTGCCTCACCTTACAACAAAGGAGCGTCCCTCACATCACCAGTTGATCCTCGGTACAGGTAGAGGGACTGGTCTAATCTTTGATCCTAAAATGCTGCCTAGTGAGAGGTCAACCCCTTCAGTGTATTCTTCTTTTCCCCAAGACAAACTATTTCCTGCTACTATGTGGTCAATGAGACTCAGACTGTTGGCTTCCTCTCAAAGCCAAGACGCTATGAACCCACCGCAGAGATCGGCTCAGGACAGCTGATGGTGCAAATGAGGCTGGCCCAGGGTAAAGTTGGCGTTATTAAAAACCTTGTCTTGAGCTTTGCCAGACTGTACGTTGTCTGGGCCGTGCCGCTTGATAATGAAACTCTTCTCCTCCCAGATTCATCGTACGAGTTCTTCTACCAAGCAGAAGATTATCCAGTTGTGAAATATCTGAGGCAGCCTCTGTATTTTGAGGTGGAGCTGGTTGAGTCTACTGACCCAAATTTGGAGCTCATCTTGGAGAGCTGTTGGGCTACGCTTGATGAAGACCGGACATCTCTGCCTAGCTGGGATATCATTGTGGACGGGTAATTGTGACAATCCACAAAGCATACCTTCATGGGTTTAAAGAAGTATTCAAATGTATTGTTTGGTTCCCCTCCAGCTGTGGGAATCCAGATGACAGCTATGTGACTATTTTCCATCCTGTTGTGAGCGACGCCAGGGTCTTAGTCCCGTCCCACATCAAGCGCTTTTCTATGAAGATGTTCACCTTCACTAAAGATGAGGAAGTTCTGAAAGACGAGGTAAAATATGAGTCTTTCTCCTAATGAAGCATATTGACCACATCGCATGGTAGCTCTGTAACAAACCCTTCTGTCCGTCTACAGATCTATGTCCACTGTGATGCGGTGATTTGTGACATGCACAGCCAAGCAGATGGTTCATGCAGAGGCCAGTGTGTGCAACCTACACACCAGATGAACTACAGACAAGAGATGAAGGGAGTAAAACGGGGTAAGTGACTTCTGGAATAACATCGTCAACTAAATCTACGTGCAGTTGGTGATCGCTATTTGTCTTGTGTTTCTAGTGCAAAGAGGAACGGACTCTACCAACCAAAGGCAGATCTCCTCTGGACCCATTGTGTTAACTTCTGGTTGAAGTCTGAATAAACTTCTTTAAACTTGTAATTTTTTTTTTTCTTTGCTCAATTTCTCGACTCTTTGAAAAGTCTGTTTTGGTTCTCCCTGCATTACTACACTAGTTGTGTTCATTTTTAGGGAGCTGTTGCACAGTAGACTAAATTGCTCTATACAATGAGTCACTCATTGTTAAGCTGCCAGATGCATGCTTTGTGCCATTTTATTTTTTTTAATGGAGGATCAATGTTCACTCCCTTTACTAGCTTTGGGTAATGGCCTATGTGCACTTTTAAACTCGTTTAAAATCCAGGCTCAAGTGTCAGGCATTGTATGTGACTGTCATGCATTTTGGCCTTAAGTCACTCGTTCCTGCCACACTGCACTTGTGCTTAAAAAAACAACTTTAGGCTATTTAATATGCCGCAGTGTGCAAACGTGACCTGGTTGAGCTTCCCTCACCACGGAGAAATAACGCATGTCTCCCCGACTCTCCTGGACGTCTGATATGAGGCGCCGCTCCAAAAAATGAGCTACCCAGAGCAAATCAGAAAAATGTATCTGGCTAAGATGTAAAGGAGGGACTGGAGCTGGCTGTGTATTGGTTTTCATCTGAACTGCTAAACTAAGGCAGGAAAGTTGTAGACTAAGACTTTCTTCAAAGTATCTGAGAACTTTAAATCTGACTCAACCTTCTGAAAGTAGCATTGTAGATTACTGTCCAGACTTCAAAGTAAATGTCCTAGTTTTCGTTTGAAAGTCCATGTTTTACTTGCTGTGGTCTGCACTGCCCTGTTACCAGTCTAATCATTTAGTCCTTTCCCAAGTGAGTGTTAGACAGGTGTCATCCTGTATTGTTCCATGCTTTGTGTATAGTACATTCTGACTAAAGTCCTCTGCCTTGAGACCTGCCCGGCAGTGTTTAAGAAATGGAGCACTCACCCCACGGAAATCACAAGATTCTGCAATGGAACTATGGATGTATAAGGAACAAACTTGTTGGATGTTGACTTGGTCCCAGTTGTGTGCTTAGAAATGCAATTATCCAATTTTGTAGTCAAAGCAATATAAAGCAGAGTACTTTGAAAGTTTAAAGCAAATCCTCAGCCTCTCTCACCCTCTTGAGGAACTGGTACTGTTTTTCTCCCTTTTGCTCTTTTTGTAGTCAGAATTAAGATGGGATCTATGGATCAGAGGGATGGACTTCCTCTCATCAGGCTGCTTAGGCCTAATATGTGGATTCCATTGGCATGTCTAAAACTACCAGCGTCCTACCTTTTTGAGCTATAAATGATGCCTGAAGAGTAAAAGTGGGAAATTTGTGGCAAAATGCAAATTTCTATTGCAAGATCCTGAAGCTGCTCCATGCTAAGCTGTGCAATGCACACCCATTATAAAGTCAAATGGTCTGAAAAAAGCATGAGACCGATTTATAAGTCATACAATGGCTGATGGTTGCCAACAATCAATATTAACCCAAGTGCAGAATTCTTCATCAGCTCTTCCTCACTTGGTCTGTACTCTTATGAATCAATACCAAAGCTACTGATGTGACAGTTGAACTGCAAGAGCAAATTTACATTTGCCATTTTACAGATTTCTACCAAAGACTTGAAAGTGACTTTAGAGCTCAAGTTATGAAGCTATACATTTTTATATCCCTAGCTTGATGCCACCCCTTTCTGGAAAGCTTATGACCTACAGGATCTTCCAATTGTGCCAAAACCAGTTAGACAAAGCCTCAGTAAGCAACCAACCACATTGCAACTGAGTATCTTTAGGGCTTTTAGCAATAAGAGGGTATGGCACAATTTGGTGGACCAAACTGTTCACAAGAGTTGCTGTCGAACCTGGCTCTGCTGAAGTTCAATGATTTCAAGGTATTAATTTAAGTCCAGGTACAGAAATGGCTCCAATTCCAAACAGGTCTTCAAGCTTAGTCGTATAGCAGGGTAAAGTTTGCAAAGGCATCACGCCGGTCATTTCCATAGAGGTAGCTTTTTTTAGATGCAATTAGGTTTTCCTCTACTTCAATGATTTTGAATCCACCACCCTGCATCTGTCAATATATTGGCTATGTATGCCAAAATGAGAACTCAGAATTTAATAGAAATTGGTTTAGATTGGAAACATCTGATCGTCAAGTTGGATGCTATAGTTTGCTTGAAATCGGATATGAAACTACTTGAGCCAAGGTGTCAGTGCTCATGTCATCTAATGGCTGAAGTCCAATACATAAAGTGAAAGTTGAAGATTGACTGAAGCATGCCAACCAAATACATTGAGAGCACACTAGTAAATCATAATTGGGCTCTGCAAAATTTATGTACATGCACTGGTTAAAGACTGAAAGTCTAGATCAGTGAACAAGATTAGTGTAAGAAATACAGATTCCACTAACTGAAGGAAACTGTAAAAAGTCCATGTTGAATAACTTCCAGTGTTCATATTCAAATGAGCAATTGCAGCCTAATGTTTAAGATTTTGCACTCTTCCCTTTCCTGACCAAAGTGCATTTGATACATGGTCAGAGACTTGGTGACTGGTAAGTTTAAACTATTAAAAACAGCTTTAGTTCAAGGTGGTCAGCTGGTTTGTGTATTGGAGGCATTTCTAAAACTTTTAACTACAACATCCAAATTTGTCAGCCAAGAAACTTTGGCTGGAGACGTTTGAAGTTACTTGGACTAGTTCATCCTTAGTTTAGAGCAATGCTCAGACATGTCTTCCAACCCTTAGTGGTAATTTTGCCAAGAAAATACAAAAGTGTGAAATCCTGTTAAAGTCATTTATTAGGATGCTTTTTAGTTCAAGAGAATTGGTCCGGCTGATACACGTTTGATACCGAGGCCATCTGACGCGGCACGCTTTTGACCTGTGAAAAAAAGAAATTACATTACACATGATGAACCCGCTTCCTTAATTGGTGAAACCCGACTAAAGTGTCTCCCCATCCCTGGTTTGAGCAACCGTGCATCAGAGTGAGAGCCGTCTTGCCTTTAATCACGTCATCCTGGTTCGAACACTGCACATTACAAGCGCTACCCACTAGACTTCTGGCGTCGCATACCGTCACATCACAGTGGACAGAGACCTATAATGCATAAAACATCTTAATTCAATTGACATTTGTGTCTACACTCCCAAATCTTAAGTCCTTTTTTAAAAAGGACAACATTGACATTACCTGACTACTTAAGTTGTCCTTGTCTTTGGCAAAGGCAAACATTGGGATCTCAAAGCGCTTGAAGTTGGAAGGGAACTGAACTCTGGCATCAGGCAAAACGGGATGGAAGATCACCTGGTATGGGTCCCTTGGGTTAGGACAGCTGAAGAAAAAAAAAAAAAAAAAAAAAAAAGTTTCTGTAAATGCCCACTACTGTCCATGAAGGAAAAGTCCCCCGTTTCACTTTCATCTTGTTTATGAGGGCAAACGCCCCAGCAAAGAGATTAATAAATTACCCATTAATAATGAGGTCCCATTTGGGAAGCGATGTCCTGTTGTCCTCAGTCGCCCAGCAGTACACTAGTGCCAGTGATACCTTAGGGTTTCTAGACTTCATCAGTTCCACTTCAAAATACAGAGGCTCTTGTAGGTACTTTGTGATGGGCTCTGCATCAACGCTGTAAAATTTGCTGTAGGAGTTGTCTAAGTAAAGACAAAATACTGGTTTAGGGATTCAGACAGGAATAATGGCAGTCACACTAAAATTAAATACACTTTGTCATTAAGCTGATCAAGTTTAAAAATGTCAGAAGTAAATCACTTTGAGACATTAAATCAAGTTATGTAATGGTTCCTGGATTAAACCCGAGTTTACCAATTTAGGAGCAGGCCCTGGCTTTCTTGAAAACTTTTAGTCTCTAAGAAAATGCTGATCCCAGTCCCTTTGCATTACCTGTAGTTTTATACAACAAGTTAATGCCTTCATTTGGGATGCATTAGAAGACAGTCAGCACTTCTCTTACCCACAGCAAGTCTCATTTCAAATTCCAGCTCGCCCATTGCATTCTCAGCATATGGTTCACTCCTGCGAGGTCTGTTGTTGAAGGCCACAGCATGGTTGGTGTTGATGTCAAAATGGCAAGCAACCTTCAGCCTGAAGTAAGACAAACCCAGGAGATTTAGTGTGGTAGAAATTGATGATCATTTTAATACAATTCTAGTCTACAAGTCTGAAAAATGTCCAGTGACAATTTAGAATTGACGAGTGATGCTAGTCACCTTATTTCATCATGATAAACTTTTAGGTTTCAAGACACTTACTCATACGGCGGCTCGTCAGTCTTAGAATCCCCCTTTTCAAGATTTGGCAGCGTGATTTCATTTTCATACATCATCATATTGGGCAAAAACTAAGGGAGGGGAAAAGTAAAGTGTTAACCAAATATGTCAATATCTGCAACCAGGGTAACATTTAGTAGCATCTACCTTTCTGGTTGTGCCACAGGAGTTCCCAGTAAAGATAAAATAAGCAGAGTGGTCATTGCTGTATGAGGGCCCACAGGTGGGGTCTCTGAGGGTGAGGTGACCAGGTTGCAGACTGGGAACAGATTCCAGTTTCAGAGCCAGAGCTGTCATCGTGCCATTAGGGAAACACTCTGAAAAAAGGATCAGGCATTAGTACGCTTGGGTGTTGGCATAATAAACATGATTCTGCCAACTAGACCAACCAGTCAGTGTTGAGAAGAAACTGCAAGTCACAGAGAATTCTTTCATATTTTTGTTGGTGACTGGATTCCTCAGAGACACATCAAGTCTGCTCCTGATGGATGACGCCTCAATAGCCTAACAAATCAGAAACAAAAATTACCAATAAGACAATAACCGGTCCAACAAGTGTCCCCAAGATAAAGCCTGCACATCAGTTGACAATCCTGATTGTACCTCAATTGCAGCGTCGTGGCCAGTAAATGGTACTGTAAAACTGAAGTGTGTTCCATTGTCCATGAAGCTGTACTGCTGAGCCAGGCGCGATGTTAACAGTCTCTTTCCCACTACAGTCTGAAAATTGAAGCCATTGGTCCCGTACTTCACAAGGACATAGAAGTTCTGATAATCACAGCCACCAGAGACAGAGGGAGGAACTGCAGAGGGGGGAGGAAGGAGACATGAATATGATGGCTTCATTTGGCAATCTCCTTTCAACTTCTTCCAAGTACAGACCTTTGGTAACCAATTTGGCTTCCAGATAAGCAGCGCGAGCAAATTGTGTAAACTCAGGCAGAACCAGCAAGCCAAATGTCAGCTGAAGCGAGTAGACTGTAAGCCCCATTTCTCTCTGTTGGGATAAATATATATAAAGAAAAATTAGCTGGCAAAATAAAAACATTTAATTTCCCAAGTTGAGTAAAGCTCACCATTTGCACAACACCACGGTCCGTGAAGGGCACTTCAAGCGTAAATACTTTTGAGCAGCTTTTAGGAGACATGTGCTCCAAGACTTTAAGGCCTCTTGCACTGCACTCTGCTATGGATAAAACCTCAGAGTTGAAGGAGATGTTCATTAATGCAACATCAGCGCAAAAAGGTCCAAGCATCATCTTAAATATCTGCTCCTCAGGAACTGTGTCTGTGGAGCAAAAATAACGGCAATTACAATACATAAGTGTTAATCTTGCAATTTTTTTTAAATATGACTCACTGTCGACAACTTGTGTAGTTTGAGACCGTAGCGGCGTCGTGATGGGAAGAAGGACTTTGTATCTTGTGTCCTCTTGAGTGGCATCTTCCGTCCAGAGCAACTCAACCATCGGCTCAATTGTGTAAGTAGTGAGATACTGACCATTCTGAATGAGACTCTGCACAAATCAAAACATCCTCAGTATTGCCTTGCTTGAAAAGCACCATGCCAAACCCAAATTAAAGAACATTTATGCATGAACCATGTTGTTTAAGCCCATGGATGTAGTTATATGCATTAGAATGATTAAAAAGCTAATGTATAAAATGAGTCCAAGTAACTCTGACCTTAAAGTGACCACCGACAGCGCCAATAGGGATTTCAACGATGATGTAAATGTCATTGACAGACAGGGCGTAACGTCTGGCGGCCATTTCTGCAACGTCAAGCCTCTGGCCATCAACACCCATGTGCACCTCCAACAATTTAAACTGGTCAGAGCGAATCAGGGGGTCGATGTGCCTCGGCAGGAACCAGCTGAGAGAGTGTTGAGTGAAGGAAACACTCCCTGTACATAAAGGTGAAAACATACAGCACTTAGAAAAAGTAGAGACCCAATATGGGCACATTTAAGCAATCTTCAGCCATCTTTTCTAAAGCGCCAGATAAGATACCACTCATAGCTTTCAGTTGACTATGAAGCTACAGCACGAAGTCTACCCTTCAGCACCATAACAGTCTTAGTTTATTACAAGACACAATTTGTGTTTTACCCGGCATGAAAGCCATTTGGCACAGTATACAAATTCTAGTTAAGAAATGTGTTCACATCAAGGCAGTTCTGTGATTAGTTAAGGCCAAGATTGCTGGAATAGAATACAAATCATGTCCAAGGTTAAACTGCTCCAACCCCATAGTCACTAGAGACATGACATCAGTATTTGCTGTAGTCCCATTTACAGTTAAACAAACATTACCTTCCAGTATCGGGCAGGCAACACCTGCGTGGATTTGAGCCGTCAGCCACTTTTTTTCAAATATTGTTTTGGTTTTGAGCACCGTCATAGGCACACCTGCTACCTGCAAAATGACATTACGGAACATCGTGCAAATGCCTTGTTAAATCCATTTTATGGATACAGTAGAGCAATACACAAGATATGGTTACTTCAATAGATGAAGTGTACACAAGTAGCCTCAAAATGTATAAAACTGCCAATTTAAGTCCACTTACATGCCGGGTGTAAGTTTCAGGGGAGGTTTTTGGGCTTCGTAGAACCAGCCTTGTCGGGGCGTTTGAGATCCCATAACCACTTCTCTGGGCCTCGTACACAGTCATGGTCCTCTCCTCAGGTGTGAAGAACACCAGCGTTTTAAGTCTGAATCCTGCATCTATGGGCCATTTCTGTGAACATCATAAGACATAAGAGAAGATTCGAGACTGTACAATTAAAAAAAATAAAAATAGGGCACAAGCTAGTCTTACCGCAGCAGGTCGTCGCAGATCACCCAACGGTTTACCACCTGAGATGGGATGTTCAGGCAGGGTGTAATCAGCTAGAGCCACCTTTTTCACAGACACCTAGAAATGAGGCCACACCATAAGAGATAGTCAATCCCTCTCAAATGCAAGACATAAAGCCACTACTCAGACTGGAACATGACCACAGACTGTTCTGCTGCATTTACTTGCCTCCATGTAGTTGCGGGCACAGACAATTTCCCTGGAGGCCCAGGCAGTATAGTGGCAGGTTTTATCCACCTGGTACAGCTCGTCATCATCCACCCGGTTTCCATGCAGTCGAATATTTAATTTAGTTGTGAATGCTTCGTCGGCCTACCAACACAGAAAACGGACTCAAAAATCACATCGAAAAAGAAAAAAAATATAAATAAAAACAGCTAGTATTTTTACCATATTTTGAGTAAAGCAGTTTTGAAGAGAGGCAAAAATCACAGGGTTCCCAAGCTGGTCCATCTTCAGACTGAAGCCACACTGAGAAGCTAAACTTGAGGTAAGGATGATTGCAGAGTTATCTGAGGGGGAAGAAAAAGTTAGAAGTGGGCCAAATTTCAAAAAATAATTCTAAAATAAAGTTAGAGACATCATCTTACTGTAGACGACAGACACTTCTAGAAGTTTTCCTCCGAGTGGACCGACATCCACACGCATAATGTTCCCCAGGCATTTTGAGTCAATACCTTTGAATTAACATTTATATTAGTAAGCAGCATATAGTACTAACAGAATGTAAAAAGGAAAAATAAGTCTTACTTGTAGAGGGCTTCTTTTGAGCATCTATGTTTACAACTGATATCAGGAGAATTAACCATCTGAAAGAGATTGAATGAGTTGTAAAAGGAGCATAAAAAAGAAAAACAATGAGTGCGAGTAACAGTTAGAGGTAAAAACTACAAACCCAAAACCAACTCCTACTAGACCACCCATTGCTCAAGAGATGGGGAACTGCTGACTGATGTCAAGGCTTTTGCACTTTATACTAAAGTTGGTGGTGGGCGGTTCCTGTTTAACGATCGCCACACAGGTGAATCCTATTACTGCCTGATTGAGGTCTGATTGACACAGGTCTGTGTCTTGTAGTCTGGCCTGAAGTCCCAACATGCAATGCTAATAGGTTGATTGACTTAGTTAAATGGTGAATGATAAGTTAACTTATATTTGTTCATGTTTGAGTGTTTGTTTGTCTGGTTTTTGTTCTGGGTTTTATTAGAGAGGTATTTTCTTAGTCTACACTTCAGATTAGTGGGTGGCGGTAATGCACCCGAAAGTTGTTTGCCAACTGCCATAAGCGAGAGAAGAAGAAGAAAACTTTTACTCCTTTAGCTCCTCCTGCCTCCTTTTTGGCAGGAAATTAATTGTAAAGAAGTCCCCATAAAAAATTTAAATTAGGGCTTTTGTGATTCATATCATTTTAAGCCTGAAGCCATGGGGGCACTACTATCTTGAAGCTTCTTGATTCACACCAGATCACAAGCCTTTCAAAAATAAAAAGTAAGATTCACAGTAGGCTACATCATATATCAAATAATGAGCTGTAACGCTGGAAACACAAACAGAAGAGTCGACTTCATACATGCCAATCAATAAAAAAGAGTCTCAAGCACAACCGCCATACCTCCACCTTCACCACTTGAAAGATCTTTGTACTGTCAACACGTCTGGATGTGACAGAGGCAACAGATTAACATACATGGGTCAATGTAACAAACAACGAGCAGAAGTAAGTAAGTAAAATAAACCATTTTGCAATGCTTTAAGAAGAATGTAAGTCATTTAAAAAATACTGTAGGCACACAGCATAAGTGGCCAGAGACACAAGACACAGGATGCTGAAAAGGTGCACGCATGTGTGTTTACTCAGATGTAGAGAGATGTTCAGTCACAAACTTAATTGCAGGAGCAGAACAGATATGGTCTACAATACACTGCAAGGGTTTGGTGCCTAAAGGAACTAGTTGTATGTTACAGGCAGCAGCACATCAGGGAGGTACTGAATGTTTTTTTATTGACTTAATAAAATGATGGATAGAAAAGAAAACCTCAGCGGGGCTATATGACACAGATGGGGGGTGACAGTTGTAAGAGCAATGACAACCAATAGCAGCTTTTACAAATCTGCCGCCACTATAAAGCTATGTTGTGTTTCTCTTCTGCTGCCAAATACAGTGTTACTGCCTGCTTTGGCAGTAAGCCGACCAGCAGTGCTTTCTCACAGAGCATTGAAATGTCAGTGGGATTTTACTACTTTACTCCCTTCAGCTGCTGACAAGCTGTCAGCTGTCTTTAGTTGCAATAGTTTCATTCAACAATAAACATGCATTAAATCGCTGCTTTACTAAAAGAAAGTCATATGATCTCATAATAAATTTAGATTACATATGCCAATCACAACAGAGCTATGGCTTCCTTTAGGGATATCAGGCTATAAGCATACGCTATAAGATATGATGAGTAAAATGCCAAAAAAAATGACCGTGTCGTTTTACAGCAGGGTGTTCCTACATCTGTGCAGTCCCTCTCCCTCCCACCTCCTCTCCTCTCTCGCCCCTCCCAGTTCCCTGTAAAAGGGAACAAACTGCCACCGTGCAGTTGTCCCGCCTCCAGCTCTTCTTGTCCCGCTCGTGAAGCTGCAGCACTGCGCTCCGTCCAACGACCCACCATCTGCTGCACTTTGCAAGAATGTGAAAACTAAACCACCCGGATAAAAGTTATTTTGATGGAAAGAAAAGCTCCAAGTGCAGGTACGTTTCAGTTTCATGTTTTGCAGTCAATTTTAAATAAATATAGAAGTAATTCATTTGTAAATAGGGTTTGGTAAACACAATATTTAATGTATGAGTTGGCAGCACGTTGCTCTGATTGGTGGAATTAGAAATTCACACATGCAAGAAAACAGTCCTTGGCTTTATGCTTCAAATGATGTGTAGTTTAAGTTTCAACTCATTTCCTCTGAATTAGTCTAGTCCCTATACTTGAGCCCAGGAAGAAGTGACAGCCTCCTCACGCCTTTTCACTCACTCCAGCTCCAGCCGTTTCCTGTGTGTGTTGTATTGATTTTTTTTTCCTCTAGAGGACTAATGTGCTCTACAAACAGTGCAGTCAACAAATATATCTTGATAGAAGTCCCTCCACAACAATCTACCACTTACAATCTATAGATGTGTATATGCTTGTCTCGGCTAAAAAATTTATAGAATTGACACGCTTCATTTCTCTCTGTAAGTATTGTCAGGACCATGGGGTATGGGCAGATCCTCCACCGGCAGGGGAATGAGGAGAACCAGGTGCACCTCAACGTGGGAGGGGTTCGACGCGAAGTGGATCCGAGCATGCTGCTCCGCTTCCCTCACACGCGCCTGGCTCGTCTGCTGTGCTGCCAAAGCGAGGCGACGATCTTGGAACTGTGTGACGACTACAGCCCGTCCGAGAAGGAGTACTACTTCGACAGGAATCCACATGTTTTCCTCTGTGTGCTCAACTTTTACCACACAGGACGCATCCACATGATGGAGGAGGTGTGCGTCTTCTCCTTCAGCCAGGAGATCGACTACTGGGGAATCCAGGAGGTTCACCTAAGCCCCTGCTGTAGCTATTGGTACCACGAGAGGAAGGATTACATTGATGACAGAGACTGGGACGTGATGAGCGAAGACCAGCAGCAGCCAAGTTTTGAATCCTCCTTTGAGGAGCTCTCTGCTATCGATAAAGACCTGGCCACGTTCAAAGATGTCTGGTGTGCAGAAGTGAGGAGCTACATTTGGCTCCGGCTGGAGGATCCAGGTCACTCAAGAGGTTCAAAGATCATTGCCGTAGCCTCTCTCAGCTTGGTGCTGACCTCTATCATTGCCATGTGTGTCCACAGCATGCCTGAGTTTCAGAAGGTGGACGACAACGACAAACCCATCGAGGACCCTGTCCTCGCCATCCTGGAAGTGATCTGCATTGCCGGCTTCTCCGCCGAGTTCATCATCAGGCTGATTGTTGCACCCTCCTGCAGGAAGTTCCTTGGAAACCCCTTAAACATCATCGATGTTGCCTCCATTTTACCATTTTACGCCACTTTAGCTCTGGAAACGGCTGACGAGGAGGCTGCAGAGGAGAATGAGGACTTGGAAAATGTGGGGAAGGTGGTGCAGGTCCTGCGCCTTATGAGGATTCTCCGGATCCTCAAACTGGCTCGCCACTCCATCGGGCTGCGAGCGCTGGGCGCCACCGTCCGCCACAGCTACCAAGAGGTGGGTCTGCTCCTTCTTTTCCTTTCGGTGGGGATCTCCATCTTCTCTGCCCTCATCTACTTTGCAGAGAAGGAAGAGCTGGATACAGAACTGGGGACCATCCCTTCAGGCTGGTGGTGGGCCACGATCACCATGACCACAGTCGGTTATGGTGACACCTGTCCGGTGACGCTGGCGGGGAAGATCGTGGCCACCTTGTGTATTGTCTGCGGCCTGTTAGTGGTGGCTCTGCCCATCACTATCATCTTCAATAAGTTTTCAAAGTACTATCAAAGAAACAAAGCCATTGAAGGACAGTGTATCACTAAGCCGGAGAGACAAGACCCAACTCTCCCTCATTTGAACATCAAAGACCTGTTCACTGGAAGTGTGTATCCCTTCATGGGGGACTTCAGGAACAGTGTGAGCAGCACAGGTGACACTACAGATGCCTCTAGTCTCCAGGATCTAGAGGAGTATGATAATGACACTTATGAAAATGGGTCAGCGAAATGAAGTTCTGCCATTTCACAGTTTTCTCCATTTATGACTGCAAGTCACTCTCGTGCCTCTGAGGCTGCTCCATCACTGACCCCGCCTCTCTGCATTGTTTTGCAATTTGACAGAGAAATATTGTGGCCATGATTTCTTTTTCAATATCACTACGAGGGAATAGCTTGTGAAATGTACAGCATAGCTAAAACCAGGAAATCCAAAGAGAATTATCTGAGTCTTGCTTGGAGGTTTGAAAGCCCATTTTCTGCTTGAGAAAACTGCAATGATGCATGTAGGACGCCATAATGTTAATGTTTTCTCAAAGTAATGTCCTGTATTGATTTGTCTGCTCGCTGAAAGTTCAGACAGAGAATTTTGCCGAAAATGACAACAACACTGTTTGATGTTTAAAAATGGTATTATAGATCTCTGCATGAACAAAAATTAATACATTTTGAAGGAGAGTAATGTGTAGAATTATGCAATATTATTGATGCAAACGAGAAGAACTCTCTCAGAGCAACAATATACCAGGTTCATGTTATTTAATTATTTTTTTGTACAGTTTTGGCATGCTTGGTGACAGCTTGAGAGTCATTTGTGTGAACATTGAATAAAACTCCTACAACAAGCCTTTCATTTGTGATGTGGCATGAATTGAACTGATCACTCGTTAAGACAAGGTTTTCAGCTCAGGTTCATTGCAATATTTATTATCACATGTTTGTCACTAAAATGACTCTAAAATATTAATATAGATCATCAACAATGTATTTTCTTCATGTGGTGAAATGCACTGGAACTGTAGCGGAAAGTTTGTGTACCTCTTCCCTCTTCTGTTCCTGAAAGCATTGATTTCCTGTCCCCTGTTATAATATCCGGTTGGATGAGCAGCTGTCCTCGAGCGAGAGACGTAAAAGGTCTTTTCTCTACAGGGGGTCTCAACAGTGTTCATAAAGTTGACCAGAAGCATCTACTCCCATAGCCAAACATCAAATCCATTGCCTAATTTTGCGTGATAAATCAGCAAATGAAACCTGTTCGAATTAAAGTAAATGGGCCTTAGTGAGGGAGTTGAGGAGGTTGCTCTAAAGACGTACTGCAGCCAAACCAGAATCGATAAATCCATTACTCTCTGCTAACTTGTTAATAAGGACTTTTGATGGGCTTCCTTCATTAGGTGTGCGTCACATTAGCATGTTGCTTAATCCACACTTTCTTTTTTACTTTTGGCAGCTGCCATTTATTGTAATAGTAAATGTACAGTATCGGTTCAGACAAGCACTGATTTAAAATAATGAGTGTTGTATTGTTATAAAATATGTTTAATTGTTGGATATGTCTCCAATTGCTTCCACATCTTGGGTGCAGTTTGTGTGGTCAATACAAGGAAAGCAACAATTGATTCATACTCAGCTAAAATTGATTTCAAAGACTCTTCAGTTATTTCTGTAAATTGTATTCAATGTTTGGGAAGGTAATGATAGTGTTGCGTTATGTACTCCCCCCTCATAGCTCTGGATGTGGGTTCTGTTGAGGGAAGTGGATTTCAATATCCTGTCACTTTGCCGTCAGCAGAAATGCATTTGCTTATTGAAGTTATGACGAGAAGTGGTTCTTATATCTCTCATGATTTCACATAGCAGCTTGTGTCTCTCAACTGACTTCTATGAGGTTCGGTATTTTATAACTGTAATGAAATTACGTTTAAATCTGTGCTTGAATACAATTGTGAGTTGCTTTATTTGAGCATCTCCATTTTTTGCTATTTTATACTTCTACTCTATTAAAGTGCACGTACTGAACTTTTTACTCCGCTACATTTATCAGAAAGCTAAAGTTAATCATTCATTTTCAAATTAAGATTATGGATTAAGGAACATAAGATTATATAAAAACATTGATCAAGATGAAGCCACACCAATGTGGTACAGTGAAAAAAACAAGCTTTTATAGGCACCTGGCTTCAATCAATTAGGAAACTAATTAGTTTAGTTGATCATTAGACAATAATTCACACAGTTTATTCAAAATGTCTTTTACCATCAACTCCTGTCTCAGTTGTTTGCAAAATATTTCTCTTTTATAGAGAAGTTTATTCTCCTTTATGGCAGAGCTGGTTACATTAAGGTGGATGTGACACAGCTAAAATGCAATGAACTCTCCAGCAATCCCTCAAAGGTTGACACTGTCAAAGTTGACCTGCTATGTGTCAAATTCATCAGGTCAAAGTTAAACAAAGTTGAACTTGACAACTTTGTCAAAACTGACTTCTCCTGCATAAACAAATGCACAGATTGTGTTGATTCCGTTGAAAATGTATTGATTTTGAAGTGAAATGGTACTATTTTTAATGCAGTTGGTTTCTTTCGGCACGATATCAACAAAGTATGTTGTAATGTGTAGTCTGCAGTATGGACTGCACTTAATAACTTTTGTTGCAATAAACAAAAAGGGACTGGGTTCAATAGTATAATAAAGTCACTCTACATGTAGTTTACTAACTCAAAAAAGTAGATTCAGGTTAATCAAGATATATGTTCCATTAAGAAAAGAGGAGCCGAGGGAGTCCGGCAGTAGTGAATTTAAAGCAATAAAAAAAAAAGCCAATTACCTGAGAAGGTCACAGTGAGTGTGTCAGCACAAATGTCAGTGTTGCAGAACTGACAAGGTGAGTTGTATTTCAAACTCCCCCTTTCAGCTTTTTTTTTAAACTTTAAATTAAACAACAGTCTTTGACACATTTAGGCTGAGGTGAAGTGCCATAATACTTCTGATGTGTCAAGGAAAATCGTAATCCCAGTTGATTGGATGCAGTGGAGCAATAAACCACCAAGATAAAACGTGTCACTGAACAATCGAATTCCTGTCCAAAAAGAAAAAACAAATCAATAAAAACATTTATATTTATATATATATATATATATATATATATATATATATATATATATATGTATGTATATATATATATATATATATATATATATATATATATATATATATATATATATATATATATATATATATATACAGTATATTTGTAACTGCTGGTCAGTTTGATACTTATTTGAAGTGAGTTGTCTGTGTGCAGAATACAGACACTGTGTCTCTCAGCTTGCAGTGTTACCTCTGCAGAGTCTCATGGACATCAATGTGAAATAAAGATCACTGCAGAGAAGGATGGAGAGAGTTGAAGCACGGCAGCCTTTACACTGATCCGTGTTTGTTTAGCTACTTCAAGTTTTTGAAGAGCGAGCATGAATCTTTTCATGAAAAAGCTGACATTTGTAATCGGGTAAGAGTATGACCTTGTATACGACATAAAGCCTCAGGGTCTATGAAGGCATTTGTCCCTCTACCTTACACAGAGGAAAAGGTCACTGCAGTGATGAATGTGCAAAAGGCAAAGGGGGTTTATGTAGTGTGAAATTCTGCTGGAGGCAGTCCAACAGCTCTAAAATGCAAACTTAGCCTGAGTGTTAAATGGTAAATGCAGATTGAGTAGGATTTTTCTCAAAAAACAATGTATGGACTGACTCCTTCCAAAAGTATGCACTCTCTGTCATCACTTATGACCCACTAGAAGTGTGTGTGCTGTCTGAATCTGCCGGGACCTGTTGACGACATTTTTCTTACTTTGCTGTGTTCATAAAAACAGATTGCACCACATAATGTTCAGTTATCTTTATAAATCTGAACTTGTTAGCTTGCTAATGTATTGTTGTGAACGCAGCCCTCAGTCTAGCGCCTCTCCCAATCAGTGCAGCATATAAAAGGCACCTGTTAGCTGGTCCCTGTCCTGGCCCACAGTGGTTTTCATGGTCCAGGGCTGTGTTGTGATCACTTAGCATGTAGCTACATTTCTTTAGTCTGAGTAAATAGTTTTTCAGACATTTCATTATTATCCTGCCGTCTGACTACTGTGTTGGTTTCCCATATGAGGTGGTGAGTAGTTACAACTAACCTGACCTCGAACAGAGTTTACATTTTTTGTACATGGAAGTTTTAAGTGAAATTACTCTCTTAATGTTGGGTTAGCATTTCACATTGCACATTTAAACAACACAAAGTAGGCCTACTACCCTAATTTGACAATATGTACTGGCCTTTAAACTGTTTTGATGCTACAGTGACTGCTTTTTTACATAGTTGCTTTTCTATATGATTCCCTCAACAAATTTCAAATGTTCACAAGCTAACAAGTTTTAATGGCGCAACTCCATTTAATAAATTAGCATTTCTGTTTTTTTTTTACTTTTAAACCTATTCATTGACTTACGAACAGCTGTGTAACTAGTATAGTTTAACATAGAAGCTTGTACTTTGACATTTAAAAAAGATATGGACCCACCCGTAAACTGTTGTACTAACATTTCCATTAGCTTGAGCCAATCTGTAATGTTTTGACCGCATTACACGGTTCTTTCTCGCTACAGAGTACTGCAGATCACTTTCTCTTGGACATTACAGCAGCTGTGTGGTTTCAGCTCTGGTAAGATAAAACAAAAACCACTTTGTTTATACTTGCGCCCTGCGTTTCTCCCTCATGCAGGCTTATTGCATTCAGGCTGCACTGACATTTGTGATTGTACATGTCCATAAACGTGTATTACTCTGACAGAGGTCGAGTTGGGCAACATCAATCTGCTTTAATTCAGTCAAACTTGTAAACCTTTGTATTTGGAAAAAGCCATATATTACTGTAGTTGTCCTTTAACTGTTCAGTTGTCTTAAGGATGAACCTGTTGCCTTACAAGCAAAGTGGTAGTTATGAATACATGGGGTTTGTGTAAGCCTAAAAGATCTGGCTAAAGAAAATGCAGTGTAAAGGAAAATAGTCACACAAACAAAGCCACAAAGTGAATGTATAAACATTTCAACATAACAGTCATCTTCAGCCTTCTCCCCCTCAAGAAGATGGCATGTTGACATATTGGTAAATTATTAAATATCTTTTGTTTGTGATTGTGTTCCCTTACACTTGGGATTTTACTGTTTGGCACCACATTTTAAAGCCTTGTTGTTGTATCTGATAAACAACTTTAACTGTTAGTATCAAATATTTGTGTTTGGCACCACAGTAAAAACCCATAAGAAGAAAAAAACGTTCTCTCCAAGTTTACACAATAATTTGTCTTTGGTGAGTCAATGTGTGCAAACTTGCATAAGATGTATACTTATGGAATTATTTCATTTTCTTAAGATTGTGGGGTTTTTTTTGCTTTTTTTATTGGTGTACATTTCAACATGGCACCCAGCTTGAATAAAACTTGGGACGCTGTCCTTGCATGGTATGTGCCTTGACTGCATCATCAGAAAAGACCCTCGTGAAGCCACTTTAAATCATTCTCCATCAACCTTTAAATTCTGGTTATTAGCCTCTGACGATGGCTGGCCCCTTGATGAAAAGCATATTGACACATTTTAGGCTTTAAGTGTCACTCTGTGTGTTCCTGCTCTGTGTTTCAGGTGCAGCGTCCTCACTGCTGATTTAGCACATGTTTGGAGCTGTGAGTCTACTGTAGGTGGCTCATTATTCCACCCATTTTACACCTTCTGCATTGTCCCTTTGTCTTGTTCTAAACAAGTGCTGTATGATGTTGCATCTAAACCAGTGTCCTGTCCCTCTTTCGTTGTGTAACAAAGAAAGTAAAATCATCAGCTATTGGCCCACCCTTCACCTCACCTTGGACACTGCAGTGTGACTTATCCCATTGAAAACAAGAGAAGACTGAAGCGTTTCAATTACCCTCTTTGGTCATGCTTATTGACCACCATTGCAGTCATGCCCTCTGCAATTATGAATGCAGATAAGCAGTTAATCCATGTGTCCCATGTGTTGCCTGGTAGGCCTCTCAGAAGGGGATCCTGACCTCAACATGCACTCGCAGCAGCTTCTCCTCTGGGACCTGTGGTATCTACCTTTGCAGAGGGATTTGATTCCAGTTTGTTTGGACAGGTTGCGTGAGGTTACAGCGTGAATACTTCAAGGTTGTTGCAGCGGCTCTTAAAACCTCTCGGTATACAACCAACAAGGAGACACTGTAGAGTGCAAATTCACTATTTTTTTTTTAACCTGATAATTTCATATTGCTACAACGTGCAATACATGTATTTATAATGTACATTTCAAGACAAATGTGTATTCTTGCTTTTATATTCAACATCATTCCTTCTTTATTACTTATATTTACTTATTCTCTGCATCTATTGTGCTCATATATAACTGTAACTTATCAAATTCCCAATGGGGATCAATACAATATTTGTGTTTGAGCACCTTTTTCAAACTGGGATAGTTATTAGTGATAGTCCACATACAGTTTCTGCCTTTATTTCCAAAAGTAGTTTTTAAATTGTTGCAGAATATTTGTACAATACTGCCTGACAGTTTTATAAATGTTGGTTTGGTATCTGTGGCAATTATGAGTTTGTCACGAGACTTAATAAAGTAAAGAAATAAAGTTGTAATGTTTAGCTGCACAGCACGAGTTTCTATTGACCCACAGGCAGCATTTAATTTAGGCTTAATTATCTCCCACCACGCGTCAGTTTTTAAATTAACTGGGTAATACAATGGTACTTTCTGTGGTATTTTACCAGCTGTAGCCACACTTTGCTATTTCTTTACAGTGTTTTTTAAAAAAAAAAATCTTTTATAGCAGTTACAAGGAAAACTATATACTTTCAGACAAACTGTACTTCTGCTAGTGTTAATCGCAGGCTCACAAGCATTACATAATTTAATTTACATTTCATTAATGTGTTTCAGAGTGCGTGGGCCTAAGTAACGTTAAAGTGGCTATAGGATGAAAAATGTAGAACATGGCTGCGGCTCTTTGCTGGGACGAGCGGACGCCCTTGCTCTCCATGGAGAGTTGCAATGGGGAGAGCAAAGATTTAATGGAGGCCGTAAAAGAGAGCAGGAGGGCTTCGAGTCCTGCTAATGAATCGGACGGAGGATGAGGAGAGAGGGGCGACTAAAGATCAGAGAGCTGGCCAGTGAAAAACATTACAAACATCTTCGGTAAAGCGTCACATGGATACACTAACAATATTCTCACCTCAAGTAGCTGCAGGGCAGACGGCTCAAATCTGTTTTGCATTAAAAAAAAAAAGATTAAACCCTGAAAACCTTCAGCCGCTACTTATGCCATGAATGAAGCAGCTCATTCAAAAGCACTATATGGATTCTACCTACACAGTCAGCAGATGGGTGTTTTTATTTTTAGCCGATAGTGTAAAAAATATGTAAAATATATTCATGCATCCACAAATCCTATCGGGGCTACGCTTGAATGTTGCTTCTTTTTTTTAAACTCTCCTGCCGATGTTGCAGTCATCTGACGTTAACTGCGCGTGTCATGTGCTAATTGTGTCCAGGTAACCTTTCAGTAGCTCAATAAATGTCTAAAATTCAAAATCAATGAGGATCTGAAACTTTATTGAATTATATTTTTTGCTATAGTTTACTTTCTTTAAAAAGGCAACATGGTTTAATTTATCTCCAAATTGATTTATGGAGATTGTGTGCATTTGTCTTCACTGCAGCGTCACTAGATGAATGACTGGAGAGGTTTTGACAATTGCAACAAGAAAGTGAGTGATTAGGAAGACGGATAGTGACATCTAACTTGTAAGGTTTATATGAATAATGCTGATATGACCACTGCCCTCAATTCTTTCTTTAAAATGCTTTAAAAATGAAAAGGACAGACAGATTATAGATAACTTTTGAATAATAGTAGTGTCAAGATCTATGATCAGTGGTGAAAGAAGTAGTCAGATATTTCACTTAACGGTTCTCTATTGGCTATTCAGAGCATCAATACAGCAACTCTTTAACTACTTTGTTACATTTCACTGTTTGTGATAAATTGACAATAGAAAATTGTTAATGCTGTGGGAAAAAAGCCAGTGTCTTTGTGATTGAATCTGACGCTATAAAAAATAATCTACTAATCGAACAGTTACAATGCAAAAGTGAAAGGACCTGGAGAAATGGAGAGCTAATCTGTCTCCATCACCCCTAAAACTACCAGTAATGTTTATTTTATGCTAAAGTTTAGGAGCAGGGTGGGCTCACAGGGTCTTCTTCTTCTTCTTCAGGTTTTAGTGTGTCAGTATCAGTTACAAGCAGCCTCTGCAATGCGTTGTCGATTTAACATAAACATTAAAATGGACTTTAATACCAAAAGCACTTAACAAAGCTCTGAGAGTAATTGGCCTTATTATGCTCCAATGATTGCTTTGATCAGCCTGAGATGACCTTGTGGATAATTCATTTGTGATTCATATTTCTACCAGGATGACTGATGCCACGGAAAATCTTATTTGCAGGCTGAAAGTACATCAGTTACAGTGAGCATGTATGTCTTCCTTTTAATTCTGCTCATATTTGTGCATCTTCAAAAGTACTTGTTTCTGACAAGACAACTGGTAATAACAATGTAATTTAAAATAAAGCACAACCATCCTCTTCTGGTCTGATGATCCATAGAATTACTTTTGGGGAAGATGGATAGGTTATTTCTCCTTAACTAACTTCTTCACTGTTGTCAGCAGACTATTGATTTACATGCTTGATTCATTTCATCAATATTTTAGTTCCTAATATAATTTTGAACTAAAGTCTATCAAATGCAGAAAACATTTTACAGAAAAGGACAAACCCACGCAGAGAAAATCCTTTTTTCCCGATAATTAATTATATACATTTGCTGGAAGAAAAGTAATC
The DNA here is from genome assembly GCF_023055335.1 of Clinocottus analis. Classification (NCBI taxonomy): domain Eukaryota; kingdom Metazoa; phylum Chordata; class Actinopteri; order Perciformes; family Cottidae; genus Clinocottus; species Clinocottus analis. Next base: position 8,363,621 of record NW_027175876.1, read on the forward strand.
TCTTACAGGTATTGCAGTATTGTAATGAACTTTCTTTCTTCTACCAACCAACCTACTGTTGTTTATTATTATTCAGTGAACTTTATCATAATTCAATCAGCAAAGTAGCTCAGTTGAAGATGGTGTAATGATTGTGCAGAACCGTCTTCACTTCATCCTCATGACATTAAGAGCGTATTACATAACTTGTTTCTAAAATCAATGCACCATTACAAACACAAAATCCTTGTGGCTGCGAGGAATGGACATGAGTGTTTATGTTGGAGTTCATAGATGGACGTTATTGGAGTTGTTAGTACAATTTAAGTAAGAGCCCAGAGAGAAGAACAAGAGTAATTAAAAGTGACAGTGTATTTACCTGGATGTGTAAACAGAGAGTATTCTTGGACAGAGCATTTACTTTGCCTAATGACACGCTGGGTGCAAAAATGTAGCCACTGAGCAGAGACTGAAATAACTGCTTTCTGTGTGGTCATTAGGAGACAATAAGTCAGATTTAGATCGTTCGCAGGCACCAGAGAAATGGTTCCTATTGGTTGAAATGTACAATAAAGTATAACTAAGAGAAGATTTATGCATTGTTGTCTTCATTTCTGCATACAAATGTGTCAATGAGGAGAATGTGGGTCCGTCAGTAAATCACTGCTGTCAAATTACTCTCTGCTATGAGAGGTGATGACTGCAATTTATGATTTTATGTGTGTTATTGATTTTAGTCCAATGCAGTCGAAATGAGTACAGAGATCAAAAGTTGTGCTGGAAAGTTATGAACGACATAAATTCTGAATTACTGAAGTGGTGATAAAGGGAAATTGTGATGATTATCTTCCCAAATTAAGGCGAGAACACTACAGTCTTCAGGTCTGATCCAAGAGCATGTCGTTCCCTGAAAGAATTGTTCTCATGTTTTATGTATTGACGCACGTCCAGTCACAAGATATACCTTCAGATAAACAGGAAGGACGTCCTTAAAAACTCTGTTGAATTACCCAATTAGGCAACACTTTGAGCTGTAGAGGTTTAGATGAGAGCGAACAGCCAATCTGCTTCGCACTGGAGCGAAACAACAACATAGAGATCCATGTAAAGGGCTATGCTGGTGAGTTTGCATGTTTTAGCCCATCAGCTCTGAATTGGTATGCCAAATATTATAAAAGCAAACTTTCTTTATTTTTAATCAGACCAGTTAAATATGAAAATCACCCTCCTAAAATGTAAAACTACAAATAAGCTGTTATATTGTAGCATACATTATGAATCAATAATGTACAATCTAATGCTATAACCCTTTCTCATCCTTTAATGAATAATGGTGAACCGAGGAAAGCCCCTCAGAGGAGCTGGTCCTTAATGCAGCTCTCTGTACAGCTTGATCACTAATGGAGCTCTGGCTGGATGCCCGGATATCGATCACAACACCATAATGCTGAAGAATTCCTAATCTCAACAAATCAGGACCCATCTTACATCCCGTTGCTGACGTAGGTTGATGCACAAGGGCAGCTCAATCACAGGGATGGTGGTGGCCGGAGGAGGGGCGTGGCGGGGGCAGGAGGGAGAGGTGAGTCTGACAGGACAGGCAGCTATAGTGCGGGCAGAGAATACAGTGAATCACAGAGATAGATCAGAGCCTCCCGGCCTCTAAGTCAACTCCTCTCTGAGAGGAGAAGGCCACATCCTAATGACTTTTTGATGGATGACTGATTCAGTATCCATCAGATGAAGTGATTGATCACAGTGAGGTGAAACACGACGTTGGCCAAGCTGAAAACTGTCGGCTCAGGGCTTTGAGGGAACATCCTCGAGCAGAAAGAAACATGCTGATGTGGTTTATGTATATCAGCTGAAATGCGATGTGTTTGTTTTGAGTGATTCATCGTAGTTCTCAACAAGTATCTCTAAAAGGAGGTGCAGAGTCGTTTTAACTAACATTGATTCATAACGCATTACAGCCTTCGTGCAGTTCAATTTGCTAAGATGAACAACAAGATGAAAGGAATCTTTTCAATATGAAATTGAGATGTAAGATAATCAGGACAGAACCTAATGTGCTTAAACAATATGCTTCCCTGGCATGTTCATTGCTCGATGATGATCCTCAAATGGAGTTTATTTTTACAGCACATTTCCTACACAACATACAGTATACCTCCATGTAATGATGTGACACCTTCCGAGGCGTCCCGATGTGATTAATATTTAAGAAGTACCTTTTAAAAATGTATAACAAGTTCACGATTCCTTGCAAATGTGTTTCTGTGGTGTCCTCCTCGTTTCTAGCGAAGCGAAGCGGTTTATTGCAGTGCAAGCGGTAAATAATGACCTTGCCTATAAGATGTCTTTGTTAAAGCGTTGCCTTACTGAGTGTGGGCCAAACGTTCTTGTTCTCTCATGGGAAGATTGGCAGGAAATGTCAGGAAATGAGGACTGAATTGAGAGCACTTATGGTGAGTGAGTGCACTTGGCTCACAGCCAGCACCTCCCTCACAGCCGGATCATTTCTGATTTCAGCAAGGTGGCCACCCAAGTTGCTTATTTTGCAGAGTCATAACTAAGGAGGAGTCTCCTGTTATGAACACAATTAACTTTATTACAGGGAAGAGGACGGGCGAATAATCACAGCGTCTCTGGCGTTGTTGCTGCAGTGATTTGAATCCTTCTGTTAAAATGTGTTTCAGCTAGATTAAGTTCTCATTACATCATCCTCCACACCACGATATTTAATCCAACCATAAAGTGTGGAATCTCTCTAAGTCTGTCGACACCTCTGCTAAGTGTAGCCTTAGTAACTCCAAACTGAGTGTGTTTGTCAGGGCCGGATTTAGTGATTTTCAAATCCATTTCCTGCTTTACTTTTCACCCCTTTCTCAAACTCGGAATGATGGTATTTTCCCTTTTTTTCTGAATGAAAACATTGAATTATTAATAGTTTACTTCAAGTGAAATTACTTAACTTTACCAATAAATAAATAAAATGTCGTTAATGTCTTTTCAAGGTGAAGCTTTCAATTCGGACATGATGCTGGATGGTTTAATGAATAATAATGACACATTGAGCCAAATTTAAATCTCCAACGTAAACAGTGAGATTTCTGTCTGTAAATGTAATACTACGATGTTTTCTTCTTAAGTAGAAATACAAAATAAGTAGTATGTAGTTGTATTGCATATTTTTTGTGGGCTGCAATAAAGTAGTAACGTAATTCAATATTTTTAATTTCTTAACATCAAAATAAATCTGCAGCCTTTTGGGGCCCAATGTCTTTTTTTTTTCAATCGAAGCAGATTGTATTTCACGTGTGTTTCTGAGTAGCCGCGTCCTGGATATGTACACGTGTGTATCATGGCAGGTATGTTGCCAGGACCCAAGAAGGTGCATCGTCATAGGTAAAGTTGTTTGAGCGGCTCTTCAGAAAGCTGCAACAACACAAGCCCAGCGTTCAACTGGTTTTTAACGGGCATGTTTTGATCGGGCACTAGAGATTGAAAGGTCAAGTAGCCGTTGCTTCACATCACATTCCAGCACCCCACACGGACATATTTAAAAGGATAGTTTGACATTTTAGGGAATATGTTAGATGAGAAGATTGATACCGCTCTTATTTTGAGAGAGATATCAAACCTTTCATCTAACTCTCCGCAAGAAAGAGAATAAGACTAATTCCTATAATTCTGTTGTTCCTCAGGTGGGACTCTTGCTGCACGGTAAACTGAGGCAACCCTTCGAGGTGTAGATTATGGCAGAGATATACAGAGATACAGATCTCACTAAACATGTCAGTGTCAGACATCACAGCCTCCCTTCACTAGAGATGAATGGACCACGGTCGAGGGCTATTTGCATAACCGTGAGCGAGTAATGCTGCTGACTCGCGCTGAAATACTGACAGATGGGTTTAATTCCATTATGTGAGCTACAGTGTGAGGATGGAGTCGCAGCTGACCTACAACACAGCGTTTGGCTCTTTGCCGTTCATTGCACAGAACCTGTAAAATGCTGGAGAGCTGGAGGTTGAAGATGACAGAGAGGTGACACAGGTCAAGATGTCAGCCTGGAAGATTACATCCCTCAAGGCCATTGGCCGCACATTGGAATTGAGTTGAGTGGTTTGTCAGTTATATGGCCGCTATCGTCATCACATGAAGTGGTTTGGGGGTCAGGGACAGCTCAATGTATGCCATGTTGGAGAGAAGCAGCTTCTCTTCTGTAATGTGGTTATCAAGCTGACTGAAGCTTTTCTATTTTAAATGCAGTAAATGGAATATTTACAGAAAGATTTTGTTATTAGAAGCCAAACAAGACAAGTGCTATGTCCCTAATCCACACTACACACTGTACAAATAGTATAGCCCACCACATTTGAGTGGTTTACGTTTTAGTATCAACATTGTGCGACTCAGTAGACACTTAACATTTCAAAGAGTAAACATAACTTTTACATGCTTGACGCTAATCGTGAAACATATGTGATGTTGCAAATTTGGGGTGTATTAATGTCATTTTTAGGAGACAGGATTGTCATATATTGACTTTTGTCGCTTTTCTAGTGTGAACAAATTAAAAAGCAACAAAGGAGACGCATTGAATTACTGTTTTTAAAATAATAATAATAAATTGTTCAGGTTATTGGTGATTGATTTTCTTCAATATAACTCCACATATTAAGAAAGAGCTTCAATGGCGGATTGAGATGTGTTGTATCTGTGTGCAGTTACTTTATGAACATGCTGTATACTGGGGCTCCTGTTTCTTCTTTTAACTGCAGGGATGACATTGACCTCTCGGGTCACGGCAAGAGAAATGATCAAAGTGGGATCGTTTAGTGGCTGAACATAAATCTCAATGTACATTTCCACTTTTGCTTCTGCGATTCTGCATCACGTTTAACTTCGGCTGTGCCGGAGGGGAACATTGATCTTATCGTTTGTCTTCAAAACACTTAGGGACATTGATCCAGAGTGTTCTCCATCTCTCAACACCAGCCTGCCATTGTCTTAATCTTCTCCTCTGTCCCAAACCTAGTTTACTGTGCTCGTGGAGCTTGGTTTCTAATGGGGCATTTTTAGCCGGGCCTCTGGTCAGGAAAGAAATTTGATCCTCACCGTAAACCTCCAACGCTCTGTCACAAGCCCCGAGCTAAAGAGGACCCTCTGACGACATTGAATACACCACCCTGTTGGTTACATTTCATTGCAAACACCTCTAATGTGGCCAGCAGGCAAGCAATAAGCAGCCATACTTTTTGTATTTATATAAATATATAAATATATATATATATATATATATATATATATATATATATATATATATATATATATAAATATATATATATATGTTTATATATATACATATATATATATACATATATATATACATATATATATATATATTTATATATATATATATATTTATATATATATATATATATATATATATATATATATATATATATATATATATATATATATACATATACATATATACTGTATATATTACCAAAATTTAACAACTATTTTATAAGCCAAAGGATCATTATCTCTTGACAGTTGAATAGACCACCATAGAATTAAATGACTTGATTTCTCCAAAGCTAGACTTTCTTTTAAAAGTCTCCACTACTATAAAGATACATGTCCTTAAAAATTGATCTTAATCCTCTTCAATCACATGTAAGCAACTGTCCAAAAATAATTGGATGATCAGAAAATAGGTATGGTTGTACATTATGAAACTAAATATGATATTATTGATGATAATAGGGGTATAATATAATAATAATAATAATAATAATAATAATAATAATAATAATAATAATAATAGGGATAACACATCTCGGACCCATCGGTAACTAATAGTCCCAATGTCAGTTTACAGTACACACTGTATCTATGTGGACTTTAAGTTATTTAAACGTTATCCAACGGTTATTCCAACTTATAATACACACATAAAATAAAGAAAACAAGAAGTGCAACAAAAAGCTAAATTTAATCAAGTTCACCTAGCTTACATTCTCAATATGTTTTCCAATATTGTGCTCAGTGTGTGGTCGTCTTTTTTCAAGAGGAGGGTCACAAGAAAATATAGATAATGCTGTGGAGGACCTATAAAAAAAAAGTATGTCCCTAAATGTGTTCATGTAGCATTCAGAAATCAGGTCAGAATTTCAATTAGTTATAGTAATGAACTATTTCCAACACTTTGTTTTATGACAAAACACCTCAGTTGCACTTTGTGTTTTGTGCTAATTAGCATCAATTAGTATGCTAACAAGCTAGATGATGAAATATAAAATATTAGCATCTTAGCATTTACGTCAAAGCCCTGCTGTGATTAAATACAGCCCACAGAGGGTAATGCGTAACTAGACAGAGAGATACTGATTCAATCTTAAGGGCTCTTAAAGCAGCAAAGTCAGTGGATGTTCCTCCTGGGTCAAGGAGCATGTTACTGTCTGCGTGAGCGAGCTTCTCCAGCCAGCTTCTGCCGTAAAAGTAAATGAGAGCCGACAAGTTTTGATAGGGCAGTAATGAAGAGGGAGACGGGGACATTTTGTCCTTCATGGTTTTAGAGCCATATGCCTTGCATCTCATCTCCTGAGGGCGACAGGCAACACCTCTCTGGACTAAACACACACTTTAAATGGCTGAGTTGTGTCTCCACGCCCATGTGACAAGACGAGTTCGGCTTCACGGCCCTTAATCTGGAAATGCTTATGGAACCGTTCTAGCATACTTAATCAAACCTATGAATATTTAGTATTTGGAGTTATTCTTTTGGTCATGAATATTTCTCAGCACGACAGATGTTGGCGTAAAGACAGCATTTGAAGCAAGATTTAACATTTAAAGTAAAAATGACAAATGAATGACTGAAAACGTATCAGCCAAGTTAAAATGCTATTTATTTATCTACACACAACCATGTGTGCAAAGGAAATATTCTGCAAAATACTGAACCACTGCCTCCACCTGCTGGATCAACAAAGTACTGCATCCATAACAATGTTCTGACTGAACAAATAAAGACATTTCTCTGAACAGTAGAGATTTTAATAAACTTTTCAATTCACAAGTCTTATTGCAGCTGACATGATTAGTTTTTATATTACCAAAATCATTGCAAAAAATGCAGTATCATAAATATATGGCCATCTCATATATATTTTTGTACATATTCATTTCAAAAGGTCCCTTAGTTGTACAAAACATGTGTGCAACCAACCTAAAAATCTGAGGGAAATTCTGCAAAACTCACCACAGTATTTTATCAAGAAAAAGATAAATACTAGCTCTTACTCTCATTTAAAAGGGCTGATACTGAGAAGTGAAAGATAGCTTTGATCTTGATGATTTGTTGCTCAACAGGCATTTTGATTATCTTATGAAATATCATATAACCATGTCCACGCCATGAAAATGTCTAATCTTTTGACATTAAATTCAATTAAATAATGGATATAAAAAGGCAATATTGGCAAAAGCAGAAGCATACGGGATAAGTGCATTTACAAAAAAATAAACTTCCTCTGAATATTTAAAAGATACAAAATGTGTGAAGATGTGGAGTGTGACTGGCTGGTTGGTGGATAACGGTCACTCAGAGTCAGTGTCAGATTACCAGGAAGACTTCAAAAACACTGCTCGTCTTCATTCTGCTCTCGGTGAGGCAGGACATCTTTTTTTCCATCCCTCCCTCTCTGATTCGACCTCCACTCTACCCATCAATCCATCTTCTCATTGGTGTCCCTCCTCTTCTCTCCTGATGTGTCTCTCAGTGCCAGTCTTCATCCTTGTCGTCCTCTCCCTCAGATGAGTCTTCCTGGCTGCTGACCTCCGCCTCCTCCATCACTCCGTTACCATCTCCGCCCTGATTATCCGCCGCCGCCGCTGCTGCCGCCACCTTCTTGGCCCGAGCCTCAGCTGCTGCCTGCTCCTCCTCTTCTTTCTGACGCAGCGCTGCCGCTTTCTTCTCCTGCTCCGCATGACTCTTCATGTGGGCACTCCGACTCTTCACTTTATAAAACACCCTGTAGGGAATGGAAGAACATTACACACAATGGCAACAGTTTGTCATGATGCACTATAATCCGATAGAAGATTACAGCGTCTACTAAACTGTACTGCAGCGAGGCTCACTGAGAAAAAGCCTAAAGCAAAGTTTAAATTTCACAACGCAATTTCCCCATTTTATTTCACAATAACACATTATCACAATGTTTTTACGTGTCGAAACGAAGAGGGCAGAATATTTCTCAAGTCCATATTAGATTTCGTCTGCATTTCTTCAGATGATTGATTACGTCATAATGTTCTATTTTATCTATTGATTAAAAAAAGAAGAAGTGGGTTTCCGTATATATTTGACCTGCATGAAGATAAACACGATGAGGTGAGCCACACGAGCTGCTGTAACTGACGGGTCACCGCAGGTGCAAATCTCACAAACTGTGTGACTGAGAAAAGTGAACAATCTAAAATCCTATCGCAGTCGAAGTTATGAACAAAGAGAAATCTGTTGGTTCTGATGTACCTGCCACATTTCTTGCACGGAAATACTGCGTCAGGATCCGGCGGAGGCTTCGGTGGCGCTTTGCCCTTCTTTGCTGCCGGCTCGGCGAGAGGTCTGTGAGGTGCTGACGGGTGGAGGGCCTCCGTGCTCACAGGGTCCGGCTCTTTCATCACCAGCATCGTTCCTGCCTGGAGCACCAAGAGTAAGTCATGTTAGTTTTGCTTTTTGCATTTTTTTTTTATTAAATCCAATTGTTACAATAGAAAACGTGGTCTGAGGTGAGCTAATAAACAGATACTAGAATATGGAGGGGAACACTGACGTAGTCATGAGCCTGTAGTGACTGAGCAACCCTGGCCTGATGGCTGCTCTCGTAAGAAACATTCCTCTTATCGTCATCCGTCTCTCCTTGAATATATTTTGACCGCTGTGAACTCTGTAACGATTCACGACAGAAAAAGACAAAAAGATTATTCCGATTATTCTCAAAAAAAGGAAAATTCACAAAATGATCACATATTTCCTGGAACCCAAGTCAGGCAAACAATATCCGGAGTATTAACTTTACCACACGTGGATGTGGTACATTTAGAGACGCTGTAACTCCACTGTACCTTAACGTCCACCACAGCCTCTGTGTGCTTCTCCAGAGGTGAATCTGGAGGGCCGAAGGTTAAAATCCCATTGCGACCGATCTTCACCTGTTTCTTGTACGTGTAGTAAAACTCCACACACTGAGCCACAGTCTTGGTCTGCACCTTGAAACATAAAAAGTACAAACACATGCAGAATTTAATATAATGAATTGACCTTTTTCATGCATCTTACAATTCAATTTTAATTAATTAAGTCCATATTATTACGCAATTTGATCAATAACAAGCTTCAGCTGAGTGGCAGGCTCGGCCTGTTGCTATTAATGTTTCTATGAAAAGGAAGACTACATTTCACATAACTTTAGTTACTTCCTTCCACATCGAGGATGTTGTGCGTTACGTCAAATTGTTGCCTTTTTTCGCACAATTTTAACTCCTTAAGTTTTTAATGCGGTGAAAGAAGTAAAAAGGAAATTTTCCATGACATCAGCTTCGGGCTTCAAATTTAGACACAGGTGCCTAAATGTCTGAAAATCTATACTTATGTCAATGCCTCATAGATAATGTGCAAATGATTTATTTGTGTTGAAATGCTACACAGAGCACATTTAATCCCATTTAAATGTATTTTAGATTTATTTACATTAATTCATAACTGTGAAATGAACCAGCGTACCAATTTCTGCACCATAAAGAAGTCCTTCCTGTAGGCAGAGATCCCCTTATTGAAGTAGCACTTCTCTTCTGCAGTCCAGCAATCGGAGCCTGTGAGTGAATCAGACACGGTGCACATGTAATGTAATCTTACAAGAGAAAATGAGGAAACATTTAAAAGAGCGGTTAGGAAACAAGACACAGAAGGAGGAAGATGAAGAGACCAAGGCAGTCAGAGAATTTATAGGAGAGATTTTCATAAAACAGCTTTTATTTTACGGTGGCGTCGATGCTCACCTGAGTAGTGATAACCTGCTAGGTGGTGACCTTTAGGGAAGAGTGAGTCCTGAAGCATCAAACGTCCCAGCGTTTCCTTAAAGTCAACATGAATAATCAGTGAACGAGCCGTTCTTTAACAAGCTTGGCGTTTCCCGACACTAAAAAACAATTCTGACGGTACCACGTATGACTTTTCAGTGAAAACAAAGCCATCGTGAAGTTGCCCTGCTGCCAAATGAATTCCAGATAATCGCGTCTATTACTTATGAATCACTATACTCACAAGGAAGTCACCTCCACATTCATGTAAACAGTGCAACACCAGCTCCTGGTTGGTTCCTCCGCCCCTCAGCACACTGCAGCAAGCCATGTTCATCATGTCCTCCACTACAAGAAAAGAAAATACGGGAAAATGATGATATAATATGATAAGATTTAGCGTCGATGTGAAGGTGATAAAAACCTCACACAAAGAAAAGAATAATAACTGTGAGTAGTTGACTGGTGCCAGAGTCTGACTGCTCTCTTGTTCACCGTGTTTGAGGTGGGAGTCCTCCATAGGGAGCCAAACCAAGTCTGCCTTGTACTGGTCTAACTGGGAGGAAGGACGATCCTGTAACTCTGGGATTTCTGCCTGGTACTTCTGACCGATGTTGATACGTCTGAACATGTGAAAAAAAATAAAGAAATAAAAGAGAGTTTTGGTGATGCGAGTACATTCATGATAAAAGAAGAAGTTGGCTTTTTTTTGCGCCAGATTTTGAAAACCTGTTTCGGTGACTGTACTCACGGCTCAAGGCTAGCCGGTGTGGCATCAGTCATCAAGGGCAGAACAGGAGGTGTGATATCTGAACTTGCTGAAAATACAAAAAGAAATCTCCTTTTCACACATTATCGGAGAAGGCCACGCGAGTAGACTTTGTCTCGGGGTCACACCTATAGAAGCAACAACTGAGACTTACTAGAGCGCAACAGACTGCGCGTCGTAGATTTGGGCGTAGGCGGGGGCGGCAGGATTTGGTTGCTTACGGCAATGTTGGTCAGGAAGGCGGAGAAGTAGAGCCCCGAGCCCTCGCGCACAGGAGACAGGATGGGTGGAGGCGTGTAGGGGGGCAGGGTGAGGGGGTTGTCCGGCATGCGGACAGGGGAGCGCAGGTTGCTCTGGTAGGAAGTGATGCTGGAGTAGAGGGATGGAGGGATGAAGGTGGATGGTTTGTGCGGAGGGATGATGAGAGGCTCTGGGCGAGGCCGGCGCTTAAATTTGGATTTTCCATCCTCGTCCATCCCTGGATCATTTTCATCTTCCTAGAACAGAAGAACGAGGGTTTGATCAGACCTTTAAAAAGTTGTTGTTTCTCTGCTGCAACGGAGCACGACGTACTTGAAGGTGCATTTGCGGAAATTTACTTCCCCAATTATAAATTCATGTCACTTATGAAGTTATGAAATATTGCACGAATAAATGACACACACCTGCTGGCTGAAGAATTGCAGATGACATTTTTCAGGTTACATATTTTACCGAGCCCCATTGTGGGCTGCAAATATGGTCCATTGGCTTTTTTTTGTAAAATAACTTAAGTTTGTTTGCTTTGTGAACTGATAAATCTGCCGTTCTTTTCATGAATTTCTGGCAAAGAAGTCGCTCATGAAGTGTTTGCTGTCGCCAAATAAACCAGGATTTGAAGACACAATGGACTTTTCACTATATCTGATTGGACCAAAGCATCACCTGCTGGGCTGTCATTGGTCTGATTTACAGATTTAAAAAGGAAAAGATAAAAATGGAGACTGTCTCCAAAACATTGTCCCATCTTAATAACTATGACATAGGTCGGACACTGTGTACTGGCTGAATGAGGCTTTGCTGTGAAACTACACACCCGGTTTAAAAAAAAAAAAAAACTGTTTTGGAGGGTTAATGAGTCACACAATCCTCTGAACCACAAACTTGTCAAATTGCCTGTGAAGGTTTTCAGGGCTCAAAGAAGACAGACTTCTGGCAGGCTACTTGTCCTCAACAGAAATTCAACACAGACTTGAATTTCAAGGGGTCTCGAGGTCGTAATGTAAAGGGTCCTGAGACCAAATAAACATCGAGAACAAAGCCTTTTGTATATACTCTACTGTACTGCTCGCTCTTCATGCTTAGCAAACCGGCTGCTGTCTGTTTTCATATTGAACCGTCAGGCATGAGATTGGTATCAAACTCCTCAGCTGACTCTGGATAAGAACACTTTCTTCAAGCTTTAACGTGCATACACTATGATCAGTCAATAGGGCTAACCGCTCTCAGACGAAGGTTTCTTTTGGCGATTTTGTGAACACATCTCTGATAAAGCACAAGAGTTATAATGAGTGCTATTGTATCAACAAATTAATTAGTCAACAAAGCAATGTCATCTCCTTCCAGGACTGACCTGACCAAAACTCCGGTCGTTTCTGAGTGATCGCCGACGAGCCACAATGACAGACGGTTTGCAAACGGGTTGTCCTGCGGGCCGCTCGGCCTGGCTGAGGCGTCCCTGAGTCCAGCCCCCCTGAGGATCTGTTTGGCTCCTGTGCACGGGCACCGACACCGGGATAACCAGAGGAACCATCGAGGCCGGTCTGCCTGAAGAGCCGTCCTCCTGCTGAGGCACCGACGCAAAAGGGCGGGGAGATGAGGAGAGAGTAAGAAGAGGTTCAGAAAAGAAGCAGGGAAAATGGAAAAGAGATTATTAAAATTATTAATAGCGGGATATGGTCTGATTTTTAAATCTACGAAATGAATTAATTGTCTTCCTAAATCACACACAAACAGTATTTCTAATATATTAAAATTAGAACTTTTAAACTATTTGTATTCCAAAATGTATATATCAAAATAGATATTAAAAATTAATACTAAATCCGTGAAAAGTAAAAAAAATAATGAAAAATGGCCATCACACGAATCACAAGACAATTATGAATGCATAGTTATTACAATATTTTCAGTTTAAAATTTAATGAAAGCCGCCAAATTTAACATTTAAGATATGTAAGAAAAGTACTGGGACAACACACTTCAAATCTTATGCTCTAAACCCAGAAATGTGCCGATTGTTAACCACAATACACCCGCACTGGGTTGTGCGCCACAATATTAAACCAGTTTGTTTGCATGTTGGGAATTAAAGGAGTGTATGGTTGACAGCACAGCCCCTCCCTAGCTTTGCTGAAGGATTGGGAAGGAGGCTGAGGAATGTGGAGGTGTGCAGACATGCCGCTGCAGCGACTGTACGTTCAGCATGCACACTCTCCATGAACAAGCCTTCTAACCCCTGAGGGTAGAGTACTACTGTGCGAAAAACATTGACGAAAACTGAGTTTAGTTAGTTTGTTTAGCGAAACTGCTCGACAGAAAATAAAGAAGCCGGTTTCAGTGGGTGTGCCACTGGGCTTGTGACATTATGAATCCTGAATAACCGCATTAATGCATCATCTTTCTTGCACCAATAAGTAAATCTAAAAGTACGGTATCTTCAATAATTGCTGTTTTTCAGGTTGCACCAGTGTCTAGCGCATGACACTGTCTTGTATGGTATGACTGGACACACTTGTTAAACAGCCTGCTATAGCTGGGGATCAGCAGCTGTGGGAATCAAATCAACAGGCCAAAGAAAATTATTTTGGAAGCTATAGGGAAGTTCTGCATAGAAACAAGCTTCTTCCTCTTTGTGCAGCTGCTCGACAACTTTGCCAGATATTTGCCCTTACATGCATAGATCTACACTGGGGCTAAAAGTATTTCCCCATGAATAAATAATAACGAAAGTGGAAAAATTATTGAGTGATTTTAACCTTGACCATTTTCGCAGGAAGGGACTCCATTTCTGATGCCTTCTGGGCCAAAGTCTCCAAGTTGATCTCCTTAGACGCCCTCCTTCTCCGGCGAATAACGCCTCCTGTTGTCACTTCCCCTCCTTTCCCAGCCTGAGTGCCTGTCACTCCATTCTGAGATGGAGGCTCTTTGGACGCTTGAGACCAGATGTTTGTCGAAGGGGGTCCGAGTGGGGACTTTCCATCTCTGGAGAGGCGACGTGAACGCCGACGGGCAGCCTGTGCATCTGAAGGCTCTTCAGGATTTGAGGTGAGCTTCTCGGGGCATTGATCGGGAAAGAGAGAAGCGTCACAGGTTTGAACCCCTGGTTCCTGCTGCAGCGCCACTGACTGAGCATCCTCCTTCTTAGGAGTGATGAGAGGTGGACCGAGATCAGGAGGCTGAGAAGTCACAATGTTTTGGGTCTGCTGCTGTTTTGGTTGCATCTGTGGCTGTGTTGCTTCTTGCTGTGGCATATTTTGTTGTTGCACTTGCTGCTGCTGCTGCTGCTGTTGCATTTGCTGCATTTGTTGCTGTCGCTCCTGTATCTGTTGTTTGTGATACTGTTGCTGCATTTGCTGCATTTGTTGCTGTTGCATTTGATGCTGTTGCATTTGGTGCTGCTGTTGCTGCAAATGTTGCCGCTGTTGCAATTGAAGTTGATGCTGCTGCTGCAACTGCTGTTGCTGCTGCTGTTGCTGCTGCTGGTGGTGGTGATGCATTTGTTGCTGCTGCATCTGGTGTAGCAGCTGCTGTTGAGTTTTAGGCTGCTCGCCGTAGGCCAGACCAGGCATTCCCTTGTTGCCTGGAAAAACAGAGTAATAACCTGATGAAAATTGTTGCTTGCTGTTGCTTGCCCTAAATGTTGCCTGGAAGGGTTGCAGCATGGACCCCTGCAAAGTGTGAGAAGGTGCAGGGGGCTGACCCTGAAGCTCCACGCCTTTGTGAGCATTTTGATACGCCTGCAGCTGAGCCTGGTGCATTGCAGCCGCAGCGTGCTGCTCCCACTCGAGCCCCCTCCCCTGAGTTTGAGCCTGGGTGGCATCTCTGTAAACTTCAACCGGTACTGGCAGTTGATTTTCTCCCCCCATTGGCGGAGCTATGCCCTCATGGACTCCTTTGTGGAACGCCATTTGGCCCCTGACATTCACCCCACTCATATAGGGGCCAAAGTTCTGCCCCCAGGCTTGAGCGGGAGCGTCCTGAGACCAGCCGGGGGCCTGCACAGAGTCCTGGTGCATCCACTTGACTGGAGAACCCTGTTGATAGTGTGGTAGACTTTGAGGCCCTTTCTCTGGGTTGTAAACACCAGAACCGCTAGCAGAGTCACTGTGGCTTGACTCTAAAGCCGGGGGTCCCATACCATAATAAACCTCCCCTGAATGCTGCACAGGCTCTTTCATGGCTGCAGCCCGATGCTTGCCGACCTTGTCAGTATTAAGTTGAGATGGAAGACTCATAGTAACATTAAAAGGTAATGTTAGAGTCAGAACTCTCAATCTGGATCTCTGAGCGTGCAGAAATGTTACCGCCTCTGTAGTGTGCTTTCAATGCCTGTTGTTGAGGAATTATTTGTTCAATTGTGTTTAGAGGTATTTGGGAGGAAACACAAATCCCAAAGGAAAGTGCAGGGTGGGGAGCATGCAACCTCCTTCCAGAATCAAATCTGAGGTTTGCTGTCCTTTCTTCTCATCCTCTTTATGGTGCCGGACCTTGTGAGAGAAAGGAGTGGTTAGACACTTTCTTTTTTCGCGCTGACGACAAGCACTCACATTTGTTCAGTCGCCTTTCACTCGTATGCAGCAAAGAGGAAATTGAGGCCTACACGAGCAAGTCGCTCAGTCAGTAAAAGTGAAAATCACTCAGAGTGCGTCTGCTGATGCAAAGCGCTGGAGGAGCAAAACCTATACGTCGACGTTTACGTCCAGGTGCATGCGGACAGGACGTTAGAAGCTGGAGAAGTTTTGAAACGGCGGCCAACAAGCAAGCCAACAAGAAGGCGCTTACTGTGTAGCTGCCATTTGGCATAACAAGAAATACAGGAAACGAAGGGGCTCGTGCAATCACCCGAGCGATAGCCAGTGATGTTATGTTAAAACTCAGCAATAAGCAAGCGTCTGAAGAGCCAAGTACGGTTAGGCAATACAGCGGAATAGTGAGCATTAGTTAAAACACAGTGTAGGTTATATCGGCTACCTTTTCAATGGTGCACGGAACTCTCCATGGCCATATCCATGGAGTCACTTTGGTTCCGATCAAAGTCGACTGCATGCAGCTCCATGAAGGGGTTGTGCGCAGCAAATGTCATAACTCGGACAACTTTCCCTCGAGTTTCACAGCGCACAATATGGCGAGCAGGCGTGCTTACAATCCCACAAACACATAATCCAGAGTCACGGCGGTGCTGGGGAGGCTCGTTGGCGCTGTAGTTGCAATGTTGCACACTGTATCCGTAAAACCTTGCACCTCGGAAAGGAAAAAAAAATGTCCACAACTTTCTCCCCCCCCCGTCACACCACCCCCCCGCATCAGCGAGTCAACCACGCACGAGACGGCGAAAGCGTGGAAACGGTGCCCTGCCGCGGCCTGCGCTGGTATTTCTGCTTTGAACACGTTGCTGACGAGAACCTGCGAGTTCAAACGGTGTGTTTCGGTTTGTCCAGGATACGTGAAGCGCTGCGAAACTGCGCAAACATGCAGAAAGTTATGCACCCCCGCCCCCCCAAGAACTCACCGCCTCACCCCGAAACAGCGCGACTCACATCCTGTTATCCAATCCGATCGTCTGACCACGCCCATCGCTGTATCCGTGTGCGTTTGTTTCGTTGTCAGGGCTGCCCGGAAAAGCGGAGTCTCGACTCGTCCCACGGAAACAGTTTGTTGTGGTTTTTAAACACGATCGGGTACGTGTGTCTATAATGGTATTATGGTATTATGGCCATGAATATTATTTAAAAAAGAATTGTAACTATATTTTCAATGTAAATACTCTTTTGTCTTTTGATTTATGTTTTATATATATATATATATATATATATATATATATATATATATATATATATATATATATATATATATATATATATATATATATATATATATATATTTCCCAGTAAAAATACTTTTGATAAAAATCTTGTATGTGTGTATATATATATATATATATATATATATATATATATATATATATATATATATATATATATATATATATATATATATATATATATATATGTAAAGCTTTGACAAGGCTGGAATGGAAAACATCTATCAAAACATCTATATTCTATTTTAAGTCTTTGCCACAGCTGTGTCCATGAGGCCAGACAGATTTGTGCCTGCTTTCTTTCTGGATACAATTTCAAGGCATTGCTGCAGGAGGAAAGTGTCATGTCAGGATCACATCGCTGCCTCATCAGACTGCGACCTCCAACGGGCCCTGCGGTGGCTTGTATCTCCATGTGAAGCAGCATATCAGGTCTAGAGCTATTACAAGATCATTAAGCAGGAATGTATGTTTGCGACTATTTGATTGGCCAGTGCAGCACATTATGACTTTGCCAGATGACTTTGCAGTTTGTTGCAAGTTGAGCCAAATTCAACCCTTTTCCTGCTCCCATCTTTCATTCAATTATGGGGCAGTAATTATTTCCATACAGTGTTATTATGTGAAAAAGGCCTCAATACAAATTGCAAGTTGTTGTAAAACTTCTGTAAAGAACTTGAATTAACTTAAGCCCTTATACATGAGGGACATATTTTACTCCATATTTTACAACTATACATTTTTTTAATACTTTTAGTTTCTTTGCAAATTCAGATTAAATACATTTTGATGTATTCTTATGGAGACAATACTTTATTATTGATTTCGCAAGCTGAGTATAGTGACATGAATTCCCATTGCATCTGCAACATTAAAGTAATGTACATATTGATGCATCAATAATTACAACTCAATAACATACATTTTCTTGAAGTTGGCCATTCTGAGTAGGCCTATTTTGAATAGCTTACTTTAGGTATATATTGTGGCCAATACTTTTCAACTCAAGTCAAATCGTTGAATGCATGATTTTGGACATCGTATTGTCACTTTTTGAGTACTCCTTTCACCACTGTTGTCCAGTGGTGAGGCACGGGGCTGAAGGCTTATCAATATTTGATCAGCATCAGCAGAAATCCCCGCAACGCCCTTTACTTTGATATGTGGTATACATTATATTATATATATAAAATAACACCTGATCAGTTTGGGCGGTGCCGATGCGGCTCTTCTTCCTCTGTCCCGTGAGCGGGTTGGACCACATTCACGTTGGCTGTGCTTCGTGTTGCATGCAGTGGTTCTCCAGCACGCTCTCAGTGTCTCAGAGATGCAGGAGGTTGTTTTTTTTCATGGAGTTTGCGGCTCAATCAGGAGACTAGAGCTGTGACGTCAGCAGCGCCGCCGCGAGGCAGAGCATCGGGCATCACTCCTCACCCGTTAGCAGGCTAGCTGGCTAACTCGAGCTAACGTCAGCTATGGTCCATCACCATTATTGTGTCGCTTCTGAAAATAAACAACTACTTGGAATGACCTCGCATATCGACAACAGTCTGGGAGCATGGGGACTGTTTGCTTTTTAACTCGGATCGCAATGGCGCCACGCAGAGAGGTACGAGGTCGAGAGAGGCTCGGTTATCTCCAGGATGCTAACTAGCCTGTTTACTGGACCACCGCCGCCGCATAGAGATTAGCCTCCTAAAGGTCGGCTTGTGTTTGTTTGTGACCTGGGATTTCTGCTGGTTGTGTTATGTCAGAGTACAGCGACGCTAACTGGCTGTCTCTTCGTGACCATCTGGCATTTTGTGAGCTTCTCGTGTGATTGTTTCAGGCATGAGATGTGCGGTCGCTCACCTATGTGGCCATTTAAAAGGCATTCATTCTGCTCGTGTTTGTGTCACAGTAACACGTTACAAGGGACGCATAATCTCTCTGTCTTTTGAACGCACAGAAGCAATGCAGAGAGCAGCGATTTTTACCACAGAGGAAAAAAAAATGGACCTGAATCTTAAAAATCTGTTCCCTTGTTTCCAGTGAGGGGCTTGCGTCACTGATGCCAGGTGCAGGCTGGAGCTGAGAGCACTCAGGATGAGTGCGGCTGGAGAGCACACAGACATCCTGTCAGTGGCAGACGTGGTCAGAGACAGATGGAAAGTGGTAAGATAAATCACAAAATCACGTTTTAAAATAACAAACAGATGGCCCAAATGAAGAGCATTGATTTCTTCGCCGCCACACTTTGGACTGTTGATGACTATTCCCTTCTTTTCAGACGAGGAAGATAGGGGGAGGCGGGTTTGGGGAGATCTACGAGGTTTTGGATCAGGTGAGCCAGGCCACTGTCGCCTTAAAGGTGGAGTCCGCTCAACAACCCAAACAGGTGCTGAAGATGGAGGTGGCAGTGCTAAAGAAGCTTCAGGGTGAGTGACGCTATCCCTTTGTCAGCGACAGAGTTACGGACTTTTCCTGGAGAATTGCTTAGTAGCACAGTTTCCCCCCAAGGTGGTAACATTAAAGATCATTACGCATTGTGTCGATTGTGTTAGTAGATGAGGTGTGTCCCAGTTTACTTCCTGTGGCACTGCAAGAACATAATGATATCAGCTGACAGGAAGCAAATGTGGACACAAGTTGACATCTGGCTATGCAGCTCAGTTGAACTGGTTCATATTTCTTTACCAGGCAAAGACCACGTCTGTCGCTTTGTGGGCTGTGGCCGAAACGATCGCTTCAACTACGTGGTGATGGAACTCCAGGTAGGATTTTTACCAGTTAATGTTGGTCAAGTGTTTAGTTTGTTGTTGTAACCTAATCACAAGAAGCTGAACACCGATACTGTCTTTTAGGGGAGGAATCTGGCAGATTTGCGTAGAACCATGGTCCGTGGCATCTTTTCCGTTTCCACAACTTTGAGACTCGGAAAGCAGATTTTAGAGGCCATTGAAAGCATCCACTCTGTAGGCTTCCTGCACCGAGACATTAAACCTGTAAGTTAAACTAAAGCTCTTCATGGTTAGTGAATACATCGTTGTATGGCAGTCAGTTTAACTGAAACATGCTTGGTTTTTTCCGTGTGGTTAAAATTCTAGTCTAACTTTGCGATGGGAAGACTAGCCAGTACCTGCAGATGCTGCTATATGCTTGATTTCGGCTTGGCCCGGCAGTTTACCAACTCCAGCCAGGAAGTCCGTCCAGTAAGTACTCTGTCTAAACTTCCTTGAAGAAATGTTTTGGCTTTTTAAATCAACGGTCCCACGAGTTACTTATTAGCTTACTCTGGCAACCCCAGAGAGGTTTGGTCTCGCATGTTCACCCAGAAAAGTGTTCTTAAAGAACAGGACTGGTAGATGTCTTTTGAGACTAAACAGTGCATCCAGTTGCCTTCAACACAGTGTTTATAAATACCTCAGCATGTTACATATTATCAATAAACCTGATGGACAAACATTGTGTTATTTGTTGTTTTCCATAACATTTATTATTATATTATTAATCTTGATTCTCTTTCAGCCTCGTCCTGTGGCTGGCTTCAGAGGAACTGTGCGATATGCTTCAATCAATGCTCATAAGAATAAGGTGAGCATGGACCAAACACATATACGCTATTCAAATGTATTTTGCCCTTGAAATTGCTCATATTTGTGTTTTCTAATTTGTAGGAAATGGGTCGTCATGACGACTTGTGGTCCCTCTTCTACATGCTGGTTGAATTCATGGTTGGCCAGCTGCCCTGGAGGAAAATCAAAGACAAAGTATGTGCCTCTATGTATTAGACAGTGTCTAATCTGTAATTCACACAATGTGTATTCTTTCAATATCTTATTGTCTCCCTCTCTGCTCTCAGGAACAAGTAGGAAATCTGAAAGAGACGTATGACCATCGACTCATGCTTAAGCACCTTCCCTCAGAGTTTACTGCTTTCCTGGATCACATCTTGATCCTGGACTACTTCACGAAGCCAGACTATCAGGTTGACCATCTTTTGGTTGGCATATTTTGCACGCACTGTTTGTCTGTCAAATGCTGACGCCTGTGGTTTCTCTGACAGCTCCTGATGTCAGTGTTTGAAAATGCTATGAAGAGCCACAACGTGCTGGAGAATGACCCTTATGACTGGGAGAAATGTGATTCGGAGGATATGCTGACGATCACTGCCGCAACAAACACTCAGCAGCTCACTCGCCTCACACCAGCGTACTTGGGGTATTTGAAGCTCAAGAAAGCTCTATGACTATTGAAATATAGCCACTTATTATATTAATTGGTTTACTTGTGCTACTGAAACTTCCTTCACACACTGTTGGATATGTGGTCAATTATATAGCTGCAGCTTTTTTTAGACTTGAATTCTGCACAGTCGGAGATCCCTTCAAAAAAATCGTTGCTTTAAATTGTGCTGTGGAATGAGCTGCAGGGTGACCTTCCCTCTCCTCCACAGCATGGCCAATGCTTCAGTGCTGCCAGGCGAGCTGCAGAGGGAGAACACTGAGGATGTTCTGCAAGGGGAGCGCCTCAGCGACGCTGACAACTGCCCCCCCATCCCCACACCCACCACCACACCTGGCGGAGATGTATGGGAAGAGATGGACCGCAACCGCAACCATAAACATGTCCAGCCGATGATCAGGAAGGTCAGGGCAATGTGGTTTACTGTAATACTAAGTAGAGTGTTCTTACCTACTGCTGAAATAGTACTCTTATGTAACTGATTTTCGTCCTGGGCATCGAGATGTGTAGTTTATCTGCACTGCAGTGCATGTCATGCACAAAACTCCCCAAGACTACATTGACTTTGCCTTGAGATATGATAGTAATAATAACGACCCTGCCAACCTCTATTACTACATCTACTTCCCCTGAGCTTGTATAAAAACTTGCTTCTGACTGCCTCCCTCCCCATATAAAGGAATGGCTGTCCTGTTCTTTCTGGGGATACAAATGCAATATTTATGTCTTTGAGCCACCTTGTCATTCTTTCTTCTCAGGTGGTGAGTGAAGATGAACACAGTCAGAACCAGGGGAACCAGAGCCCCAACACCGGCTCCATGCAGAGTTCTCCTAGACGGGTGCGATCCGAGACGATGTTCCTGGAGCGTGCTGCGCCACTACTCCGGAGGATGAGACACAGTCAGAGCTTAGCGTTTGAAAAGAGGCTTGCACCGGAACCCAAGCCCACCATTGAAC
Source organism: Clinocottus analis (assembly GCF_023055335.1). Taxonomy (NCBI): domain Eukaryota; kingdom Metazoa; phylum Chordata; class Actinopteri; order Perciformes; family Cottidae; genus Clinocottus; species Clinocottus analis. Next base: position 8,385,733 of record NW_027175876.1, read on the forward strand.
GCTTCCTTGAGGCCTAGTCAGTACTGAATACACATCAAATGAAAAAATATACAGTTGTAAGAGTTCAAATGTGTTTATTTTTGGGAAACCATGACACTTCAAATATCTTGTTTCAGCTTAGGCAAACAGCGTCCTGTCCTTTCACAAGTCGGAGAGAAATCCATTCCTGAGAATGTCCACGGACAGCAGTCTTCCTGCAAGGAGGAACACTCCGGCACAGGAACCCCTGACCAAGAAGATTGCGCAGCAAGTAGTGGCTTTGTGGCCGTGAACCTCAGTCCTGTGCCCCAAGAGGGAGACTCTCAGGAGTGGGTGATGCTGGAGCTAGAGCAAGGCAGCGGTTCTGGAGCCCCCAAGCCATCAGGCGAGGCCCGCCATGAGGACAAGCCTGGGACATGCACGCCTGCTGAGACTGAAAACGAGCCACAGGAAGGCCAGTCCACAGTGGTGCCGAGCAGTCCTGTTCTGTCGCAGATGTCCATGCCTGGCACGTGGCTACTGGGCCATAGGAGACTGCCGGGGATGCTGGGACAAATGCCCTCTGTGATTATGGGAAGATCCCAGATGGACCAGGTAGGGGGGACCAAGCATTTGTTTTTGCACGAATTAAAAGAACCATTGTGAAATAAGACTAATGTGATTGGTTGTTTCCAGTTAACAAATACAAATCAAGCTCTACTGTTCTGGAGCTTTTGACCATTTTACAGGGTCTTAATAGAGCTTTCCTTTAGCTGTATAGAAAACACAGAAATATATACAGAGACAATCGATTTAAAAGCACATTAGTCTCAAATGAATGCAAACAATACAGTATATGATAAATAGACAATATGTGGTTCACAATGTTTTTGGACCATAACTAAGAAATGTTTACAATACACACTTATATGAAAAGATGTCACTGATGTATGGAGAGGCTGTGAGTACAACAGTATACAATGATTATTGCAGTTTGAGTATGGTATGACTACTTGGATGTATCGGTCCTTCTTTTCCGTTTGTTGTGGGAGCATCTCATCACCGCCAAAGCTTTCAACATGACAAATATTAATAACCATTAATTTAAATAGTGACACTATTTGTGTATGAGCTATACACTGAACTGCTACAAATGTGTAATACAATGAAAGTAGCTAATCGAGGCTGATATCTGGTGTGACTACCATGTTAGTGTAACGGCTAACTTATTGGAATAGTGCTGGGACACTACCAAGTCTGAATAACTTGGGGTTTTCCCAGTTCATCCCATTCTGCTGACATAGTGCAGGCTTGCTTATGGAAATGTAGGTGTCCACACTTTTCATGATTTTGAGCAACTCTATAACTTTGATTATACTGAGAACTTGTCTGTTATTTGATTATTTAGATGTGACCTTGTAAATTTATTTTGAGGTTGTTTTGTTTTTTTTACAAAGTTTTTGATAAAGAAGAACTTTTCAAATATTTGTGTAAAACTTTTACCCGGTCACATCCTCTAACGATCCTTAAAATCTTCTCAGTCTTCCAGCTGTGCCCTGCAGTCCCCTGTACATGAGAGGAGCGATGCAATACCACTCGAGGCACCATTTGATAAATCAGAAAAACTCCCAGAGGACCTCTTAAAAGATGGAGGGAGGTTGGACTTAGCTCCAGTGCCAAGCTCAGCCAAAGGCTGCACTGCTCATCTGACAAACGACAGAGACCCGGAGAGTGATTCTGGTCTGCCTGATCGCTCCTCGGAGCCGAATCAGCAGCCTCAAGCTGACACAGCAGGAGGTGCTCTGGAGAGCACCGTCACCGTCTCCTCCTCTCCACCCCCAGCTCTGCTCAGGAGAAGAGACTCTCCCTCATCCCCAAGATTGAGTCGAATCCCAGTACGAGACCCAAACAACCCCCTGGACTCTCCAAGCAGGGACCTCAACCTGGAGAGGCGTCACCGCTGGAGCAGTCCGGTCCCTGGCTCCCCCACCCACTCACCCTCTCCCTCTCTGTCCTGTGACAACCTGCCTTGCGCTTTACTGAGAGACCGACTCCTCTCAGAGCGAGGCTCCAGGTCTGACTGTGTAGGAGAAGACCCCCTCTCTCTGTCCTCCTCATCAGGTAGTAAAAGTAAGATCCCACGTCCTGTCAGCGCCACCTTTGTACCCGAGCTACTCACTAGCAGGTTTCTGCCTCGACCACCACCTGGGAAACCACCCATCCGCCCGTGTGTAGACAACAGGTATGATGCTGTAAAGGTGTTATCAAATGATCCACATGACCAGTTAATTTGTCATTTTTGTTTGGTGGTTAATATTTAGAGCTATAGTCCTTTAAATTACAGCTCTGATCAGGCAGCATCCTTGGGGTCTGAAAAGTGAAGCCAATGAAGAAGTGAATTAAGTTTGAATTCTCTCTAATGGTCAGCAAGGAGCTACACTTGGTTGCAAAAAAAAGTCAAATTGTATAGAAGTGTATGACAAAATTGCTGTTTTGTGTTGAGTTCAATGCTTTTAATGTGAATAAGCAGCAGAAGGAAATGTTCAGTTTGCCTTAGCAGCAGCTTAGCACGCTCTTATACAGTGTTAGAGTGAACTGTAAACAGTCAGGCTGTTCTCACTTAGATATAATTGCAAATGCTGCATTGGTTGCTGTGATCCATTATGCAATTAGAATCTACTGCAGGACTGACAGACTCAACCACTAACAATTAAAGCTACAAGAATGCAAACATATCAAATGGCAATTGCTGAAAAACTGGTTTTAAAAAAAGAAGTGGGATTTAATTTAACTTTTGAGCATTATAACTTGGATTTCTCTTAATAGAGAGATTTGAGGAAGAGGAATCATACGGGGGGCATTGTAATCATATTGTCCTGCAATCTTTTCTCCAGAAGACGGCGGTTAAGAGTGCGTGCCAGCAGCACGAGTGACGCAGACTTTCTGGCCAGCCTGACTCAGCTGATGCAGGACCGAAGCGGGATGCTCTTCAGCCCTCCTCCTCGCCCTCGAAGCTCCTCCTCCTCCTTGCAGCGCTCACTTAGCTCCTCCCCTTCCCGCCATGAGCTCCGGGAGGTCGGGCCTCTGCAGGGACGCAGCCGCTCTCCATCCAGCTTCTCCGGCTCCCCTCCTCCTCGGCAAGCTCACCCACAGGACAGGTCTGGAGGGCCGGGTCAGTGGGGCCACAGCTCCAGGGGACGGGGTCTGATCCATGATGGGAAAGGTTCCGGTAAAGTGAGTCGATGACTGTATTTGGCACACAAGTGACTGATCCGGATGTAGCGAGAGAATGTTTCACATTCAGTCGCTGATAGCATGTGTAAATACAGTATTTACTCAAGGGAATGTACTGTATGTAATGTATAAATTGTATTTATTTATTTATTTGTTGGATGTGTCTCTCAAAATACTTGACAATGTGGCTTGATACCTGCAGTTGAAACAAAAAGGGGTTGAAAAAACCTGAAGATTGCCAACTTTTACCTCTCATTTCACTCCTCTCTTAAATCTCCATAAAGGCCTAATATGAGACCAAAAAGATAATGCTTAACACTCGAGGGATGTAAAAATGATGCTTATTGTAGATATGTACCATGAGGAGAATATTGAACACTAATATAAACCATGTACTCACATTAAGAACACTTAACAGTAAATAACACAAGCAGTGTACAAACATCGGCATTCTTGTACAGAACCAGGGCATGTTGCCCCAAGTTGACCTCACTCCTGTAAAACAGCAAGATTAATTATTATATGTGACAATGAATTGCTCATTTGGCATATCACAGTGTAGTAATGTGTTTTTATTTTGCTAGAAAATATGTCATGCAAAAGGCATCTGCATATTAGAATGTACATGTAAGTGCACTCATACTTAAGTATTGTAAAAGTGCATGGGTATCATTGCTAATTATTTTTTATTTGTTTTTATTTGTACAATCCGCTAAGACATTGTATTTTTATTGAACTGCTTCTGATCAAAATACATCACAATGTAGACCAGCATCAATGTGCAATTTTATTTCTTACATCAAGTAAATGGTAAGGGAAGAAAACTGACGAGTGGAACCTGTTCATGTCTGATTGTTGCGTTCGATTTTATCACGGTTCAGAATATATATATATTAAAATAAGTAGATTCAATAAAAGCCCGATCTCAAAAATATATTTATTCCTGGTTACACCATAGACTGTTTACGTTGTGAATAAAGGGTCAGTGTAACTAAAGTTTCTCAGTACTTCGAACCTGGAGTGTAATGATGTTTGTCTCTGAGATTTAACCTTAGTACAATTGAATAGATTTTGTTTTGTGGCACCAATAGAACCAGTGCCCCAGTTAGCCTGGATAATCTACAGATTACGTTCATTAGAACTAGTTTTCACAGATAAACGGTCCCAAGCTTTGCAGCACTGATCATCAGTGATGAGATAAATGGGGAAAGCCAGACAGACATTTAGGTCTTGGCTAAACATGCTGAAATGGTAATGTACAGTGTTTTTGCTGAAGTTAAACTCAAGTCCCATCAACGCAGACTGCAGCATGTACCGCCGAGAACAATCACTTGTCAGATTCTGTTGAAGCAGCTGTTTTAGACAGACGTCCCTGTGAGCACAAGAGAGACTGCTGACAAAGTGGTGACTGAATGGTGCGAGTCCCAGATGACAACAGTGAAATAAAGTTTCCATCCGTTTTGGTTGCGGTTTAAATTTGACAGCAGTAATTGACAGGGAGTTACATAATGCGTAGACAAAGACAGATTGAATCTCAAAGCTGATTAAATAAACTCCTGTATGTAATAAAGTTGATGTATTACATACAAGATGTGCAGTATGGCAGATGCAGGTTAGGAATGAATCTCAACTGCTACACAAGAAATTGAAATTACAACAAAAGGCTAGATGTTGACAATATAACAAGCAACTTAATTAACAAAAATATCTCTTTCAATAAGTAGCTTTTCTGGAACTTGGGAGTTTGAGCAGCTCTCATGGAAATTTTTGATGTTTTAAAATTCTGAGCACTTAATGGGGCTTCCAGTCTAGCTTACAAATGTTCAACAGTTAATTCTTGACTTTTTCTTTTGTCAATTACCATTTCCAACGTTAGGAACAAAGACTATACGACTGCTATGGCTCATCACTGTGCCAATGAGCCATATTGTTTGGGGGGTGACCTATTTGGCAAAATAAATAACTTTGAACCACATGAGCAGTCATAAATACTTAAACATAATAATTACAAAGTATAGCATTTTTGGATACTAATAATGAACCTGTAAAAGGCAGATGGCAATAAATCTGTAATAAAGAAATGTTTATTTACAGTACATTTTCAATTCACATGTGTTGTGTAATGGAGTACGATAACAAATGATATGTCCTGCTCAACTGATATCAGCACAGTAGTTTACAAACAGCCATGGTCTTAAAATATGGTCAGCCTAATTTAAGCTGTGCACAAAACCTTGAATGCATAATTAAAAAAAGGGTTGGAACCCCAATGCCAGGAGCCAGCAACACATGTGAGGTGGTGACACTCGATTAAAAAAGCGAATCATGACCGTCAAGTTAAAGATCTAGAAGAGAGGTGCAGACTGTCTGGGGTCATCTGGTAACACACTGATGGAGTCCTCTGCCTTTCCACACAGCATGCAGAGCATTGTGTACTCCTGGAAAAACACAAAAAACAGACTTTATTAAACATGCTGGGGCAACAACTAACCAAGACTACTGTTGAATTAGAGCGAGAGATCCATTACCTGGTATTCATCAACAACGGAGAAAGTATATTCATGCCTGGCAACAACATGGTCACAATTTTTGCAAACATCTGGAAGTAAAAAAAGGACAGTAGTCACAGTAGTTCACAAGAAATACACTGTGTACAGCTAAACCCATGCAGACGCCTTAAGGTGCCTATAGGTGCTAAATTCCTTCACACTCAACCAGGAAAACATGTAGGAACTTCTGCATGTTGAAACAGGAAACGTATCTTCCCCACAACGACGGCAGCACACAAATATTGTCTTTAAACCTCACTGCATGCTGCAGCATTAAGTAAATAACGTTCATAGATTGCATTCAGGGCTCTAGAGTCTAGACAACACCTGCAAAACAGCCCTAGATGAGTAACGTTACATAAACGATCTCACACACGTGCGATAACATGAAAACTGGTCGGTGAACATGTTTCAGGAGCGTAATAAAGGAAGACGAACGGTCATATGTGACGATCTCCTCTCCATCCTCGTCCTCCGTGGCTTTATTGCTGATAAGCACGAAGTCCCTCTGGTGGCACTTGGCGCAGCCCAGGTAGTTCATCAGGTAGGAGCCGTTCTCCAGACAAGTGTTGCCCTGAGCCGGAAATCACAGGAAGAGCATCGCATGTCACTAACATGTTGCTTTTTCGACGGCGCCCTAAATGTCACACTTTGCAGGGCGTCGTCGTTTGAGGTTGTTAAAACTTTGCGTTAATTAACGTTGCTCATACTGAGCTATAACGGTTAACAAATGTAGTAAACGACAGTACTAGTTAACAATAACAGGTTAAATCAACCTACCCTGTCCGGATATTCTTTTTGCACACAGCCGTTACACATTTTTAAGTTGAAAATCTTTCAGGTCACTTGGCGATGAAATAAAAACACACTGCAAATCACCAACAAACACTCTTCCGCATTGAACAGCAGCCCCTGCGGCTCATCGGAGCTATAATACACCTTCACGACCGGACGTCGTCGCGAAAGCCCGAAGTCCGCTCCATCTCATCTTTTGTAGCTCTCCGGAGCCTGGAGACAAACTTCCGGTGTCTTCTCCAGCAAACGATTGGTTGGCGTCAACTGTGCGTCAGTTTGCGTGAACAAACATGGCGGTTTAGCTGCAGTGGGGCTGTCTTGCCATAATAAATATGTCTGGTGATACTGAAATAGATACAATTTAAGCTTCATATTTTTTATGCCTCGTCGGTAAAGCATTTCCCTAAATTTCCGTTAACTCGAACGGCTGGTGTGACTTCGACATGAGCGGTAACGGCTTCACGTCAGTCCACCACAAAGGTGAACGGCTACTTTGACTTAACAACCACGTTGTGCTGCTGTTATAAGTTTGGACTCGATGCCTGCTGTGTTATATCCGTTAACGTCTTTAAACGGCTCCTTAATGCCGATATAATGTAAATACCACCAACGGTCGTTATACCGAGGTGATATCATGCTATTGAGACGCAACTAGTTAATTAATCCCATCATGTAGCTAGCTTAATGCTCGTGCAAAGCGTTGTTTCATATGTGCTTTTATCGCGTGTTATTTCTGCGCAGAAATGTCGACGGTTCAAACCCCGCAAGGTAAGGTGGGTAAAGCCCCCGCGAAGAAGAAGAAGAGGAACATCAAAAAAGGAAATAATCTCCAGAAAATCAAACGAGTCTACTGTATTTTGTGTCGCTCGTTTTCTTTGAAACATGTAAGTTATTTTATTTATCTATACCAACCTACAGTAATTCAAGATTGCTTCCAAATTGCTTGACAAGATGTCTCTTAACTACAGGAAATACTCGACCATGAGCACGGTATCCAGCATCATGTAAAGCTGGACACAGTACTGGCCCAGTGAGTGACGTTTGTTATCTAAATGTGAACCTGTCCAATTTTAATCAATATGTCCATGCACTTGATGAGACATTGTGGTCGGAGACGTCAGTAGGATGACACAAATGTTGAGGTTGCATTTTTCTGTAGTATTAATTTAAATTTTATTTATAGCACAGATTTTGTGTACTACTCATAAAATGTGTAGAAAAACATGTTTATATTACTCAAAGTGAGGTCTCGATAAAGGGTACCTGTTGTACAAAACTCAGGTGTTGTGTAGGCACAAGTATCAAAATATTAATATACTTAGATATTAATGTTAGATATTAATTAATTATGTTCTTTCATTGACAGGGGTTCATTTCATGATTGTCAGGCATGTCGGGCATCCTTCATGAGTTTAAATCAGTATGCTGAGCACATCTCCACTGCTCAACACAAAGTGAATTTGAAGAGATTGATCCTGAAATGTGTCAAGCCTGTCCCTCTTGATAAGTCTTTGAGCAAAGAGACCATGAGCCAACTCCTCAAGAGAAACAAGACACTAAAAAAAGAGGAGTAATAATTTAATCTTCTTATTTTTACATTTTATTCTCTCCCTAATGTAATACTTTTAATAACAAAAATGTATTCTCCATTACAGGAAGAAAGCAGTGAAAAAGAAAAAGAAGAAACAGAAGCAACAATCTGGCCGTGTGGAAAATGTACATGGACCCAGGAACATGACTTGCCAACAAGGAAGGAACAATGCCGTTGTTCAAAACAAAGAGAACAAAATGTCCAGTGTGGAAAAGTATCTTTACCAACAAGAATCAACTAATTACAACAAGCAAGACGATGGAGAATTCACCAGTGATCACCTTCCTCATAATGGAGCCATCATCTTTGGTCATGACCAGGAGAGTCTGGGACCTTCTCAGCCAGCACAGGGTTCGGCTCAAACTGCTTCAGCAAACGAAGCCACCACTGCTGCTCCAGTACGGGACGTCGACGTCAGTGCAATGCTCCGGCAAATCAGAAGAGCGCTGGGTGTGAGGGAGCCGTGTAGAGCTGACCGTGAAGCCCGGAAGCAGAACAATGCTGAGAAAGCGCAGTCGACAGGTGGCTCCTTTAGAAAGTACAAGAAGGAGGCGACAAGCCACATCATCTCCGCTGCAGCTACATCCGTGGAATCCTCCGAGGTTAACAGCCCTGCCCCAGCCCTGCATCCCAAGAGCTCAATGTTGGCAAGTGACTCAAATAGACAATCACACAGCAGGGAGGAAGAATCTCAGGAGCCTCCCAACAGCCAGACCTCTCTCGACCAAAACCCGACCACATCCTTTGAGTCCAATCTTAACATCACCCGCAAGGTTCGAATTGCCCACAAATCAGACAAAGTTCAGGAAGGAAAAGAGCCTGGGCTCAAACCAACCGTGAATACAATGCTCAGCTTATCAAGGACCAAGAATAAGTTGAGCTTGAGGGAGATGTATGAGGGGAAGAAAAAAAAGAAGCAGGAAAGAGGCAAAAGCATGCCCAGGTAAACCTCTCGTTTTCTTTCAAACTATACGTTTTACCGTTTGTTTGAATTCATAGTTTTCTAACTGTTGTTTTAATTCTGTGTGGAAACAGGTTTGGAATTCAGTTGCCGAACCCTCGGTCCGCCCCAAAAAGCTCAACACAAGCAAAGGACCATGACACAACTCTGTCAGAAGGCTTTCACTGGGAGTCGTTCACGGACGTTCCTTCAGGTGCACATTGGACCTTATTACCTCCTCCGCACCAGAACACAGCATGTAATGACTTTCACACAGAAACACAGTCAGACTCTGCGATTCAGGAGCCTCCGGAGCCGCCTGTTACAGCACTGGAAGGCGTCTCTGTGAAGGAGGAGCCAATCTTCAAGGTGGAGCCCATCTCGGAGGATGAGAATGGAGATTTGAGAGCCAAGAATAGTGCCAGCAAGAGGAAACACAACACAGTGAGTAGTATACAGTGTTGATAAGTGTGGGGCACAGCTGAAACATCACACTGATAATTTTCTATGGTTGGAATATAATTATTGTGTCTTACAGTATGATGGCATTTCTGGTATGCAGCCAAGTGGAAAAAAGAAGAAAACAAAGTCAAACCGTGGTAACGCTTTATTTTTAAGTTCTATAATGTATCATTCTTACGTGCAGTGAAAGTGATTTCCATCAATTTCAGACATTATAATTTGAGTAAAAGTATAAATATACGCACATCCCAAGGCCATTGAAAAACGACATGCTGGTAAATAAAAAGGGTAACACTTGTGTACTGAACCTGAACCACATTTTATTTAGATCAACAAAGTTTTGATTCCATTGAGGTTGTCTGATTAAAAAAACTTTTCATTGTGTTCCTTCCTAACAGACAATGGCCAAATGGACCAGCTGTTGGCTGTGTCTCTGAGGGAAGATGAGCTGAGTCACTCGTTGCAGGAGTTGGACAGGTCTTTGGTCCCGGCCCGCAATGCACTGCAAGCTGCCTACACAGAAGTGCAAAGACTCATGCTATTGAGACAGCAGGTACCACTACTGATGAAGACATAAGAAAATCAAATATATATTTTGTACTTTTTTTCCCCCTCAGGTTTCATATCAAGGGTTTACATTAAATAGTTCCTTTCGGTGTTGTAGTTTACTGCAGAGGTCAACCATCTGAGAGCCCAGCGCATTGAAATCCTGCAAGGGATGCAAGGTGCAGTAGATTTACTCCTCGCATGGAATGGCTTCATATCAAACAAGTAGTTTACCATGTTCTTTCTTAATCTCTTTAAGGAGGATACGCAGGAGCAGAGAAAGCCACCACCTCATCAGCAGCGGCTCCTGCTGTTGTACATCCAAGACTCTCTCCCCTTCCTTCCTCGGCCTTTCCCACCTCCTTCAGCCAGCAACCACACCCAGCATCTTCCATTAGCCCCCTTGCCCTGCCAATCATGCCAGTGAAGCAAGACATCCTCCAACCATCCACAGCTGGACAGGCTAGTCAGTTTTCCAGTAACTCTTATACACTCCAGGTGGCTGCGAACCAACCTGTGCCCCTGTTTCCCTCTGATTTGCAACCTTTACTGCTGCCTCCCTCACCAAGCTTAGCTGCTCCTACAACTGCTGTTACCTCCCTGAAACATTCTGCATCAGCGAGTACAAATAGTTTTTCCGAATCACCGGCCAGGCAGCAGACAGTGACGTCAGTGATAGGAGAAACGCAGTCAGCCGACAGTGATTCTGAGAAAGATATGGGAGTAAATATCTGCATGGAAGTTAAAGAAAAAGAGCCAGCAGCAGAGAAACCAATCTCCACTTCTGTGCCCCAAAAAAGTGCTGCAACCCCAGACGACGAAGGAGAGAACGACAGCGTTGCTTCTGTCGAAATGATGGAGTCTTGCGATCGGGTGGTCATTGATATCGATGAATCGGACAATGAGGATGTGCCAAATGTTCCAGTCCATCAAGAGCTTCCTCAAAAGTCTGTCAGCGTGGAGTTCATTTCTTTAAGCACACAGACAACTCAGCCAAGTGATCAGAAGTAAGTATACGTTTAGTGTAGATCCTGAACCTTACAGGCATCGCTTTACTTGTATGTGTGAAATCTGACTGACTTTTTTCTCTTGACCACTCAGAAAAGTTAAGCCTGTGCCAGGGAAAGATACTGGTGGTGAGTAATATTTGTTCTACTTGCAGTGATGTCACAGGACACAAAGATGGGTTGTTTTCACTGTAATCACTTTTTGTTTGTTGTTTTGTTAGAATGTAGGGCCGAGGATGAGGAGATGTCTGAGGGATCTTTTCTGAATCACACGGGCCCTGTCCACGGCCTCCAAATTCACGAAGGCCGGTTGTACACATGTTCAGGGGACAACACAGCACGGGCCTACGGTCTGAAGGTATATTGATCACGGTCCAAAATGGAACTTTGTCCCTGCTGACAACTACATTCTTCCTCAGACAATAAGAAAATATGATCAAAGCTAAAGAGAATCCTTCTGTGTCACGCAGAGTGTTAATTCTCTGCTTTTTACACTGGAAAATGACTACCGGTACTTGTTATTTCACCTAAAAATCATGTAATTCTTTTTCATTGACTGCTGTTCACATTTATCTTGAATTTATTTTAAAAAATTGACATACCAAGCAGCAAGGACAATAGATCCACTAAATCATTGTCTGTGAAATAACAAGACAAAGTGTCTATGTGTATCCAGAACAGGGAGTGCCAAGCAGTGTTTGAGGGTCACACAAACAAAATCAACTGTCTGGTGGTGTCGTCTTTCCCAAACATGATAAATCGCCTCTACACCGGATCCAGTGACCAGACCATCCGCTGTTACAACATAAAGGTACAGAAACGACTAAACGCGCCACTCGGTCATCTCTTATCAGACAGGGAAGCCTTTCAGTTCTTGATGTTAGACATCCAAGAATGCAACACACCTAGAGGGAATTTCTTCAAATTTAGCACAAATGTCCTCCTGAACTCAAAGTTTGATTAGTGGTCAAAAGTCACTGTGACCTTCTAATACACATATTGGGCTATAACTAAAAAATTCTGACGCTAATTCTGACAATTTTACACAATTGTCTAATAGGATATAGAGACTATATACAGACATGGATTCAAGTCGTTGGCCGAGTCATACAACTGCAAAGCTGTAATTCTAGTTGGGTGTTTTTTAATTTGATTGAGTGATTTATTTTCCTCCTCATCTCTAGACCACAAAGTGTCTGGACCAGATCACTCTGGCGGACAGAGTGTTGTGTTTGCACATTGCCTGGAAGATCCTGTATGCTGGACTGGCCAATGGCTCAGTGGCTAGCTATGACTTAAAGGTGAGTGACATTGTTGGACTGGGGAAGTGGCTCATGATTTGCAATCCCAGGAGTGGTTGGTATTTATTATGCTTTGACCTTAAAAACACTACATGCTGTGATTTGGGTAAGACGATGATCAACACTGGGTTTACTCAGACAATGGGTTTTACACGTGTTGACCTGCAACAAGAGTATTTGCTCGACCAGGCTAAACACATTTCCATATCCATAAATGTATCCACTGATTTAGCAGCGTTGTAGATTATATTTGATGTTCTGACAGCTGCTCAAAATCCCCAGTTGAAGTGTTTGCGCTCCTTTTTATTTAACCTTATCCTGAAATCTCTTATTAGAATCTGAAGCTGTTGGATGAGTTTGAGTGCCACAGCCCGCGAGGTGTGAGCTGTCTGGGTACATCACAGGAGGGCGCCCGCCGAGTGCTGCTGGTCGGCTCCTACGACAGCACCATCAGCGTACGGGATGCCAAGAGTAGCCTGCTGCTGCGCTCGCTGCAGGGTCACACCAAAACGGTACTCTGTATGAAGGTAAGGAGATAAACCCAGTGCTTGAAACTTAAACTGTTGAACTTAAAAATAGGTTTTGCCCAGATAAGGAGTGCAAGTAATTGGAAATTCAGATGCTGAAATTTGCAGATGCTTCTTAAACATCTAAAGTGACTAAACATTACATTGACATCTGCTTAAAGCTGTGAATACTTCATTCCTTAAATTGCTGCAATAAATTGTTGTATTTTAACAGACGTTTGCTTTAAAAAGGCCAGTGCTTCTGTTACCATCAAATATATTATTACTAAGATATAATAATCAGGAATACTTAATGATATTTCCTTTTTTGTTCTCAGGTGGTGAATGACCTGGTCTTTAGCGGCTCCAGTGACACATCTGTTCATGCCCACAACATCCACGTAGGTGTTAAAGATTAATGGGAGTTTTAATTATATTGAATGTCAGTTACTTCCAGTTTGTTTTGATGCCTTTTTAACATCACAAATCTATTAATCTGAACATGTCTTATATCTTGAAAGTCAAGCACAAATTTAGTGCTGAGATGAATAACATGACATTTAAAAGGTTAAGATTAATGGAATTCATCTTGAAATAGTGTTCGTTTGTTTTGTTTTTTTCAACTTTATACATCAATGTCAACATAATTCTTTTAATTTATTTGCAGACTGGTGAGTTGGTTCGTATCTACAAGGGTCACGGTCATGCGGTCACGGCAATAGTCATCTTGGGGAAAGTGATGGTGACAGCCTGTCTGGATAAACTGGTCAGAGTTTATGAGCTACAGGTACAAAATGTATGACACAGGTTAACAGAGATGTGTGTTTCCAGGAGTAGACTACGGCCATTTGGCGCTGATTTCTGAATAAGTTGCTAGTGTAATAAAAAAAGAAACTAAAATATGAAGCAAACTTTTCAACTAAAGACCTTTTAAATCACCATAAGCCAATATCTGCATGCAAATATCTGTTGTTCAGTTCATATTTCTTCATAATCCATTTTATCCATAAGTATGAGCATATCTAGTGCCTCCACAAGGCTCTCAACATAACAAGGAGGCGGCTGAGCTGGCGGCTAGCAGCTCACGATGCTAACAGAACAGAAGAATGGCAACAGTCGTCACAGAGCTAACAATGTTAACCTACCAAAAAGTTGTTATACATAAGAGACATTTCACTTGGAGACATGTGTCATGTATTACATCCAGCTGTCTGTCTTCTTGTGCATCAAGAGATTCATCTATACTATTCATTTAAACTTTGTATTTGTGTCTTTTCAGTCTCATGACCGTCTGCAGGTGTACGGGGGTCACAGTGACATGGTGATGTGCATGGCAGTACATAAGAGTGTGGTACGTGGACTAAGTCTGGGCTAGCCATGATTTTCAATCTCTACTTGCACGACAGAGGACCGATGGATGTTGTTGAACTATGTATCTTATCATTATTTGTCCCTAACAGGTCTATACAGGCTGTTACGATGGCAGTGTTCAAGCGGTGAAGCTCAACTTGATGAAGAACTACCGCTGCTGGGTAACGACACAACATCATTTTACAGACAGTGAATCTCGAAGGAAATCCATTCATTACATTTCCAACCTTATTGTTTAAGATATGAAATGATTGTATGATTTGTAATGTTGTCTGATTGACTTGTATTGTAACGTGTGTACTTCACCCTCCGTTCAGTGGCAGAACTGCTCTCTGATCTTCGGCACGCCGGAGCATCTTTTGCAGCACCTTGTCGGAGATCACAGCAACCTGGCCTTGCAAGCGGTCAAATGTCGGTGGAGAGGCTGCACCAGCTTTTTTGGCACAAAGCAGTGTATTCAGCAGGTAATGAACCGACGCCATCCGGTTTTCAAGAAAGTGAAGATTGCACAACATAGACAAGAGTACATTAGGGCAGGTTGAACATTACCATAAGAACAACTTCCACTTTTCCTCCCAGATGTTTTATTGAATATTAATAATCTAATATATACATGTAGCTCTCAGCAGAAAACAGGGTGAAACGGGTCCTCAGTGTTTGTATTTTCCTTGCAGAAGCTGTCCGAACACATGCAGAGCCACGTGGAGAACGACAGTAAAGTGGAGCCTTGACAACAGCTGCGGTGAAGTTATGCAGCAGATACGATTGGCGTCGCATCCATAAATACTCATCTGCTGATATTTTTGAAATTCTGTTTTTGTTAAACATTCACTTCCAATCGGAGTAGATGTTTTCCTGTTAAGTTCAAGCTTTTGAGGTGTAGAGAGCATCCATCGATCTTGTGTATACTGTGTGATCTCTTTGACAGTGAGACAGACAGACTTCTTGTTCTTGATCCTTGAAGCCATTGCATGACCAAATTGAGACGTTCAATCTCGATCAGTCCCGTTGTTAAAATAATGATTTTTCAGCTAATTTCTTCAGCAATTATTTGCAGTTCTAAGTAATTAATGTTAATTGAATAAGATGAGGAAATCTTTACTCTTATTTTGTTGGTTTACAAGTTTTGGGTTTTCACTTTGGCGTGGTTTTGTTCACCATCTATGTATTAATGTATATTGTACAGGAAGCCTCTTCAGAGATGTCATTAGTATATGTGGGGTTAATTACTGGGAAGATGCAACTATGCAGTACTGAAACACTTCAGAGTAGCTTTTGCAAAGCAGCTGATAGTGTGAACTACCTTCAGAATTAGTTTTGGTGATTTGACTCAAGTGGAGGTAACAGATTTTGATATTGTCTGAATACGTTGAGGAACAGCAAAGCAGAGAGGTTCTGAATTTGTACCAAATTAATTTAGGTATCCATCAACAGCCTGTGTGACATCGTCTGTCTGAGAACCTGAGTTATTATAAAGGATTATTCCACCAATTTACGTTCCTGTCGCAGTCGGTCTTACAATGAACAGTTTTTCCAAAAAGTGAATTGATGCAGCAGAACACAATACATTTTCTTTATTCCATGACTTAATCTTCAGCGTTTAAACCGAGCACCCACAACGCCCACAATGCAACAAGTTACAGTCCGCTGTTAAGCTTACTTTACCACAGCACCAGATTTTACAGCCCAAAATACACAATTTATCAAATTTCGTGCAGCACTTTGGAGTCACAAAACGTTCGGCTTTATACTTATTTACTTATTTTTTCACATTCGGTAAAACCCCCAAAGACCTGCAAAGAGACTGTACTGTAAAGCTGATGTGCAAGTGTCTGAAGTGTTATATTTCCACAGTCAGGATCATTTTGAGGTCATTTTTAGACGGGTCAGAACTCTGAGGATTTTACAATCTTGTCGAAAGTTTTTTGTTTTAAATTTTAGTCCTGAGATCACTCCAGTGTGGACCTGACAAAAATATGTGGACGACGGCTCTGTTGTGAAATAAACAGAAGTAACTTGCTGTGTATTGTGTGGCTTAGGGTGCAGTTTGTGTTGTAACGTCAGGGTTTAACATCCATTGGCTAATATTTAGCAACTGATGCTTTCTGGATAAAAAATATGAAATGCATCTCTATTGGTCGACTTTTAAGTCTGATTTGTTTTTCTTCTTTTATCAGAACATTTGTATTCTTCCCTGATATCACAGTGTTAAGACAATGTATCTTTAATTACTTATAAATTTCCACATTTCCCAGAGAGTTATTATCAGTCATGTACTTGTTCCCATTTCACCTTCAAAATGCTACTCCTTTGAAAAGTAGTAGTGAGAACGTTGTCAGACTAAACTGTCTAGACATGTCTAAGAACTGTTTTAAAGTCATGCCTTAATATTTGTATGGGATAGTACAGTGTGTATTTGATTTGTGTTTAATACCTACTGTATGTGTACAGCAATAAAACTAATAATTGTATGTATTCACTCTATTGATTAGTCAAACAAAATGCTTATTCCCTCACTTCTCATATTCAAACATTTCTTAACACTGATACGTCTTGCTTTGTATCACTAATCAAATGTTCCTCACAACATGGGAAGGTAAGAAACAGGTCAATGCTACTCGCCTGCTTGCTTCACCGCACATCGCTGCTTCATGCCAAACACTGATGTAACGAGATTATCAAGCTGCACCGACTTCTGTTGCTCTTATCCGCTCTGCAGAGAACTAATTATGTTTCAGGAATCCGCTCAATACTGAATGGATGTCATTCACTTAAAGGGAGAATTCACCACCTTTTTATGTGGATGTCCAGTCAGTGTTGATGGTACATGTGATCATTTAAAGCATTAAACCCCATCGGTGCATGCTTTATTCGCTGAGAAGGTTTGTAGCTGCAAAATCTGTTGTTCTTCCTGCATCCAGCACTGTCATTGGACGTGGAGATGGATTCAAGTGAGAAGTACAGTCTATTTCTGCTTGGATTTCTAGCCAGCGTCAGGCCTCATATGCCCGAGGCACTGCTGAAAACAGCCTGCTAAACATGTAAGTTCAGTTGTGTCAAGAAAAAAAAAGAAATTCCAGCCACATGGTGCCGTATGCCTCCTTGTGTTACAGTTTACATCCATGTAAAAAGCCATAAAGGGTGCCAAAGTTTACAATAAAAAAAGAAAGCTTAAATTAAGTCTAAACCTCATAGTTTGAGTGTTGAGATGAACCTCATTGACATAAAAACTGGAGAAATGATCAAACCCCTGATTTTGATGTAATCTAAAAATCGGTGCAAAAATACATAACGAGGCTGTCGAGGAGAGTTGAGTCATGAATGTGAAGCTCCAACTGTCTGACGCTACGTCAGCCGTCAGGAAGGTGACTTAAGAATACATCGTCAGCTGGAGCCACTAGAGAGGGACAAAGAAACGCACATGAGTGTAACAGGTTTCGTTACACTTCCGGTACACCAAGTGAAAACTACACTTTACATTGATAACACACGGTCACTTCTGAGGCCGGAGTTTGTGGAATTGGACGGCACTATTTTGTGACTTTTATTATTACTTTTTTTTTTTAAGATGGCAGGAATGTCTTCATAGTCTTCATAGTCACAAATACAAACAAAAATGAAACATTTACATAGCAAAATGTACAGAATATCACAACGATTTACCTCCAAGACATTGAGCTTTATTATTCCATCTCCATCTTTGTCAAAGGCATTAAAAGCTCCTGCAACAGACAAAACAAATCAGTCTTCATCCATCTCTTCGTACATCTTGCCTGCAATTAATGAATCGTACAAGTTAAGTTTGACCCTGTAAAGATTCAGAAAAAGTGCAAAAACATATTCTGTGATTAATAAGTGAAAGAATGAGGTAAACCCATAACTGGGGTCTGTACTTACTGAACATGCCCTCCAGTCTCACAAAACAGCAGATGTAACTGTCAAAGTCGATGTCGAGGTGTTCGTCTGCGTAGCGCATGGCGATGATGTCATACAGCTGCTTGTTGAGGTGAAACCCTTCATGTGGAGAAGACAGACGAGGTTTGTGGTCGACAGCTTTTATCAATTTACAGGTTTCTAACGAGGAGCTGAAAAGTATGGACTTTCATTTCTGACAAAAGCTCGAACAATACGGTTGTGTTACACATTCTTTATTGTTAAACCGTAATCTATTCAACGATTTTAATGATCGGCTCTGGAAAAGCATTGAATCTAAGACTGTAAATGTACAGTACACATTGAGAAACATCCTGTGAGTGGGTATTTCTTTCATGCTGCCCACCTGCATCATTAACAGTGTTCCTCATCTCAAAACTACTGATGGAGCCGGATTTGTCTTTATCGTATCGTTTGAAGATCAGCTGGAAACACACAGGAGATGGACAGTCAGAGGGTTGTTGGACGGAGCTGAGGCTCGAGGGTTCTTACCACCGTCCTACCTGCCACTCCTTGATTTTTTTCCACAAGTGTTTGAACTCCTGCAGGTTTAGCTTTCCCGTCCCGTCAGTCTGAAAGAGGGTCGCTTATGGAAAAAGCAACACATATTTTTAAGTGTATGCGTATATCTCCGAATATCAATTTGGGCTCTATAATTGGAAGAAACTTGCTATATAGAAAAAGCTGAGTTAAGAGGATATTTTACTGAATTTAAAATGTACTATATGCATTCATAAGCCTCACCTCAATGCACCATTGTTGTACAGTCCATTAAAATACTGACTCATTTTGTTTGTCTGCTCTCACACTGGGCAGCTCCGCTACGCAACTAGGGATGAACACTTGGCATTTCATTGCCTCTGGAGGGATTCAAACCAACAACCTGCTGATGCCGGGCCAAGGCAACATGAGGCTTCTCTGTTGTCGTCTCCATACACACTCTTAAAGTTTCAGCCAACTGAAAGGATACATCCATCAACGCGATCATACTCCGACACGTCTCGAGGCTGAAACCCTCGGTCTTCACGTCATTGTCTGGAGAACAGGACAACTCCATGTGATTAATCGCATGAAATCAACTAGGGAATAATGACTTAACCTTTCCGGAGTACTCACGTTTGGCGAGTACGTTCCTCATGATCATCTTAAGTTCGTTGGCACAGATTTGCATGTCCTGATGGATGGAGGAACACTTTGTTGCATGGCCTTACGACACTCAGACGTCCCACCTGTCCTGTATCATCATCCTCATGGTCTCTCCTCTCTGTGTACTCACCTCACCAGCAATCTGCTGGTAGATGGCTCTGAATTGTTTTTCCTCTTCAGTCTCCTCCTCTTGTTGCAGTAGTTTTCGCTGAGGAACACGTGAGAGAGAAGTCCATTATAAAGGTAGTTATCGGTACCAAAAAATAACGTTTTGATATGAAACCTATGATATGAAAGTGTTGGTCTTTTAGGAGGATTGTCACGTGTTTGGACCATCGGTATGGACGAGGTTGAGCCTAAGCTTGGTTAGTTTTTCTCAATTGTGATGACATTTAGCTTAATGTGGCCTAACACACTCAATTACTAACATGTTGAAGGATCACAATTTATGTAGCTTTTTTTAATGACAGGAAACAAGTTGTAAAAAGTTGGTAGATTAGCTTTTTCTAAGGCTCGCTGTTGAGTCCCTGCGGCTTGGTTTAATTACACCAAGCCGTACACAACTACGCCTGTAAACACTGAGGCCTCACAGGAAAACAGGTGCAGTTGAGCCACTTGGGATCAGTTGGCCTCAAATTCAATTGTTTTATTGCCAGCAGGTTATTTGACCTGGCCGAGATTGCGTTTCACAGCCGTCAGTCTCCAGAAGTCCTGACAGGTCACTGAGAGCTTTTTGCCGTATGGCTGCAGTGTCAAGGTTTTGGCTCCCACAACATGAAATTACCTTTGGCTTCTTCTTCTTTTCCCCCTCAATGCCATCGTGCTCGATTTCTTTGTTGGCTCGTGCTCTGTCTGACACAAATACAATCGGCTGGCATGTGGATAACGGCAGTGGTTAGTCAGAGGGGGGAGGGTTATAAAAGACAAACAGAAAAGAGAGTTCAATTAAAGTTATTGTACCGGTTATAATCTACATATGCAAGGATGATACAAACTATAGCTAATGTAATAGAGAGTAGCAGTGGGGAAAGCAGAGTTTAAAGCCAAACAACACTATTGCTACACACATGCATTACCTTCACTTTCTTTTTCTCATCTTGCTGATTGATAGCCAATAAGACGAGGAGGGACAGACGGGTGAAATGAGATGAAAGGGAGAAAAACACTTTTCAAGTCTGTAAGGTACTCTTGTTGGAAAGATAATGAGTGCAGTATGAATTGGGACAAAGACAAAGAGAACAATGTTGATGAAAGCTGGATGTGACACTATTACAAATTTTGAAATTCAACCTGATATTGCAGTGTGAACGTGTGTTGCGGTTCGCCTTTGCACTGCACCCTTTTGTCTTTGCCATATGTTCAGCCTCTTTGAGAGGAAGAGGGAAGCTTAAGTCCAAGGATACTTTGTTTTAAAATTAGCTTTATGGCCACGAGTAAAAACACGGTCCTGGCCTCAAAGAAATATCCCTTTTCAGACACTTTCAGCTATCCGTTCTTTTAAATGCATTTCAGTCAACAGACAGTGTCTGATAGTTGAGTCTCTTTAAAGACCAGAAATACTAATATGAGGAGAGAGTGAAAAATCTCACCATCAACTAGCCACCGAAAGTGATTCAAATGATGTCAAAAATAACTTGGAAGACATTACAGTTGAACCAACGTCTCTGTTTTAGTCATTCCACCACTGAAGTATCAGTCAGAATTATCAAAATATGTTTCGAGCCGACTGTTTTCGTTGCAGACCTGCGTTTTGTCAGACCCGATGGTGTTCTCTGCTTCCCTGTGAGGAGAAACAGAAACATTAGAATTGCAATTTTGCTGTTAACAATCCCCAAAATAACATCAACTATGACACAGCCGCCAGTGATCCTTACTCAGATGTGCTCTTCTTCTCAGAGAAGACCCTCAGGATGAACTCTCCGTCTTGGTGGGGTTCAAAGGTTGTGGGGATTATGACATACTCTCCTGGAGGCAGATGCATACGCTCTGTCACTTCCCGCAGGTTAATGTAGGTCTTGCATTTAGCTTTTGAGGCTGTGTACAGGAAGAAGTCTTTCTGCAGGTGTTGATTCTGTCCACACATCTATGGATGGAATCAAAGCACACGAGAGAGACTACTTTCATGTCTGTACGGTAAATATGAAGACACAGAGCCAAGCTAGCTGTTTCCATGCTGGAGCGAGGATACTGCGTTTCCCCCAATCAATCAAACATATAACCTATAAGGTTTCATCGTATTTATCGCACTGTGATTTTGGCCGTGGCAGGCCAGATTATCGGATGATGGGGATGCTCATTTGTAGAGCAGTCTGTGCAATTTTTACGTTGTACTTCTGACTCTGCTCCTTCTTGGAAGAATAAATGTGCTTGGTTTAATGATTTTACTGAATTGTGTCGAGTGAATTTTTCTATCAGATGTACATAGACGTTTCACAAAAAACCTGAACTATTACTTCCACTGCTACCACACGTACAGCTAAATAAAACACACAGAAACACAACTATCTGGAGATACAGGTCAATACTGTGAAAACGCTGACTTCACTAAACCAACGTCCTCCTCCAACACGGGCTTACCTCCTTCGGCACCTGTAGACACAAAGAAGAAGTAAAAGAAGAAGTTAAACTTAAATGAACATTATCTTATCCAGCTTGTGATTTAGGATTCATGTGATCAGTACCTCGTAGATCGAAAATCCGATGGTGAGGAATTTGGCCCCTTGGTGGCGCTGCATCCTTCGGCCTTTCTGCATCAGAGCCACCACGACAGTGCAGGCCGCCTGCCCGTCTTCAGGGTCGTCATCTTCCTCGAACAGTTGCAGCCGGTACTGCGGGTTGGTCCAGAATGTTTCTGTAAAAATACAAAAAGTAAATCTGCAATAAGGGTGAAGACACACAGGGGACGTGAAGCATTTGATCAACGTCAGTCTCATAAAAGCTGATGTTAAAAAGAGTCGAGGCCTACGCGGGTGGTTCCTGCAGCCGCCAGCAGAGCTGCCTCTCACCCACCGGCCCTCATTGACTGACACGGTCCAGCTGTGTCTTTCGTCCCCCTGCAGGGTGTCAGGGGTCAAATTACACATCTCCAGCTTGGTGAAGTTCCTCTTGAAATCCTCAAAAGACATCCTGAAGGGAAACATGGAAGAATAAGTTCTGTGTATTTGGTGAAAAATGGGGACGACTTTGCAGCTTTTCAGTCTTTACTGAGCAAAACATATGAAGCGGCTGAAAGTGAGTTGTTTTGTGTCAGTCTCAGATGCACTTTGGCTCAGCTGTTGAGCTCTATAAATATATACATCTGTTTGCACATGTGTACAGTTTTTCCTTTTGCGTGGAGATCACATTGTATCAATAAACAAGTATTATAACAAATCCCTTCTTCTTAAGCACTACAAGCGTGTGCCAGTTTACTATGAAGGACACCATCAGAATAGACTACTAAGCTTTAAGCAAAAGCAGCTCCAAAACTGCTGAAAGTATAAAATCTGTATTTATTTTTTTTTAAAGAAGAAGCCAGTGTTTCACTCACCAGAACTCACTCGCCTCTACGGTCTGTTTTTTTAAGTTGTCCTTGTCTGCTGTGGAAATGGTCGACCATTCCTCCGAGCTTTAGAAAAACAAAATAATATGAATACACAACATGATAGCACAGCTATTTTGTAATATTATACATTTTATAATAATATCAACGGTCAAATAAAAGTTACTTTGCGTTCCATGGTCCCTTCCACAGCACCCGACCCCAGGGGTTGCGCAAGCGAATCAAGCGAATTCTGGTGTCCTTTGCAACCTCGTCACACTAGAAACAACAACCAACCTGTCAGCATCACTTCAGCAAGTCTTCTCTCACAAAGAATACACATCTGGATGTTTATACCTCCGCCAGGCCTATGATGGAGTAAGCATGACCCCGGACCAGCCCCTGATCAGTCCGAGACTCCAGGTCAGTGGCTGAAAAAATCTGACGGATACAACACAAGTCAGCGAATAACACACACTCGTCTTTTCGGCTGTACGATTGCTTGATTTGGACATTTATGCTTTATTTTACGGTTAAAATCTTGTTTTTCTACAATCAAGTTAAACATAATCGAATAACAGTAAACTTTACTATTCAATTCAGTTCATATTGTGACAAAGTTCTTGAAACAATCTGACATGCCGACTAAAATAAATGTATCTGCTGCATTCAGTCCCATTGCTGGACGTCTCTTTTAATGTTTTCTTGTTTTGTTTCTCTGATGTTTTATTTCAGTTTTCACTTCATTTCACAGCTTTGATCCCCACTCACATCTATGGAGCAGCCCATCAGCGAGCCTCTCTCCAGGGCCTTCCTCATGATGTTGTAGAGCTCGTTGGGCGCCTCAGACAACTCAAAGAACTCAGTAACTCCTCCTGTGAAATCCTCCATGGCCTCCAAAGTGTTGCCCCCTTTAAGTGCCTCATAAGAGCCGTGCAACCTAAGAGAGAGGCCAATCCTTCTGGTCAATGCGCTGACATGTCTGTTCTCTCCATCCATGGTTTTGGATGTTTCACAGTGTCTGCTGCTAATTTTAAAACATGAGGACAGAGGAGTGTGCCAATTTGTGTTGCTCTAGTTTTTCCCCGTCAGCAGTCGGGCTCATCAACAGAGCCCAGACCCTCACTGACCGACTCCGTCTCCCCAGGAGCTTCCCCTCCTTTCTCTTCCCTGCACATCCCTCCACACCTCATATTTAAATACACTCGTCACTTTACCCTTCACCTATCACTTTCACACAATCAATAACTTCACTCTGTGCACTTTACTTTACTTTGCTCATTATTATTATTTTTGTTCGTTTTTTACTCACTTGTTGTATCTTTACTTACTTACTTGCTTGTTTTGTCTACATTTTTATACTTTAATTATGTATTATCTGTAGATTTCTTTTTTTAAATTAGTATTATTTTTTTAAATATAGTTAAATCATTGTTCATTGTTATTGTTGTTATTGTTAAATGTTGTGCACCTTCTGCCAGGAGAAACTCCTCGTTTGTGCGAACTCACTTGACAATAAATGGTTCTGATTCTGATTGTACAGACACCTTGAAAAGACATATTGTTTAAAATTGGATCTTTGGCATTTAAAGACTGCACTCACTTAGCATACGCTTTCTCCAAAAGAGCGCTCCAGTACTCATTCTTTCTGAAAGATTTGGTGAACACGAGACGGTTGTTGCAGGTGGGGATGCGGTCGTCCACGACCACATCGGTCCATTCGCCATAACGCCAGAACTGAGTGGAAGAAGACGGAACAGATTTAAAACAGGAAGTTGTTAACGAGACAGAAGAAAACATTCATATTTTTTCATATTGTTCGTTGATTTACAAAACCAGTTGAACAGGTTTTAATAATTGTTCTTTCTTTCTTAGAAAATTAATAGTTCCTGACCAATACTTGTTAAAGCTATACAATTCTGATAACAATGCATGGGCTGCTAATAAAGTAATAATTTGACATTTTGGGAAAGGCACATTTATGCTCTTTCTTGGCGAGGAATAGAAAAGAAAATTGCTACCACACTCAGTATGAAGCTACAGCCAGAAGCATGTTTAAAACCCTCTGTGCTTTTTTGGGGTCATTTTATTACTGTTTGTTTTAATCTAAACTAATCAAATGCATTGTTTTCGAAATGGAATGACTAATTATCATCATTGTCACTACATCATGAAAGTTCATGCTTCTTGCACAATGTGCCAGTTATCCTGTAAAACCTGGAAATGGAAGATGCCGGCGTAGTTGTCGGTGAAGCTCTGGTCCGGGGGAATCACTCTGTACAGCAGCTTCTCGTTCACCGTTAAACAGGCGATGGCGGCGAGCAGCCAGCAGTCACCTGTCAACGGCGGATTCATGAGCTATGAAAACACTTGATCCAAACACTCCACCTCATAAAGTGGCTGTCAGACTAAAGCTATATCACGACAGGTGTTAGTTAACATAAGCTAGTGGCTAAAATATGGCTGATTCTCATTTCATGTCAGGCGTATTCCTGCCTCTAGTTTCCCTCAAGTCTTGGCTGTGTATGTTATTTTATGGCTATGGCCCCTAACACGTCTGTTTCTGCTTGCACGAAAGGTGCAAAAGTCTTAAGCTGAGACACGTTTGACTTGTTGCATCAATAAAAACTTAAACTTAAACTGTTTAATATCCAACTGGCAGCAAAAACAGCTTCTCTCTACACTTTTCCATGCTCTTTTTTTCAAATACTATGAACACGCAGGCAAGGACATATGTGTTGTATGTGCTGATATAGAGCGGCCTGGCGAATGAGTGAAAGTTTATTCATTTATTCAAACACCGACTTGTTCTCTATCGGTGAGTTGCCAGGCTGCAAGGAGTACTTTAGTGCTTTTGAACCGTTTGTTTAAAATTAGAGACAGTTTAAATGTTACCCAATTCTCCTTGACAGATGTCTGTCCTGCTGGCTCCATCTATGATGAACTGGGGGTTTTCACAAATTTCCTGTCATAGGAAAAAAAAAAATTGCGAAATATCAATGCCAGAGTTAAAATCTTTTTTTTTATTATTATGAAATACCAGATAAGAGGAAATTATGCATGCATTCCCTTTAAAAGCCTAAATGTATTGCTCTAATGTTAAAAAGTCCACACTAAAATGTCCTGCAAGATAACATGTACTCTTAAGTGTCTATAAAACTAGGAAAGTAAAAGATGAGAAAATAATCATGACTATAAAACGTATTAATTATGTCTTTACATGGGGTTTGGTAATAAACGAACATATTTATGAGGACTCGATTTGAATAACATGTTTACCAATTTTAGATATTGATTTAGATTTTTAGAGCCCATGTTCTTGTGCTTTTGTCTAATGTCTAATGTTTTTTAGGCAAAACAACATATTTATATTTTTAAAGCAAAGTAATATACATGATAAATGTTGGTATTGGTAAACATTTCAAGTCCACAACAATTCAAAATCTGTATTTATAGATCTACACCTGGCATGATTGACAATATGAGGATTTAATCCTGAAACTGAAGGCGAGTGGCAGAAAGTTCCCTGGCGACACAGCAGCTGTTGGAGGTCCGCCAGTCACGACCTTTGATGCTCTCAACAGGTGATAATGCCGTTCTGTGTGTAGAGAAGCCCTGAGCTCATAACTACACGTCTCTGTCATGGCAGTGACTGACTGTGTGGGAAATTACCAATTTATTAACCATCTAAATAATATATACAGACACTTGTTAGAGGAATGTAATGGTGTATTCTTCTCCAAACGGGAGGTATCCATGCATATGTTTACACTAATACTGTGGAACATTGTTTAGGAGCACATATTGCTTGATTTTATGTTGTCATATATACATTGTCTTCTATAAAAGGGATTTCCAATTTGTGGATTTGGAACCCTTGAAGGGATTGAAATATCAAGTGACAGAGATATTGAAGATAAATCTAAGGGGGTCATAAGATGATAAAATTAAAACAAAAAGAAAACACTTGCACCTCTTTAGGCCTCTAACAATAAATTAATCAAATGAAGCAATCAGAGAAGAAGAAAACACTAATTTACATAACATATAAATGTATAACAAATTGTTTGGGAATCTTTGTTCTTTTAAACCTTTTGAAACTGCTTTGGATAAACAAAACAAAAAACATGATAATCAAACAATCAAGCACACATCGACTTAAATATCTTAAGTTACAGTTTGCAAGGGTTATAAAAGAGGATAACGACAGGATAAAGATAAGATGTTTTTAATTCAGGGGATTCACAGCAATTAACCTGTCCCCCTCATCACATTATTTACCATAACTAAGTTTAAAAATGCAGCCTCATGTTCCAGATTTAGAGCGGACTCCCCTGCTGACCCCATGGGTGATATCCATGTATCACTAATTTCAGCTAAATGGCAAAAGCAACATTCATCATTACTCTTTCGGGAATCAAGCAGCAGGTTCATCTTACACTGGATTTTGTTACTTACCAATTAGAAATATGATACACACATTTAACTCTAGAGAGTATATAAAGTGCAATTCAACCTCCTACTTGACTAAAACAGTAGTTACAGCAATGCTAAAATAACAGAATAGAATATAGCCAAATATATAATAATAATAATAATAATAATAATAAAAAATAACATGCTGAAAGAGGTCATTTGGAAAGAACTTTTAATACTTTGGTATTAGTACATTTACTGATACACTTCTGCACTTGCAGGACTTCAGATTTGCAAAGTATTTTTAAATGTTAGCTTTGCTAAGTGTTGGGTCTTAGATAAAGGTTTCTATCATTATATGTCTGCCTTTATGTAAGTGTTTAGATCTGTCGGTACTGTGAGTCAGAGTTTACATGTACAATAACTCTGAGAATAGGACTAGATATTGAGCTTTATCAGGACCTTTTGTTGTCAAAGCAATTTGCAAGTGTGCCGCAGAAAGATATGTATTTCACTGTGTTTCCCAGCATGAGCAGAGAGCGACCTCCTGGGAGAGATTCAGCTGTCTGTGATTGGAGAAAGTGATAACCCAAAGCTATGCATAAACAGCAGGGAGCCACTTGACACCCCAGCCATGTGTTGTGAGGAAGTGATGAGCTACACAGGATTTCAGAGAGGAGTTCATTTGACCACATTAGAGTCCCTTTTGCATTGAGAGTTACTCGGCCTGAAGGACATGATGAGTACTGAAGGCTGGCACTCACCGAGGGACGTTTCCACTCGAACTTCATGGAAGGTTTGTGACTGTAGAAGAGCGAGGAGTCGTTTGCAGGGAACAGGGGGTCTTCAAACAACACCTTCTTCTTTACGTATTTGTCTCGCAGTTCCAAAAAAGTCTTGAGACGTTTGGCATCCTTGACAGCCTCGTTTCTGCTGAGAATGGCCGAGTAGATGGAGTTCGTACCAGCAGAAGGGTAATCAGCCTTCTCATCGGGCCCGGATGAAGCGCCAGTTTCATAAAGTACTCTCACCTTTGTGTCTTCAACAAGAGGCACTCTACGTTTCTTGTCCCCCATCTTATCAGTGAATGCCTTTGCTGTTTCTAATTCAAAGTTAGTTTATGACTTAAAAAAAAGAAAGTTGTTGGTTATTTGCAAAACAGCATGAACTTGCAAAACGCTTCCTGATACTGATTCACTTTTAGTTCCTTTTTTGCTTGAAATCCTGTCCCTGCTCACCAGTCAAAATCCTCTCTCACACTCACTGTTGTGTCCCTGCTGCTGCTTGGGTGCACCTAAATATAGGCCTCTTCAGAGGAGGGGAGGGGCTCCTCAAAGAGAGACCATGATCCTGAGAAAGGGTTGGACCCTCATTTAACATGTTAAGGTCACATTTTACTGAGAGGGGACTGTACTGATAACTATTGGATGTGAATGCCTGTACTAAAAGGGAATAACACCTATAATTAATACTTACAATTAACAGATCTGATATTTACTATCATCTTAGGTTATGTTATGTTTTAATGCACAACACAAGAGCCACGTGATTAACTGAATTACAGTTAATCCATACCTCTGTTCAACGCTTATAATATCAGATTTATTGACACCTAGCAGTAAAACAAACGCCCAGCAACTAACTTCCTTCAATGGTCTGTTGTGGCTCACTAAACCGACCCTTCATCATCGGTCAGTCTTCTGTTGGTCAGAGTCCTCTGTCAGTCCAGGCCCAGGTCAGAGAGGAGGGCTGCTGAGCCCAGGGTTGCCAGGTTTGACGGAAACATGCAATGTTGATTTAGTATAAACCAGGATGTAAGGACCTCTCGACAACATTGCGTGAGTACTTATACTTTTAATACGTAAAGTGAATGTAAAGGTACGTATTTTTACTTTTACTTAAGCAGGATTGTTGATGTAGTACTTTTACTTTTATTTTTCTGGGTACTCGTACTTTTATTTAAGTACTAAACTTCAGCACTTCCTCCACCACTTAAGTACTAAACTTCAGCACTTCCTCCACCACTGAGTATGAAGGGTCGGTTTAGTGAGCCTTATAGTGTTTTTTTATTTCAAGTTAACCTGCCCCTGGAGGTCCGTGGCATCTAGCGAAGCTTGCAGATACTTTATGTCGCAATATCGTAACTATTTGCTGCAGCGATTAGAGCGCTGCAGAAGGGGGATGTAGCAAACTCTATTTGGCAACCACATCGGCGCACAGAGCTCGATGTGCATCTGGCAGTTGTCGCCATCATATTTGGCTAAATATCAAGCTAGCCTTCAAGACACGCAACCGCTGTGGTTCGAGGATTTATAAAGTTGATGCCATCATTAACCTCTCTTTTGTTTCTTCTGTCGAGTATCAGTGAGCTGCGGTGACGTCATTATTTGGAGAAAGCGTCTAGGACCGGCACCGTTGCGATATCGTGTAGTTTGACGTTACTCTCACGTTAGCGGTGGCTAATTGGCTACACTAGCCGGAGTCTTGAGAAGTAGCGGAAGGCTGACGAAAACAGCTAGCTGGCTAGCTTGCTGCCTCAAAACAAACAGCGAGCGACACTTGTAAGGTTAACTGGTCGGAAGCAACGGCCGTGGACGGTGTCACGCGCCCAGTGGAGGTATAACGCACCTTATCCAAGGAGCTAGCGGCGGCGCGACGCTGGCTGCGACTCTGCGGAGGAGCGGATGATTTTTAGCTCACAAAGCTAACAAAACACGACGCTAGGACTGATCTTCTGCTAAACTGGAGCTGGCATCGTCACACCTCGCGTGTTTGAAACGTATGTGCTCCTTTAGGGCTTGTTGTGGACTTTCCTATACAGAGCAAATTTAGCTAGCTTTAACTTTTGCAATGTGTCAACGGCTTATTGAACTTCCTCAACTGTTTCAGCTAGCTGCTTCCCCAAGTTTACACCATCGCTGTCAAGCTAGTTTTGAAATGTATTCATTA
This sequence comes from Clinocottus analis, assembly GCF_023055335.1. Taxonomy (NCBI): domain Eukaryota; kingdom Metazoa; phylum Chordata; class Actinopteri; order Perciformes; family Cottidae; genus Clinocottus; species Clinocottus analis. The sequence continues at coordinate 8,415,957 of NW_027175876.1, forward strand.
ATTAATTAATGCACGTTATATATTATCCCCTCTTAGAAGTTCGCTAATTTGATACTATGGCGCTGATGTTGTGTTTGGCATCTCTTGTGTGTCTCGCAGCTGGCTGTTGGGCCTGACCACCAAGAAGATGTCTGAGGGCGAGAACAAGCAGGCCTCAGACACTGCCCAGGAAGTGAAGGCTGAGTCCATTGCAGCTGCACCCACGGGTCAAGCAGTGTCATCGGTGTCTCCCCCTGTGTCGATGGTGACCCAGCCTGCAGCTACTGCTGCCACGGAGGATGAGGAGGAGGAGAGTGAGGATGAGTCAGAGATTTTGGAGGAAAGCCCGTGTGGACGCTGGCAGAAACGCAGAGAAGAGGTATAGAATATATGTCTGAACAGAGGTCACGTTTACCTTTACGAATGTATAAATGAAGCCTGATGCATTATTTTGTTTTCTTCCTGAAGGTGAATCAGCGCAACGTCCCTGGGATCGATAATGCTTACTTGGCCATGGACACAGAGGAAGGAGTTGAAGTGGTGTGGAACGAGGTCATGTTCTCAGAAAGGAAGAATTTCAAACTTCAGGAGGTAGGTAGTGCAATGCTAGGTTGATGTCGTGAGTTGTGTCTGAAGCAGTTAAGTGCACTAAAGTGTTAACGAAACGTGTATCATAATGATCATGTAGGCAAGAGGACAAGGGTTTATACCTGCAAGGAATTAAAGTGGTCAGACGTGTTGCTGCCAGCACCGTAGCAAAGTACACGCTGTTCCGGAATAGTTGCAGAAACAAGTTTTAGAAAGTTGAAGGAGAAAGCAGGCTAGAAGAGGTCAGATTTAAGGCTCCAGTTTTCATAAGCTGCTTGGTATTTTAAGTTGTTGCTTTTTTCCCCATTTATAATGTTTGTTGCAGAAATGGCATCAGATCCAGTTATGTTGATTTCTTTTCAAATTTCTTTTCAAAGGTTTGTTAGCGACCATTTAGTGCAACAGGCATTGTTTCAGATTAATATGCATATGTTCTCAGTTTATTCAAGCCTTTTAAAATGCATTTAGTTATAAATTAGAAGGCTCATGGTCAGTATGGAGTAAAGAACAAGACCCAGAGCTGCTATTTATAGGCACTCATTTACGACTGGGATTTTTCATTTGACCTTGAACGTACGAGTCTGTCTGAGCTGCTGGCCAATAGAAGTCCAGACCATTAATAATAATAATAATAATAATAATAATAATGAATGTTATTCAAACAAAATGAGCTCATTTGACCGAAAACTTTATTGCATTAAAAAAGTAAATACAACTTAAATGTGACAACATAGATGAAAGATAGACATACAGTTATATGCTACTGTTCAAATATTCACTTCTCGTATGCATTTACATTTGAATTAAAACTTGTCTCGTTTTTTTTTCCCGCAGGAAAAAGTCAAAGCAGTTTTTGACAATCTGATCCAGCTGGAGCATTTGAACATTGTGAAGTTCCACAAGTACTGGGCTGATGTCAAAGAGAACAGAGCGAGGGTGGGAGCTCATTAATAGCTGTTATATCAAATCATATAAAAAGTCTTGAGAGTAATGGCTTTTATATATTGATCTGGTTGCATTTCTTTTGTCTGCAGGTCATATTCATCACAGAGTATATGTCCTCAGGAAGTCTAAAACAGTTTTTGAAAAAGACCAAGAAAAACCACAAGACCATGAATGAAAAGGTGTGAAAGCTCTGCTGTAACTTATAAGCAGATTTTTAAATTTAGTAATGAGGCTGACAAGTCTAGAACAGTAGCTAAAAGAAACCTGTTTAGTCTTTTTAGTTTTTAACTTATTTTTTGTATTGGCTTTTTTTTCTGACAGGCCTGGAAGCGCTGGTGCACACAAATACTCTCTGCTCTCAGGTAAGTAGAACAAAAAACATGCTGTCAGCTACTTTGTTTTAAAGAATACATTATCATATTGAGCTTTGGCCCAATTTAGTCCGAATAAAAAATGTTTTTGCTACAAATGTTGGTAATCTGCTACGTTACATAGGTCCATTCAATTTGATAAGAAAATCGTATTTGCCCTGAAATTGATTACTACATTTTAGAATTCACCAATTGCAAACAAAAGGTTGTTTGTTCCCTGGTGTGGCAGTCATTGTTTCATTGACTTTACCGTCGTTCTCTTGTCTCCAGCTACCTGCACTCATGTGGACCTCCCATCATTCATGGCAACTTAACCTGTGACACCATCTTCATCCAGCACAACGGCCTCATCAAGATTGGCTCAGGTAGACATAATTTAAAACAACAGTTATGTCAGAAGATCAGACGAAGACAGTGTTACGTCCCTCTTTTGCCTAATTTTTCCATACTACAGTTACCATTTCTGTTATTTTTGTACTTGGTGTATTAGTGTTATTATTAAGGCTTTTCCACTCTATTTCAGTTGCTCCAGACACCATCAATAACCATGTGAAAACCTGCCGGGAAGAACAAAAGAGTCTTCACTTCTTTGCTCCAGAATATGGAGGTAAGATCTTGTTCTTTGGTCTCACTCACATAATTGGAAAAAATGAAAAGATCCTGTAATTTGTCCGAGATGTATCATTGCGATGTGCGGCAGAGTTTCTGGATATTGATAATCTTATTTCTGCTTCCAGCTGTTGCCAATGTTACCACAGCAGTGGATATCTATTCCTTTGGAATGTGCGCCTTAGAGGTGAGAGGTTACCTTGTTCTGCTCCGAGCAGTTGGTGACAACATAATCACATTTTTTTTCGTTTATGGGTACTGTGCTTGATTGATATTGTGCTGATGGCGTTGATATCAATGCATTGTTCACAAAAGCGTGAATATAAATATGAATCGTTTCCAATCAACCCCCTACTTTGTCTGATGACTTCATCAGATGGCCGTGTTGGAAATCCAGAGTAATGGAGATTCGTCTTATGTGTCCCAAGAAGCCATAAACAGTGCCATTCAGTTCCTAGAGGACCCATTGCAACGGGTTAGTGAGCGAGGGATAGGCAAGCATTTGATGCCTGTATGGCTGACTATGGCTATTTGAATGAGAAATCCATAACCGGATGTTTTGTTTTTTACCCCATGCTTTCGCAGGAATTCATCCAGAAGTGTCTGGAGGTCGACCCCAGTAAACGACCCACAGCTAAGGAGCTGTTGTTTCACCAGGCCTTGTTTGAGGTGCCCTTACTCAAGCTGCTGGCTGCACACTGCATCGTCAGCCACCAACGTGAGTTAAAGTACACAAACATGCAACAGATTTTATAAGTATAATTTTCTTTTTTTTTTTTTTTTTAAACATTTTTATTGCTTAAATTACCAGAATTGACCGTAATAAATAATTTTAACCCCGCCCCCAAAATCAGTTTAAATGAGGGATGGGTTATGATTTTTATCATTTCGAATAGTCATTCCTTCATTTAAAACAAATCAAATTGTTAATCTTACTATAGTCTTGTCCTAAAAGAGAGATATTCTGTCCGACCTGTTCTCACCTGCTGGACATACTTCATGTAGTTTCAGCAAGGGGTGCAGGGCAGCTGGATTCTCGCAATGTCACAAGATTATGCAAGAATTGCGGGATCACATGAAAATCAATCTTGGGCTTCAGGTACGGTAATGTGTTTGTGTTCGTAAAGCCAGTTCATGGACCAACCGGAGTCATGTAAGGAGCCACTGGCAGCTATGGGTATCATTTAGGTGTGTGCAAGGTGTCACGGAGGGCCACGAGTTCACAGGGAAGCCTTGAAATTAAAAAATGTTCATCAAGGGTGAATGCTCGTATCTGATTGCTGTCCTCTCCGTTTGTCTGTAGATATGATTCCAGAAAATGCTTTAGAAGAGATGACAAAGAACATGGACCCTAACTTGGTGATTGTTGAGGTCAAGGACGGAGTTCAGATGAAGTAAGTCGGAGTAAATCCACATAACGCTGACTAACTCGTGTTGAGATCATTTGATGAAGAACCTGAGGATGGAAGGGTTCCTGTGTTTTTCTGTCTTCACATCATCACACTTAAACTAATATAATATTACAAATGTAAGTATTTCATATTGCAGACGTGTATTGTCTGCGTTTGTGATTATTTTCTGATCTAAAATTAGATATTGTGCTTTTCTGGTCATAAAGTTTGCATGACAATTATATACTGCAACACCTGAACTGACTCGTTCCAGGTTGGAGAAATGAAAATTTTGTTTTTCTTTTTAATTGAATGAAGATTTAGTCACTTGAGTCCTGTTTGGTTGACTATTCAGCATCAGTAATGCGTTTTTCTTCTGCTTCAGGCTCTCTCAGTTCCCTGCCCTTGAGCTGGACAAGTTCCTGGAAGATGTCAGGTAAGAAGTTTTGGCTCAGATGTAAGATTATGTGAGGACAATGAAATGAGAGTTGCTCACCATCGACTGAAACAACGGATTGATGCCTGAATTGATAAATTGTTATCGTAATATTGCAGTTGAATAAATGCAAAGCTTAAAGTGGGGCATCATATGCACATGATAATAGACATGCATTGTCAGCAAAACCTTCATGGACTGCACATCATAAAATCACTTGCAATCATCTTGACAATAGGCATTTTCTTTTCCGTTGCCGCAATAGGAATGGGATCTATCCTCTAACTGCGTTTGGCGTACCGTGTCCACAACAGCCTCAGCAGGAGGCAGTGAAGTCGCCCATAGTGCCCCCGTCAGTAAAAACCCCGACCCCTGAACCTGCAGAGCTCGAGACCAGGAAGGTAAGAGCTGACATGCAGAGAAATAAGACGTCTGGCAAATTATGAACAAGTAACTTAAACTATCAATTCACTAAAATACTATTACAAAAACTGTTTGCGAGGGTTGCAACGATCGAATATTTTGAAAATAATATATATTATTAATTAATAAAAAGCTGGTTTTCTGCCAATACTTCTGTACTTGAATCATACCCAAATTCTGTTCTGGGGTGATGGTAGAGGTGAAGGTCTGCATTATGTGCAGGATGACAACTTGACCAAAACAACATTATGTTGTATGCAACTTTTTTCTAAGTGTTAAATTATTTGCATTTAGTTTTTGCATTTTCTGTGCGTCCCATATTAAGCATTCTACATATCTTCTGTCACAGGTCCTTCAGATGCAGTGCAATATTGAGCCTGTTGATGAGGGAAGCAAGCATCATGTAAGCTTCAATTCTGCCTGTCTGATGAGTGATGAACTGTTTATACCCTTTAATAACTATATTTTATATATGAAAGTGATTTATGTTTTTCAAGACCTTTTTGAAATTAATTAATTAATTCTGCTTTCAGCTGACCTTGTTGTTGAAGCTTGAGGATAAATTGAACAGGCACTTAAGCTGTGATTTGTTACCAAGTGAGTATCTTTGTTGTGTACACACATTCATTTACCTTTTCTTCCCCGATACTCTCACTCTGTCATAATCACCACATCATCACCATGGTTCAAACTGGAGTGATGGTGCTGAGTGGAGAGAGAGAGAGAGAGATGGAAGGATAACGTACAACAAAGGTGTCAAACCACCAAACTCTCGACGTTGTGGATCCTCGTTAGAACATTCACCTCGAGATCACCACAGCGTTCTGTCCCCCTCAGTTTTAGTAATCACATGCACTTTAACTTTTTGAAACAAAGGTAGAAGAACCCGTCTGGTGGCTTTCTTGAATATGACGTCATTCGCTCGTGGATTGCACTTGTGTTCATGCTGATATGTGCTGTGTGGTCAAGACCACAAAAACGACACCAAGTCATGACCAGAACCAGAGTCTATGGAGACAGTGAGACCAAGACTTTAAAAGGTTTAGACCAAGTTAAAACAAGAGTCAAGACCAGACGCACAATATAATGTGCAATATGCAAACTACTCAATTTGATCTGAAAGATCCACATTCTTGTAAAAACAAATGAAGCTTCATCTTCACCTTTTTTTATAGCCACAGACTGTAAAAGTGTGTATTTTATCATGACACATGTAGAAGGCAGTGCAGAGGGAAATTGTCTGTCTTAATTTGTTTTCCATGAGCGCTCCTAGTAATGCTGTTAACAAATAGACAGACAATTTAGTGATATCTCTGCATTTCCGTTGTTGCATCTTTTGGAGTCATCAAAAAAACGGTTGATTGAACACTTAAAGCTGGTAAAACATACAACATGGGAAATGTTTTTTTTAAGCTTTGCTTGACGGCAACTCTCATGGTCAAACTTCTACATTGCTGCTTAATCACCTCAGTGAGATACTTAAATACTTTAAAGGCACACTATTTGATAGTTGATGATACTCATGATGTTAAAAAAAGGTCTATGTATCTTTAAATTTGCCTCCGTTGGTTCTGACTGCTTGTATTTCTGTTCAGATGAGAACGTGCACGAGCTGGCAGTGGAGCTTGTTCAGCTAGGATTCATCAGTGAGGCAAGTGGAGTTCTTCATCATCATCATCATCATCACCCTGCTGACCTGAACGCTGAAAGCGAGTAGTAACATAACCATGTCTCAGATATGTCTAACCTTATTGTCTCTACATTGCAGGGCGACCAACCACGGCTTGCGTCCGTTCTTGAAGAGGCCTTTTCAAAGTTCTACAGCCGGAACGGTTCTCTCAATCCGGTGACTGTTTCCTCGTAGCGGAGGACTCGCTCGGCCTTCAGTCAGCCCTCCTCGTCCTCTACAACCGGACTAGCTTATTGCTCCACCTCTGGGTTGCAGGAAAGCTTTGTGAGGACGGAGGAGGAAGCCTTGGTGTGGTTGCAGATCCTCTGCAGCTGGTCGTATCTTCTGGTGGGAAAAGCTGCCACTAAGTGGCTGCCGCTTTCAATCCTTTTTTTTTCTTTTCTTTTTTTCTTCCACTCAATACAGCCATTTGCTTCTCCTTTTTAAAGAAGAAATCCTAGTTGAAACTTAAAGGCAAATACACATGTTTTCACTTTTTTGGCACTTATTTCTTTAGTAGTGAAGAAAGAGGTAAGCTACATTAGACTGGATGTCAGCAGTATTTTCCTTAAGTCAGTATTAAAACTGTATTTTAAACATTTTTACTTCAAGCTGTTCAATAGTTGTCTGTATAAAAAAAAAGTTGTTGTCCTGGCATACTGAAGTGTATGTAATATAGTGTTGTATGGTCTTGTCTGGTCCTAGACTTTCTCTTCAGCAGCGAATGGGGCATCTTCCTCTCTTGTATCGGTTTTCGAAGACTCTGGAATGCATCAAGCTCGTAATACGTCACTTTTACTTAAAAATTCTGTAATTATTCAAAGTAGTCATGGAATATGCAGCTGCAACACAATTTGAAGAACTGTAGCTAAAATATAAAACAAACTATTTGTGTTTTTTTTCTTCTGTAATTCACTTCCAGCACCGAGGCCGGTGGTTGTTTGAATGTATGCTTTTATTTTGCTACATTTTCTTTGAATCATTATTTTTGCTACAAATTGAGGCCGTATTACATGACTGTGGTTCAACGGCTGCAGCTTAAGCCCCTTGCAGCTCTAATTGATTCGTACGAGAATAAGACAAACTTGTCTTTCCGGGACACTTTACACAGGAGAGGTTGGTTAAATTTATGTGACGATGGTTTCATCTTTAAGCACACAATCTGGTTTGAATGCATGTATGCTTTTCTATGTCTAAATGGAAACCGATGCATGCAGCACGCTTGCGTCTGAAGTTAGTTCCTTTCTCATTTAAACAGCAATGCTGAAAGAGTTGCGTAATTAATCATGCAGAGGAAGTTTTGTCGGCTCAGGCCTGTCAACATTTAGATCGTGTCACTGACTCATTTGTTTTCTTGATGCCTGAGGTATTCTGTGTGACACCAGAGCTAAAACGTTGCCCCTGCCATATAGTTCTTGGCTCAGGCACCTCTTCTCTGTTAACTGTTTGGGGAACTCTGTTAGTTTGCACTGCTGTACACGTTTATATCCTGTTGGAAATGTCCTGTGGCCTCTGGCTTCTTTACGTAGGTAAAATGGAAATGGCATCATAAAAAAAAGTCAGTGATGGAGTCTCCTCTATGCTGTGACACTAAACTTTGACCGGTGTGTAGATACTTCAAGATACAAGTGTGAAACTGCCTGGCATGCTTGTAACCATCTTGTGCACTGTAGACTGGACACAGTGCTGTTTCTGCATTGCATTTATCCCCTTTTTCACTTCCTGAAATAAATATTTACACTTCAGGTTTTGGTTTAGTGTCAATTTTCATGATTAAGATGAAAGACTGAAGAGCAAAGTTATGCTTTATGTTCATAAATGTAGTGGTTCCCTACCATTTTTTTTTTGTTCAAACTGTAGCCTTTGTACAAGTAAATCCATGTACATACTTAAAGTCACAATGTGCTCAAATAATTTGAATAAAACACGTCATGCTGACAACAAACACATTGCTGTACAAGATGACAGCTGTATAGTACAGGTACAGCGAGACTGAACAATATTGTTGATATGAACACGCTAAATAAAAAGTGTTTTTCAGCTGCGTGGGTCTTTTCAATTATGTACAATGTTGGTTGAAGTATTTACACAATTAAATTCATGAACCACGTTTGGTCAACACCGTTCTTTGTTATTCACAAATCCGCTTTAACTCATATATGAAGTCCAGTTCTGGCAAACAAACCTTTCAGTTCATTTTTGTCCCACTTTTTCTCCTGCAGAGGTTTGCGTTGTGGAGCCGAGAGCTGCCACATGTAACCGTGAGCTGTTGGTTCAAACAAAGAGACATAATTGCGGCTGAGTGTGAGCTTCTTGTACTGCATCTTCTTCCCACTCCTACTTTAGATAAAAATGATGGAGTACTACATTTACCTGACAGAGAAATGATACTGGTAGTTAAATTTCAACTTCAGATTTGGTTCTAAAAATATAAAAATTAAAATATCTTGCATTATTATTTATTAAACTATCCAGCGTCATGTGATTTGAAGGCTCTGCCTTGAACAGTCGTTACATAAATTAAAGTACAATTTGCTGCCTTTCACTCTTCATTTTAGTTTCAGATTGTAATGCGGTTCAGACTGTTGGTATCTTTTCATACCACACAGTCACGTGTGTTTATCGGTTTACTTCAGATATAAAGTTTATAGATCAACTCTTTCGACCACAAGCTTTAGAATGTTTGACTCCTTGCAGAAAAAGTTAAAATCGGTGTCTGAAGTTACTAATATTTGTAGTAACTTATGTTCTAAAAGTAAAATAATGTCCACGCAGAAACCAATTGAGACAACATTCAATTGATTAAATTATTTATACAAAAAAACCCATCCTGGTGTATCAGGAGCATGACCTCTCCCTTCCGAGCATCACTGCTTGATTTCATTTCATTTGTTTAAAATGTTAAGAAACTGTAGCCCTTGTACAAGTAAATTCATGTACATACTTAAAGTCACAATGTGTGCTCGAATAACAGTTGAATAAAACACATTTCATGCTGACAAACACATTGCTGTACAAAATTACAGCAGTATAATAAAAGGTACAGCAAGACTAAAAAATATTTTTGATATAAAACACCCTAGAAACACACTCTAAATAAAAAGCTACCAAAATGGCGACATCCAGTTCATGAGTGTTTTTCAGCTGCATCATGGGTCTTTTCAATTTTGTACAACGTGAGTAAAAACAAAAAAACAATCTACAAAAACAGTACATAGCACTTCAATTCAAACACATTACTCTTTCACATTAAATTTGTGTTTTACTTCCCAGTTTGAAAGTAATGTATTTAGGCACAATAATTAAATTCATGAACCACGTTTGGTCAACACCGTTCTTTGTTATTCACAAATCCGCTTTAACTCGTATATGAAGTCCAGTTCTGGCAAACAAACCTTTCAGTTCATTTTTGTCCCACTTTTTCTCCTGCAGAGGTTTGCGTTGTGGAGCCGAGAGCTGCCACATGTAACCGTGAGCTGTTGGTTCAAACAAAGAGACATAATTGCGGCTGAGTGTGAGCTTCTTGTACTGCATCTTCTTCCCACTCCAACAATTAGACATCACTGCACGTTGTTTGCTGCCAGGAAACCTCACACGATAATGACCTCGTTAGACCTACGTGTCTGCAACTCTGAAGGGTCTCCTTCCAAAACGCATTTTAGATTTTATACTGTAAATTTGATCTTAATTTCCGCACAATTCAAATAATCGTAATCCATTATTTACAGGCACCGACATACTTTCCCCCTGTTTAGTAGTGTCAGTTCATATTTATATTCATGTTTCAATGTTTTATGTTTGTAAATAGAATATTGTTTGAACCTTATATTTGTATTTGATCAAATAATGGTCTATTTTGGCCCCCAAATTAAAAAGGAGGTCGTTAACACAACTAACTGTCGCAGCATGACCAGAAACTAGCCGAATAAATTTAAGGACGTTTTTTTTCTCATGAAAGACATTTTGACTCGAAAAGCACAGGTATCGACATTATTGTGAGTTTAAGTCAAACTGTCTGCTGGAAAAAAAGGCTTATTTATGGAAGCCCGTTGCTGCCAGTAATGGAGAACACAAGTCCAACAACTGGCCTGAAAAAAAAAGATCCTGGCTGTCACAATTTTAGATGTTGACGACACAATTATTGTGTAGAGATGGGTAACCAATGCTAAATTATTCTGGATTATTGATAAACTCCATGTTAGTGTTTCTTTTTTTAAATCAATACTTTTAAATGTGTTGGTGTAATTTACACCAGTTCATAAAAGCATGAGTATGAACATCTTCTTTTAATAGTCATATTTAACTTGTCCATTGTCAGTGTCACTGCTATGTCACTATTGTGAGAGTTTCTCATTATGATGACTTGGAGGATCTTTCTTTTTTCATCATGCCAGAAGTAGGCTTCCATACTTATGAGATATTTTTGTTCTGATTAATACTAAAAATCATTTGACTCAAAAGAATGAACAAGATTTAAAAAATGATACCATGTTCTTTTAAATATTTGTCAATATTCCTACAGAACAAAACCCTTCTGTATAATTTAAACAAAGGCCATTAAAGTCCCTAAAATCTTTAAACGTTGTAAGAATAATACTTTTGATAACAACATAAATAATGTGTGAAGTTCTACTGTCATGCCAAGAAAATATATTGTACAGAGTTAGTCGGTCTTTTGCAGGCAGTAATTAGTGGGATTCATCCACTTGTACATTTTGAACTTCCATTTCCAGAAATCATCCATTTAGACGAAATCTTCAGGGTCTGAATTTGAAGAAAGGTTGTGCTTTTCTCTGTTGCATCCCAACTTGATGGTTTATGCAGTTTCTTGACATAAAACCTGTGCCTACAGCAGCTCTGCATATCAGATTTCCTATTTTGGAGTGAAACACCCAATGTAAAGCTAGCACGAGCAGTGCAGCAAAAGGCATTCGACTTGTGGTGGTTCATTCTGGTTCCACTCATGGCTCAAAGGAGATGACTTCATGGTGTCACTTAGCTCTGTAATAAAAATCCATGAGCCCCTTTCCCCAATGTTTTATCATCGAGGGGGTCTGAGGATCAGAAAAAGGCGATGGCGTCCTTCACTTCTTCAGACACTGGTACATCAGCGCTCGTGGATTCAGCATGTAGCGCTCAGAGTTGAGTAACTTGGTGAGATACTGCGGCACCGGAGGCCGAGGAGCCATGTAGGATACTGCAGGACTGACGGCCATCACCTCTGCAATCTTCTGCTTCATCTCCTTGATCTCCCGGTCCTGCCTCACCACTTTATCTACCGGACAAGCAAAGGTAAACCATGAGTGTGTGGCTACTGCGGGACGTAGAGATCCACAGGCACTAACGACGCATAAATGCAGTTGCACAAGGACACAAAGAGAGTTGGGCACCTTGAGCGATCTCCAGCTGTCGGCGGGCGTCTCCCAGAGCTGAGAACAGGTCCAGTTTGATGCGAGTCTCCGCGCTCAGGTTGTACTCCAGATGTTGAGCCTTCTCCTGCATGGCCGACAGAGTGGACAGCAGCATGTCTGTCTCGTTCTCCACGCAGCGGTACTTTCCCAGAGCCTGAATTCAAGAAACACATTGACAGTAAGAACACGAGGAAAATGTCCAAAGATCAATCGACCGTGTGCCATGACCACCTGAGGGATTACATGCTTTGGTTTCCTAAGTTCTTATTGTTTTCATAGCGAGGGTGTTGCTGTGTTTTGCTCGTCTTCTTAAAGACGAGTTCGGGCTCACTGACTTAGGAAACCAATGCAGCACAGAGAGAAAATAACTTCCATGATGAATTGGCCAGCCATTCAAAAAACATGAAAGCTGCACATTGTATTGTACTCGATCTTACATACGCTGAGGGGTGTTAACATTGACTTTTAACATTTTGAAGGAGGTGACCTGTACTTTTAAACTTTATTAAAGCAGTGCAATGTTTTTATGAACGACCAGGCTTTTGTTTCAGCATGCTTCATGGAGAGTGTGCAAATTAAATCAATTACCAAACAGTACAACAATGTACACACCTGATGTAGAGACAACAACACAACCATACGATATTACTGCAAACTGTTATGATGACAAAGTGCAATATGTTGACTGCAGGCCAAAATAAAACAAATGAATAAAACACTAAATGGTCTCCATGAACAGTTCAGTTTTCTAATAGATTTTACAAACACAAAGAATTACAGACAAACAAATCAGAACTCAAACAGCAAAACAACTACATGACCAAACTGAGGACAACCAAGTACTGGACCACAGACATTTAAACTCACAAGCTCATTCCCAAATAGTGTAAAAAGATACCTCAAAATCATTCTCTAGATCTAGCACACGACTCTCTTTCACTTGACACTCCAGCTGTAGTTGTTTGTACTCTGTCTCTAGATCTTTAACTCTTTTCCTTAACATTTGGGTTTCACAGTGTTCCTGCCTGGTGTTGGAGAAGAAATAACAGTTTTGAGCAGTAGTAGAGGGAAACTACTGGAAATGAAGACCAGTTTACACAGAAAGAAACATAACATTTCATTTGCATGGTTAGAAAAGAGTATTATATTACACCACAATTCAAAGTAAATGTAATGTGTGCATTAAAGGAATAGTGCAACATTTTAGAAAATACACTTTTTTTGCCAAGATTTAGATGAGACAGTTGATACCCAGGCTTGGGGAGTAGCTGTTAAAATGAAATGGTTCCTGTATTCTGTTACAGTTACAGATGAAAGGGAGAAATCCTATTAGTACTCGTTACTAGTAATTGTATCAAAATATATTTTCAGAGTAACCTCCCAACCCCGCCGATGCCACTGTCATATCTATATTTTCAATAAAAGGCTATAGTTACAATTAGCTTAGCACAAAGACTAGGAGCATAAATTAAGCTAATCAGCTGCTGGCTCCACCTTCATGCTGAAAACACTCATCTTCCTCTTGGCAAAAAAGCAAATAAGAATAATTCAAAGTTTTTTCCTCAAATTTTTGGCCATGGCTGTACTGTACTTAGTAGCATACAAATGCAGATCCGGCTTTACTTCCTGGGCGAAAAGCCACTTCAATAACAATGAATTTGAAATGTTTAATTGCTGTTATTTACCTGTTTGTGAGACTCCGTGCTGTGATGGCTGCTTCCTCCAGTTTCTGAGCCTGCAGCTCAGCTAACTGTCTCTCTACTGAGAGTCTGGCCTCCGTCTCTGCTCTGGTCTTCTTCTCCAGCATCGCGCTGCTCTGTTTGTCCCTTTGCTTGGTTTTAGTCAGACACAGAATCCTGAAGGAAAAGCAATAATCTTCTCTTTACATAATACCAGAAATAGGACCACATCCAGATAGACTTGTTTGAGATTAACTTCACAGCATCTCTGAAACAGACAGAATCCTTGTAGTTGCTGGAGAGCGCCATGCTTTAAAAACTGGAGCATGTCTTATGAGTGATGTCGCTGACCACAGCTGTGCATCGCATCCTCATCTAATGCAACATTTAAGCCTCTGGATGCGGGACGTGGGTTTGATGCGGTTAATGTGTTGATATGAATTCACCTGTGAGCGGATGGACTGCAGAACAAAGTTGATTTTTAGAGCATTGTTTTTCAGTTCTCAATTTGCTTTACAAAAGAAATACACCAAATACACCGGAAATTAAATAGCATGATCAAATCATGCTCATCACATTGAGTCATGGGGTCTGATTGATTGTGTATTGGTAGCTCCAAAACAAAACATAGATGAGAATTATTAGCCACAATCTCTCAACATGAAATATGACTCAAAAAGAGATCCACTAATATGTTTTAGGATTAAAACATCAGCTCACAAAAGGTTTGCTTTCACACGGACAACCATGCCGTTCTGCATACATTCATCCCCGCTTTACTTTGTATTTATAGACCGATGTAGTGTGTAAAACAGCCCACAGGGGGAGCCAAAGACACTTTCAGCAGTGGATCTGGTGGATGACTCACTTGCTCTGGAGCAGCATATTTGACTGTCTGAGCAGGGAAACCTCGGGTCTCAGGCTCCTCTCGCTGTTAGTCAAGTTGCAGATGTGACTTTGCAGCTCCTGCTCGCTCTGCCTGCTCACCTGCAGCTCGCCCTTCAGCCTCCTCAGCTCCTGCTCCAGCCTGAAAGACAAGTACAGGGAAAGAAAGAGATTGTCTCGCTCCAATTTCCTCTTCTTCTGCATAACTTCGAAACTGAATGGAAGCTAACGGTGGCATACTTGGTCATCTGCTCAGCGTGGTGACTCTGAGCTGCTGTGGCATTCTTCTCTGTCGTGTCTTGGTTGAGGCAGTATGTTTTTGAGCTGGATCTCTGCTTCTTCTCAGTCCTTCCTGCAGGTGGTGAAGGGGTGTTTGTGCTGCTTCTGCGGGCTTTTGGCGAGGAGCCTTTAGCCGCCCGCGTGGCTTTGCTTCCTTGTTCATCTTGAGGTAGATTTTCGGGGCTAGCACAGGAGTCTTGTCCTCCTGGCCCAGAGTGGAGCAGATCTCTGGACTCGCCAGGTTTGGATGATAACGGCCGCCGGTTTGATTCAGCTGGCCTCATCTCCTGTGATCCCTTCTCTGTCATTCTCTCCTCACTGCGAATCTGGAGGCAGTCCACAGTGTGCACCTCATCATGGGCCACTACAGTGCCGTTCTGACATTGATACTGAGTCGACTCGGGCTTCATCTTCCATTTGGAGCCTGCAGGGACAAAGAGAAACAATAGCATCCATCAGATATGAGCTCAGTTTTGCTGTTGGGATATTAGAACGTTTGGTGCATTGTTTGTGCTCCTTCTTGAACTGACTTTTAATAGTATATAAACTACAATTACTGCCTCCACGAACCAGTCAAGTTGCATTTCACATCCATGACTTTCCTAATGTCATCACCTCATCATTTGGTCCAATTAGACATTTGTTTGAAATTAATACCAATGATCAATTCTTGAGGTTTGGCCAATGACACAGTGACTTTTGAACACCAAATCTTAATCAGTTCAACCTGGAAGTGGACCTTTGTGCCAGATTTGAAGGTATTCTCTGAAGGCATTTCTCACATGCAAGAGAAGCACCCGGACAACCCAAAAACACAAAGCCTTGCTGTTGCTGGCGTGAAGACATAGAAAGTATGAAAATAGGCAGCAGTCCACGTGTTATGGTGGCTCACAGATCCACGACACCCTTGCAGACACTTGAATTTTGGAAAATAAACTGTGAATGTCCATTTGCAGTATTTGCTTCAGTATTTTTTTGTGTGCAATTTGCAGTATTTTCACTTTTAGAAAAAAAAGGGGGAAAACGGAGTTACTGTATTATGTAAGAATTCCCTCATTTGCTGAAAATGAGGACTTCCTCTTTAGAAGTTGCCTCACTCTCTGCAGGGATCTTGACAGCTCTTATTGCCTGAGGAGTTTGTGAAGGAAATGTGGTTGTATGAATATAGTTGTAGAAATTCTCATGGATTTTACTAAAGGAATAATACAAAATTGACATTTTCCCATGTATAATTGTTGTTCTTGTGACCCGGTTTCTGGCAGGTCATTCCCACTAATCATTTGGAATGAACAGTTTAGGACTGAGTGGTTACTTTTAGTAAACACACAAACAAAAGAGTGCCAAACCTCTGATCTCATAAATTAGATACGTAAGTGTGTATTAATAGATGTTGCAGCTAACTTACTGCTGCTGCCATCTGTGGCCGTCTTGGGGTAAACCTGCAGGCCTGGAGGGAGCGAATGCTGCAGGAGGTGCATGTGGAAGTCGTTCTCACTCTGAACAGCTTTCTGTATGCGCAGCTTGAAGATGTTGGTGAAGTAGCAGGTGGCATCAAACCCCAAATACACGACAGGATATCCAATGCTGAATGTCAACACAAAGGGGAAGACAAAGTTAAAATATGTGAAGACATTCAAATGATAAAAACACATCTTGGTGAACAGATTTCTATTATTAATGATGAATCTAATTTTAGTTTTATTTATTTAAAGATAATGATATTTATTTTGTTAAAAGTTAATTTACTCCTTTATTAAACATCAAGTTTAGTACTGATGCTTTTTTTTTATCACAACTTGCAATTAATGTTATGTAAGACATTTTAATTATGAATTGCTCAAAACGTACGTTAAATGAACATACCAGTGTGCAGCAAAGAAATGAGACAGGTTGGCATGAGAGGTTTTAAGGTCTTTGAGTCGAAGTGAAGCCTCCGTGTACACAAGCAGAATCCACAGGGACACCGTCGATATACAGATGCCTTTCTCTGCAAACAAATATGAAATAATCAGATGTGAAGAGATGGAAAGAGTACCTTATCAAATCAAGATAGATATTTGTATTGTCATATGCAAAATTAACGATGAAAGGGTAAAATGAAAGGTTTATTTTGCTAGGTTCTCCTTCCACACAGAATTATAACAACCTAAAACTAAAGGTAAACATTTGGATTAAAATTAAGAATTAAGAATACAAGTGCTATAGATACTAATAGTATAAGAAAAATATATAACATATAAGGTATTGCACAATCAAAATCCCTAATAATAATGAAATCATATTGTGAATAATTTATTATAAAAGTTCTATATTTACAATATACAAAGCTTGATTATTTATGCTAGTAATAAAGTTGAGTATATTTTGTAGTCTGTGTTAAAAAAAACATAACAAACCTAACTACTCACCTGTATGCCATATGTAATTGAATAACACATAGGTGCTTGCCACAAAGAACAGCCAGTGCAAAGGCACAAAGATTAAACAAAAGATGTCCAGAGTGAAGGCAGCACAGACAAAAACAACACAAATAACCTGCAAAACAAAACCATGAATTTCAGTAAAATGCACTGGATTCACTCTGTGGAACATGATTGTCTTCACACACAATATTAAATTTCACAGTCGGGGTTCTCACCAGCCCGTGGCAGTGGAAAGTGGTGTACACACTCCCGAAGAAGAGCCAGCACGGCCACAAGTACTCCAGTCTGAATTCGAGCATGAAATCTGCGAGCAGCACCAGCGTCCACATCATCATGAACTTCAGGAAGGTGTATGCACTGCAAATAGACAGATGAAGTCCATTACTGTTGTCATTATTATATATAAAGCATCCGCAGGCGGATGTGTGCCACAGGATACATGTGAAATAAACGAGTGTTCTCGGCTCTGATTCTAGCAAACAAAGTCTCTTCAGTCAAAACATTAAACACACGAAAGCCAAAACGAGACAAATCGAATACATGTTGTTAAACCTATAATTGAGCAGCTGCATCTTAAAATTGCAGTCCGTGCTTTTAAGTAGAGGCAGTACAGAACAATGACTGCTCCCTCATTCATTTCATCAGGCCGAGCAGGAGCCGTGGTTTCCTCCTTTGTTCTGCTCGCCCGGAGGATCTCATCACCCCTTCTTTGTTTGGTAACCATGGCAATATTTCATCTGGGAGGAGAGAGGGAGCAACACAGCATCCGATGGCACATGGAAGTAGTTTTAAATGTTCCCCTTTTAATGTTACTGATGTGAAATGTATTTGAATGTAACTGACTGATAATTTACTATCAGCAAAATACTAAATATGCAACAATAACAAGCTATGACCTATCGAAAAGAGAGAGGGACAAAAGGAGGACGACACATCTTCAGTTCTTCATTCAAGTTAAAAATTGGTTGATTTTAATTAATCTCACTGCTATTTTCACTATAACGACCAATATTATGGTAATGTATCAAACAATGTGCAGGTTCTTCTTTGAGAGTAAGGAGGGTGAGATATGGAGCACTAAAGCGTCATAAATTATAAATCAAGTTCGCGATCACTTTATAAAATATTTCATTAGTTTTTAATGTATGTATGTACCAAATACAGCAAGAATACCAGAATAAACGGAGCAGGATACTCGAATACAAATTCATGACAACAAAAGAAGGCAGTGTTAAGCTGAGGCTTATCTGTTTTTAGTTGCTGAATTGCTCATATATAAAATTCAAATAAATAAAAAAAAGTGGTTTCTTTCTCTCGAGGCAGTCTTTCTCTTATCTGGACGTTTTAAAATTCATTTATTTATTTTTTTGTGCGCAAAAGTTGCTGCTTTCCTGTCGCCTAAAAAGGGAAATAAAGCAGATGAAAACCCAACGCGTCCATTGAACACGTCCTCTCGTCTGGGCTTGGGACGCACGAGACGGCGCAGAAAGCAGGCCGACGTCAACTTGCACGGCTGCTGCTTTCTGCCTTTCAGAAAACAAAATATCGGAGGGGGAAGTAAGTCGCACAACATTTCCACACGCCTGTCTGTCTGCGCAGCTCCAGCCGCGGGAACAGCGGACCACACCGCCGCGGACCGGGCTCACGTCGCGCGCGAGACACGAGACGAAGAGAGGGGACCGTGGGCGCGCGAGGCGGACAGGTGAGCATGACGACGACGGCTGAAATCTACACAAAGACGAGGCGCCACAACAAAAGCAGTAGCCTCCGCCAGGCGACGCGGCTCGCGGCGCTAATAGTAGCTACCTTTCAGACAGCCTCTCCGTTATTTTCATCTTCTTCATCTTCCGTAGCCTGCTCGCGTCCACGTAACGTTTCTTCATCGTATGGCTTCGTCTCCCTCCGCGCTGTCTGCTGCTACACCGCGGCCGCGGCAGCGGAGATGGGAAAAAACGGGCACCGTGAAATGAAGAAGATCCCTCGTTGTGGAGGAAGATGTTCAGCTCAACCTGTGATGATGTCTGGCAACATGTCCAGTCTCCCGACGGCTCTGCGCATGCGCAGTGGGTGTTGTACCTACAAGTGTTCATCGCAGGAGGGGAGCAGAACAACACACTGTTTTTAAATTGTATATTGTACTATTGCAGTGATGGTGATTGTAATAATAGTAACAGTAATGTTGCAAAGAGCTTTACAAATACACAATGTAAAAATCACAACACATCTTCTTACAGTAAATGTAACAATAAAACGAACACTGTACAACAAATTAAATATTATTTAGTTGGAATAAATATTTAACAAGTACATAGAGGCAGGTTCCCTAAAATAAATGTTCTTAAATTGACTGTTTTAACTTGTCTTGTTCTATGTTTTCTGTCTGTAACTATGTGTGTTTATGCTGCTGCCTGTCTTGGCCGGGTCTCCCTCAAAAAAGAGATTGTTTAATCTCAATGGGACTTTCCTGGTTAAATAAAGGTTTAAATAAAAAAAAAATAAAAAACATATCTTCATCTTCATTGTCAAATA
This sequence comes from Clinocottus analis, assembly GCF_023055335.1. Lineage (NCBI taxonomy): Eukaryota > Metazoa > Chordata > Actinopteri > Perciformes > Cottidae > Clinocottus > Clinocottus analis. Next base: position 8,435,574 of record NW_027175876.1, read on the forward strand.
TAAATCCAAGTAGCTATGTGTACTATATATATATATATATATATATATATATATATATATATATATATATATATATATATATATATATATATATATATATACATGCACATGTTTCACTCTTAATAAAACACTAATTCTGACCACGGTATTTTAAATAATATGCATGTTCTTTGAACTATTTCAGCTTTAGATTAGGGTCGTTCCTGGACCCCACATTTAGAATCACAGACAATGTATCAGGGCAAGTCGATTTCAATATCACAAATTTGCCTCAAGGAGCCTTACAATCTGTACAGCATATCAATATCTGTAGACTCTTGATACAGATAAGGAAAACTCCCAAAATAATAAAACCTTTATTGAGGGGGGAATTGAAGACACTGCAGGGATAGCAGCTGAATATAAATTGAATATCTATTTCAGCTCTGTTTGCACCATTAATTGCTGTTTACAATTTACAAAAACAGATTGACTTTAATATCAACATTGTTTGTGGTTGATTATTGATGCTTTTTATGTATATACTTATATAGGCATTATTGAATTTTTTTAATTTTTTTTACCATAGTTAATTGTTTACATGTTTGTTCATCTTTGTTGTTTTTTCGCTGTACGGATTGTATTTTTTATTCATCTTTCTTCTAATTGTTCTGGGAACTGTTTGTAACATTGAGAGCAATGATGAAAATGTATGAAATGAATGAATCATCCCCAGTAAGGATTATGATAATGTTTTGCCATTGCTTCTCATTATTTGGGAAAAAGGTATTCAGACCTTTTTAAAAAAGTACAAATAACACTTTGTACACATATAATAAAAAGCAAAAGTCCATGATGACAAAAAGTGTGTTGTCACTGGTTGAGGTGTGCGGGCACGGAGTCATACACATAAAATAATAAATCTCTAAAAGAATGAGAAAATGACTGTGCAAATATAAAAAGTGAATGAAAAATTAAATAAATAAATAGTTCTCTATATTGTAATAGGGTTTTTTAATTCTTATGAGTATCTTCTATTCTTATATAGGTCAACTGGTAAATAAGTTTGTTATTGAGTGAAACTATCAAGGACTGCATTGTGAGACCCGTGGTTTATGCAGCAACTGTCCAAGTAGCACAACTTCTCCTGTTGATGAATAAAAGACTTGTGCTAAAAAAAACATGTGAGGCTGTATGGAAGCTGACAAAGCCCTCTTTGCAGGATACACGTATGTATCTATATGTCTTGTGGCAACGCTGATGAGTACTCCGTTGTTTGTAAATGTCAAAGCAGAATATTGCTCCTGTAAAGTGTCTTCATAGCGTTGTGTGATATTCAATCTTCAGCGCTCACTTTTACAGAATCGTTGTGGCTCTGCAACTGAGCCTCTTCTTGCACCAGATTGACACCAGATGTCGGTAACGACCCAAGTAATCCATCCATATAAATGACAGCTTTGTGTGTAATAATTTTGACTCATTCTTCCAAACAAACAGTCTTCTAATTTGGAAGAATGGGCCAAACTCACACCTGAGTAACGCTAGTAACTAGTTTCTTCATACAAGAGGCGTCTAGAAGCTAACATTACCAACAACGGCTTTTGTACCAAGTATTCAATACATTTCAGTGAGTGGGTTCAATACTTTGTTCCTGTGTCATTCAACTTTATTGCACATAACTTCATTTTGTTTTGTATAGATGGATTACTCGGGTTGTTACCGACATCTGGTGTAAATGTCAATACCTTTGGAAATATGTTTACTGAGAAAAATGCCAACGTGTTCAATACATATTTTTACCTGCTGTATTTAATGTAATTCATACATTTGTATACTTATACTTATATATTTTTTTCCCAATCCTTGAAGAACCAATCAACTCTGGCCGGCCTTCCTGCCCACAAAGAGTAGTAAATTCCTACACGCTGTAATTTTTTCTCCCCAGAGTGTTTCACAGGCTTACAGGAGGAGCGCCAATTTTAGAGGCCTAACCAATTACAACTTCAGGTTACATCACATGATGCCATTGTCAGCGGATAAGCTTTTTAGGCGAAACAACTTCCCAGTACAAAACACTTCAATGGCCTTATTTAAATCATTAGGTTGTAACTGTAACTTGTCACAGCATAGGAAAGCACATTGCTATCCCCAGATAGTCTGCCAATCACATCACAAACCTTTTTTCTCTCTTTTGGACTTGAAATTAAGCCATCCGCACACAACATATTCTGGGTTGTTGACACCAATCTGTATACAGTGTCGTTCAGTACGTAGAGGGACAACATTGTGTTTCTCCTGATCCAAAGCGGAAAAGTAAAAAGAAGGAACAATGCAAGATTCAGGCTGCAAGAAACCAAAGAAAAAACAAAACAAGGCCCTTGAGTGTGTTTATTTGTCACATGTCTGTGTGGAAATATAACTGACACCTGTGTCTGTCAGAGGTGAGCAATCCTTGACATCTGGATGCGTATACGCTTTCTCTCTTTTCATCTGTGCGCCTTCAAGCCTCTTCAGGTTTCTAGCACCTCGGCATTGTTTATGAAAATGTTCACTCTGCTAGAAGGTTATATTGAGTGTGTATTCCTTTATGTTAGTAGCAGTAGTAGTAGTAGTAGTAGTAGTAGTATAATATAGAGTCATAATCATACACATTCACACTTCATAAAATCTTGTGTTTTTTTGTTTAAAATGTGATTATTGAGGAACATTCACAGTCTGGAGTGAGATTGTGAACAAACAAACAAACTGAGAGGAAGTGTACAGCCTACTGCTGGCAACATGGTGAACAAAGTAAAATCCTGATAATGCACGATTCTATAATCTCAAAAGTATAATGTGCTTCACTGAAACTGCTGACTCAGCCACTATGACCACTAAAGTAGCCAAGAAGCGCCTTGGTGGCGAGGTGCCGGGTGTGAATGACATCTGCCCTGAGATCCTGGAGGCGCTGGACATCGTTGGTCTGTCTTGGCTGACACGCCTTTTCAATGTCACATGGAGGTCGGGAACAGTGCCCATGGTCTGGCAGACCGGGGTGGTGGTTCCCATCTTCAAGAAGGGGGACTGGAGAGTCTGCTCAAACTATCGAGGTATCCCACTTCTCAGCTTCCCGGGGAAAATTATGTCAGATTCAAGACGAGCAGTGGGGATTTTGTCCTGGTCGTGGAACAGTGGAACAGTGGTGCAGCTCTTTACTCTCGCAACACTAGGGTCCTGGGAGTTTGCCTAATCAGTCTACATGTGCTTTGTTAACTTGAAGAAGGCTGTTGACCGGGTACCTCAGGGGTTTTTGTGGGGGCTGCTGCGGGAGTAATGGGGGCCAGACTCTTTGCAATGGGTCATCCGGTCTCTGTACGCCTGCAGTAGGAGCTTTGTATGAACTCTGGGTAGTGATCGAAAGAACGAGGTCGCGGATACAAGCGGCCGAAAAGAGTTTCCTCCGTAGGGTGGGCCGGGCTCAGCCTTAGAGATAGAGTAAGGAGATCGGACATCAAGAGGGAGCTTGGAGTTGAGCCGCTACTCCTGTAAGTCGAAAGGAGTCAGCTGAGGTGGTTTGGGCATCTAATTTACATAATAGGTTTTCAGGCACGTCCAACTGGTTGAAAACCCCGGGGGAGACCCAGGACACGCTGGAGGGATAATATCTCCCAGTTTGCCTGAGAAAACCTCGGGATCCCCCAGAATGAGCTGGAAAGTGTTGCGGGTGAGAGGGAAGCCTGGGACGGCCTGCTGGGCCGGCTGCCACCGAGACCACCGGATAAGCGGCTGATAATGAATAAATGGACGGATGAAAAGCATAATGTGCTTCACTGATCACTATTCTGAGCATGCATCATCACTTGATCCAGCCTATTAGTGCTTGATTTGAAATCACACATGCTCCCTTGTGCAGCGTGTTAGTAAAAGATCAAATAATTTACAGACAAGCACACAGCGCTTGGGAGGTTTTCTGTATCCACTGTGGTGATCTCCATGTGGTAACGGCAGATCTGTCCTCTGCTCCCAACACAGCTGGACCAGCGAGGTTACATGCAAGACTCAGAAGTGGGCCTACACCTGCATGAACTGCAGCCCTCTAATTCACAGAGAACTGATGTGTGTTTATTAAAAACTATACTTCACACATGAAGCACATCATTTAAATGATGTCTGTCAAGGGTTTTATTCTTATCAGAGCTTGAAGTAATCGGAAACATAATTTTAGACGATCATGTGACATTACACTGACACCCAGACAAATTACATTACTTATAGTTCACTGACCTCGACATCTACGATGTCTAATGGAAGAAACAGCAACAAGTCCTTGGATTGTAACTAAGATATCATGGCAGGTTTTATGTGGCAGTTTATTATGTGATTTTCTGCGGTAGTGGGGTCAAATCAAATAGAGGTAAATATATTGTGTACGGGTCTTGCGCCGATGATCAGACTGGAGGATTGGAAGGGAAGCGACCAAACATTAGAAACATAGATCATTAAAAAACTGCTTTTTTATTTTAAATGCCATATGAGACAATGCTATTAAAAATACAAGAACAAAATTGTATAATATACAGGAACGTGTAGTACATTTATTTTACATCTTAAGTGAACAGACTTCATTTAAATAATGATTAAGTTTAACTTTATTGTGTTTGAAAATGAGCTTTCAGTACATTTCAGACTACGCTCTTGCTACTTATGTAATAAACATTATGTTGAAAACATTTTGAATTACAAAAGTGAATGTAAGAAGAAGAAAAAAAACAGATCTTGTGCAATAAACACAACTAATTTGTTAACTTATAAATAATGCGTTCCCAGATCATATCTGTGACATGTTGGGGCTGATATCCAGTGCGAGTGTCTATTTCTGTTACGGTAAATATTTGATGCTTTGGCCTACATTACAGCGGAAACATCAGGAACACTCACTGCAAAGCAGCACCCTCCTGGTGACTGCCCCAACAACTGCCTCAACGATCTGTACAGTAAGGGGAACGTTTGGTTTTGGAAAACACTTTACGAAGGTGAAATGTTTTATAAACCCTTTTTAAACATGTACATACTGCTTATTCATGCTTTTTAGCAGGGATAAAGCAAAGTGTTACCTGAATGGGTTACCCTTTAAACATTTTAGTTTTGCTTTTTGTCAGTAAATCACTACAAAATGCCAAAGATGATGCAATAAAATCAAAGACTTATTATCCATTGTAGTCAGAGTAGCGCTGCAGGACTAATTGACATCACATTACGAGGTCAAAGAGCACAAATGTTAATATAAAATGACAATAACTACATTGTGATGGCAAAATGTACCTTTCCCGTGTTAAGTCTTTTTAAGATGAAATGAGGAATATCAAGAAAGCCAAAACATATCTTTAAAGTATTTATTCTTACAAGAAGAGGCTGAGTTACTCAGAGTGTGTAAGTGAGCACTACAGATTGAATATAGCACAGCGTTATGAAGACGGTCTACAGGGGTGGTCACAAGAGATACAGATACATCCATACATGTGGAACATGTAAACATATTAAGTACTTATTCACACACGACAGGAGAACAGGATGTATGCTATTTAGACAGCTGCATAAAGCACAAGCCTCACAATGCAGGCCTGAGTTATGTATCAATTAACCTATATAAAAGAATACAAGAAACTCATGAGAATAAGAAATTCCTATTACAACATTCAAGGTATAACTAGATGAGTTAAACCTCAGTAAGTGCAGTCCACAAATGTACAAAAGAAAATCATACTTTCTTAAATCTTTGTTGTTCTGGTTGAATGCACTTATTGTAAGTAGCTTTTCATAAAAGAGTCAGCTAAATGAAATGTAATGTAGGAAAGTTTTTTTGTTGTTGTAATTCATCCAGTTTCCTTTATATATATATATATATATATATATATATATATATATATATATATATATATATATATATATATATATATATATATATATATGTATATATATATATATATATATATTCATTCTCCTTTCTCTCTGTTTTCTGCAGCCAACTATAATAACTGTACTTCAGTGACAGTGACGTGGGGCTGCAAAAACAATCAAGCGTCTGCTACGTGTGCTACCACCTGCGATTGCCCGTCTCAGATTATAAAAGCACCTATAAATATACACATCTCTATAATACATCTCCACATAGGCTCTGATTCATCAGTCAGTGCCAATAAAAGATGCTAATCTTTGAATTGTGTCCCTCTGCTGATTATGGAACAGGATACATCGGGTGAAGTATTAAACCAGAGATGAGAAAGGAAATTTACTTGGGCACGGCTCTGTTCTGGATAAACACCGCCTGCAAGCAGGTGCCCTTTGACTTTATGTAAGATGTAAACTCACACAGAGGAAGGAGAACACATTTGGCAGAGTGGATTTGGCGGAGGTGCAGAGCAAAAGTAATCTGTCATGGATTTCCTCTGACTCAAGAGCCAAGAAACAACCACAGTTTGCTACCCTGCTGGCTATGGCTGACAACAAAGACTGAATAATTGTTTGTGTGTAACCAAACTTTATGACTCGTCTTGATTGTTCGTCTTGACTAATTCTCGAAACGAGGGAACTGATTAATGTTCTCAGACCAATGAGAACACCTTTTCATTTCATCGTGACACGCTGATAACAATGTCAGATACATTTGGGGAGGGTTTCCTGTGGAATCCTGTCTGAATGCCGCAGGACACTGAAAAGTAGCTTCCTGTTAGATAAGATGGAAACATGACCTTAAAACACATTGCTCCCCATTTCAAAGGAAGTGTTGATGAATGTGAACACTTTCCACATGGTGGAATCTAACAAAGTTCATTCACTCACATTATTTCCAATTTAAACTACATTCTACTTTTCAGCCATTACTCATTTTTTTGTGTGTGCATATTTTGCAGATAATTCAGTTTAATCTGAAATGGGGCTCTAACATTTTAGTATTGATAATAATTTTATTGCAGCAAAGGTTTGAAACAAAAGGTCTTTGTTTCAAACCGGTTGACATATTTAGATTGCACTGCAAAATATATTTTTCAGGACTCAACTGCTGACTGAAATGTGTTGATAAGATTTTATTTTTGTGATCGTTTTGTTACTTTAAGTCTATTTTGCTGTTAATACTTCTGTGCAGCCATAAACTAACCAAAGGTGCACGCTTGCATGCACTAACATGCACTAATCATACACTAACATGCGCTAACATGCACTAAAAACATGCATAATCTGCCCGGCAATAATAAAAAGATTGTCCTAAAAAGTAGTCCAAAAAAAAAAAGGTTTCATACGCCATACGTCTCATTGGACAAAACCAAGGAACCCCCAGGAAGTCCTTGTGACATCCCCAAGACTATAAAGACCGGTGCACACCTTCACACTGCGACTTTCCATTGAAATGTCCATGGCTGCAGGAGGAAACACATATTTGGGACACGCTAGATAAAAGTCTTAATCTCGCTGGAAGAGCAACAGACTGTTTTTTGTGTTCACACACTTGGATCCTGAAAGAGAGACGGATTGGATAACTTCTGCTTCCCTCAGCTTTCTTAGGTCACCTGCAAAAGGAAGATTACAAATTCCTGGATTCTTCTCGGTGACACCAGCGAGGACCAGCCGGCCGCTTAACCCGCCAGCACAGTGAACGAAGGATGGACGAACGCACCGTACGCATAGTTGTTGCTGCTGTATGTAACGGTGTCGCCCCACACTGCTCACTCTCTCTTTGTTTCTTTCCTCCCCCTCCTACACACAGACAGACAGAAAGACACACACACACACACACACACACACACACACACACACACACACACACACACCACGTGCTTGTTGGTTGCTTTTAGGTTCACTTTGCTTGTATGTATAAAAAATAGAGATGTTTTGATCAGTATTGTTACAGATAAATAAACTCTTCAAAGAGCAGGTCTCTGTGATTATTTTTCTGCAAATATGTTGTAGAATTACTGCCTTGCAGTTGTATCCCTCTGCTAATCAGTCAAGTTGCAGTTTACTTTCATTTCTGTCCAATATGTCATCACTTTAATATTTTATCTCGTTAGACATTTGACTAAAAGATAAATAGTTAGCATATCAACTCTTGAGTTATGGTCAAAAATATGTTGACCTTTGACCTCCACAATATGTTCATTCTTGAGTCCAAGTGGATGTGTTTGTCCTTCTGTTCTGGGTTTCCACCCTGCACTAACATGAGAGTTTATTTTCCCTTTCGCTCATTAAATAATACGCTCTAACTTCAACAGCAGAGTTCCTATTGCCGCGTTGTCACACGCACAGCTATTGTGTTGAAATGAACTCCCTTTCATGTGATATCAAACTCCTTCCACTGAAAAAAAAAACACTTGTGCTAAATGTTTGTAATCTTGTCTGCATGCCAAAAAAACCTGGCTCTTCATACCACAGCATGTAGGCGTCACTCAGAAGTCTGAGCCTGTTGTTTCTGCTCCGTCAACGCGATCCCCCATGAGGTCAACTCACAACGCCGATGAGAGCACCACCTGAAGTGGTGGAAGGGGAGCTGGAGGGACTGTTATTCCCCCGGCAGAGGGGAGATAAAGGGATGAGTTTTTTCTCTGCGATAGCGGGTCCAGCGATAGCTGAGGTCTTCTGGCTCGGCCGAGCTCGATAAGCCCGGCTCTGCCATCCTGTGGGGCTTATCATCTCCAGCAGCAAGCCTCAACAGTTGGTCCCAGGGCCAGAAAATGTTTATGACTCTGGCGTCAGTTTGACTTCCTGAACAGTAGTTGTGTAATACGAGGAAAATAGTTACTCAAATCAACAAGGTGACCAAGTCAATACTTTGAGTTTCTGCGGCAACAGTTGGCCTGTGCTGTGTCGTTAACTCATCCAAACTCATTCAGATGAGTCCAAATCAGATATGTTTACACAGTTTACTTTAGCTCCGCCAGACAGCTCTCTGCATGTCAAGCAGCAGAAAATGTAATCATGTGGATACATTTCCCTTGCTATTTATTTTAATAGTGTTAGAAAAGAAGGAGATACAAGTGTGAAAAGGGGATAAGGGGGAAAGAGAGACAAATAGGAACAAGTTGTCGGAAAACAAAACGACAGGGAGGAAGACAACAAGGGATCAGTTACATCAGTCCGTCCAGACGGAAGACGGGTCATTTAGTCTGGGCTGTTATCGCACGACATCACAAACAGGATGCGGAAAAAGAGCTCACTCCATTTGAATCTAACCAAAGACCTCAGGGATCAGTGCAGAAAATTGTATTTAAATGACTGAAACTGACTTCAAAACCAAAATGAAATACCAGTATTTTGACTAATACCTGGCTGAATCAGAAAGTGCTTCTGTATTACTTATGCATCCATGTATTAAATCTGTAATGTGATATAAAATATAAGCATTTCTTTACTGATAGAACCCTTTGGCTTAGTCTAAAGTTTGGGGTCATGTTGGTGTAAAACACTTGAATTTGAGTTTTCCTTTCCTTGGCCTGATGTTATTACCAGTTTAATGTCTTAAGCATTTCAAATGTACGTTCAAAATAAATTGGTATTGGATGTAATCCAAGGATTTTCAGAATTGCCCAATGTTAATGTACTTGTCTGGTGATGGGTTTGGATTAAAACATTATATTCCAGCTCTTCCTCACGGTCAGCTCTCTTTAACTTTCACAGGCTTTATGTTGACTCTAATGGAAGTGTAACATCTACTTTACGCCAACCTGAAGCTGATATTTTTGTATTTAAGTCTCTAACAAGATCATCTAGTATCAGATAAGTTTGTGTGTACCCCCCCCCCCTTTCCCCCCACCCCTCTCCCCCGCCTCCCCCCTCACTCATTTCATGCATTCCTGAGTGACCTAAACGTTGCCCTCTCGGACCGTTATCCTAGACGGTCCAATGCTGCACTAGTATTGTGTTACAAGAGAGCTCCTGCCCACTGAGTGCTACAGAAACATGCAGACATCCCTCTAATGAAAGCCGAGTGTTGTTTCCTTCCTTTCATTGAGTGCTTTGAGATGCAGCACGACAAAACGTACTAACAGCCTCGGCGGATCGCCTCTTCAACTCTCTTCACAAATACAGGAACATTGCTTTGGTTAAACCAACGCCTTCTGAAAACAGATCTCTGCCACATACCACAGCACTGACAGTCAATCACGTTCATCAACCGAGACCTGAGGGAATTCTTTTCTAATCTGTATGTGGTAGCTGACTCTTTGGAAACCACATACTTCCCAATATTAAGTTTATAACCTATGACCTGGGTGCACAGTATGGGCCTTTTGTGTGCCCTATGCTTCCTCTAGTGCCTGTTAGTGTGATAGCGTGATGGCCGCAAGTTCAACCAGTGGTCAAAGACTGAGATCTCCCAGCACACCCAGTAAAATGAAGCAGGCCTGCATCATGTCAACCATTAGCAGACAAGTGTTGTTCTTTCCCTCCTATAGCCGCTGCCATTTCCATAGCTACTCTCACTCAATCGTCCTCCAGCAAATGTACATTGAACAAACATTGGGAGAGGGGTCCCAGGGCAGCAGGGGAGGAAATGGTTAAAGTGGGTGTAGGCGTATTATAAACACAATGTAGGGAAAAACTTCCGTCACACACAATCACAACTGTGAAGAAAATAAAATCATGAGTGAGAACAAATCATGGAAAAGTTTGCAGTTTTGAACAAACATCCAATCAGTTTTTGTTTAAAGCTACAGAGGCGTAATGATACAGATATAGGTTTGTTCAATCAGAGTAAATACACAACCCAGGCAAAAAATATATATACTTTTTCTCTTTCAAATATGCTAAATCTTCAATAGTATATTGTAAATACATATTTAAAATGTATACAAAAGTCACACTTTAACCTTTTAAAAAAGTACACATTAAGCACATTTAAAAATAATTGTACTGTAATATACTTTCAATAAATATAACATAATCAAAATAAAAATAGTACAGTCGGTCAGAGACCTAGTGCAGTCAAGGGCAAGGATGTCTATTATGCAGTTCAACCATAATTTATACAAAGAAAAAAACAAAGTAAAACGTGAAGTGGTTAACGTCCTGAGGTGCGCCTATAATTGTTTTTTTAAACTACAGATTAATACCTCTATGAGTTATACGACGAGGTAGTAAATTCCAAGCAGTAATTGCCCGAAAAATAGTTGTATGTTTGAGGAGATTATTCTGGGGGTTGGAGGTATCAAGTGATCTAAGCTAGCGTTCATTGTGCGATGGTTGTGTCTGTCAAATGTATGAAATACATGAAATAATCAGGTGTCTGATTAAATACTACCTTTCTGAAAAAGGTGAGAGGGCAATAGTGAAGTTGAGTTTTCATTGAGAACCATGACAGGTGAGAGTGCGTATAGGTGCAGATTCACATTTCTGTCTCACAATATATTGTTCCATGGTACTTTCTTCCTCCCCTAATTGGAAGATTCATGACATTGTTGAGCATACTGCAACTTCAACACCGCTCAGAGTCAAACACCTTTTTGCTCAGAAACTCAATGTTTTACATTACATCACATTTCATTTAGCTAACGCTTTTATCCAAAGTGACTTACAATCAGTGCATTCACCCGTGAGTACGAACTCAGAACATCAATAATCAAGAAAGTACAATTTCTTCAATAAAGTTCAACTATAAAGTGCTATCAGTAAGAGACATTTAGATCGACTTTAATAGCACTAGAACGCTGCTAGTTTCCTTATTCAAGGTGTAGTCGAAAAAGATGTGTTTTTAGTTTGCGACGGCAGATGTAGAGACTTCCCGCTGTCCTGATGTCAATGTGGAGCTCATTCCACCGTTGAGGAGCTCATATACCCTCGCAGCCACCATCTGTTGTTTTTTCTTCAAAGTTAGGCTCAAGTGCTTTTTAAACTTCACTGTCAACTTTCACATGAAATATTTCTACATGAAAATTATTGAAAATTGATATCTAGGAAAAAAGCATGTGGGAGGGAGGCGCACTGCCCTGACAAATATTGAATGAGAGTGCGTTATTTTCTCCAGAGCGCTGTTCTCACTGCAGTGCTCTGGTTATTTTTTCCCACTCTTTGCCTTAATAATAAATAAGCCCCACGGGTCTTTACATCTGCTTATCACTGCTGCCACAGTAATCTGACACAGACGTGTGCTGGGCCTGACATTTAAACAGAAGACAGGGAGAACATTCCTTTTTCCCATCCTGGCAAATCTGTTTGCAATTAGCCGTGTCAGGCAGATGCAGTGACCAAATCCATAAGCTTCGCTCAGGAATGGCTTGGTCATGCAAGGGTCAATCACGCACTTCATTATTTCAGAGGCAGCTAATGCATTCGCGGTACAGCAGTTATGTGAGAGAAGAAAGTTTAAAGGTCAAAGTTCAGGATTTTGCAAAACCTTTATTAAGTTGGTGTGTAAAGTCCAATAATTTAATAGTAACTATACTAGCTTGTTTCAAACTAGTGAGTCACTAAATTGGGTCTTTTTACGTATTAAACTAGCAGTCTCTCAGTATCTTATGATCAAAATCGATTCCCGATTCAAAGTTTTTTCTCGATTCAGTTTCAATTCAACTTCAGGATCTGCTCCATTTTGCTATGCGCAATAAAGCAAGTGTGACACATTACAGCATTAGAGCAGACTTAAAGTGTGTATGGAGCTTTTATATTCAAAAAAATGGCATCTGCTTAGTGCAATAATTTAACACGCAAAGGCATATGGTCACATGTATTCATGCTAAACTTGCACAAATAAACTAATTTGACTGAAAAGCTTTAAGTATTTCTGAATTCCCAGTGACTTCAAGAATAACAAGTTAAACCAAAGATGTAAAAATGCTGCCAGTTACACACTAAATGAGAGGCTAGCTCATTTCTCAGAAACATGCCAATTTAAAAAATAAAGCGTACACTAAACAACACTTAAAAATCGGCGATTTGTGTGATTTTGAGTGACGCACCACTAGTCATTTAAGAATAAGCATCACTCGTAGTACGTACGTTTAATAAGCCTCACTGCGACCTTAACTGTGAACTTCAACCAACATTGCATGCCCATGCACATATACAAACACATACCTTCTTAGAAAATTGTAAATATTATCACATTAAGCTGTTTGTACAACCCAAACACGGCTGGTAACATTTGAAGTTCAGCATATCCCTCCAGATTTATGGTGTTTCTATCACGGATCTGGCTTGAGGTTTTAAACTGTCAGGAGAAAAGCTTTAAGGGGAGAGAACAAACATATGGTTTCTCATGGATACTGTACATCTGTGTGTAGCTCTTGTGTAATTAACATGCTTGCTATAATAACTAACATGTGGGGAAGCATTTGGGTAAGCAAACAGCTGGATCATCATACCAAAGACATGTTCAACATATATTCTGTTTCATGTGGCTAATGGAAATTATTTGATACAATTAGTTAATTGCTTGAAACAATATTTTCAAGAGGGATTTCATTACACAGCTGAATGACTATTCTGTGTTTCTACTGGATGCCAAGCACTTTTTCAGAGTGTGAATGTTTTAAATACTGTAGTCATTAATCACATCACATGTACACAAAGCTCCTCCCTGCTGTGTGATCTACTGTGTCGTTTGCGTGACAAGTCATTTTCTCTTTTTCCATCCCTTTTCTACTTCACCGACATGCCTCAAACCACCAATCTCTCTCTACATCCTGTGTATTGAAAGCCCACTCCATGCATGTTTAAGTCAGGATGTTTTTTTTTTTTTTTGGTTGCTTTTGTACCGCATCCCTCCTCCCTCGTTTTCCTATTTCTCTGGGAAGTCCTGGGTTGTGGTCCAATCATTTTAGTTTTTATTAAGATGTGGCGATAACGTGGCAGGTTGATTGCCACATGGAGCCACATGAGGAAAGGGTGCGGCGAAGACCCTCAATTAGGCGTCATTTAAAGAAGCCTGCGCTAGATAAAGCAATTACAACATCACTGCAGGGAGGCTCCATGTTTAAAATGCAGCATGGCATCAGGATGTACTACTGAGGAAGCCAAAGCGCTGTCTACCAAAGGCTTTCATCCAACAATAATATGACAGGCAAATCCTTCCAGGCTGGGGGGTTTTAAACGAGAAAAAAAACTGTGGGAAAGTCAAAAACGAAACAAAAAACAGAGGTACTGCTCATGTTGTCACTTTGCTATGCATTTAATGAGCTTGACATTTAAAAATGAAAACAAAGATGTGGCTTCGGAGTGACATTATGAGTTCATGTCGAGCTCTTTCCATGCATTTCTCATCACTTTCTCCCCCAGAAGATATGTTAATGAGTGTTATCATACATTTCATACTTGTGGTCGCCTGGGACCACAACTTGCTGGTGTTATCTTTATAATTGAGGAAACTAGAAAGTAAAGCAAAGATTTATGTCTGTGTGCAAGCAGATGGAAGAAGTCCCATGGCAGTACAAAGTAACCAAGCCAACACCTACCCTCTCTGAAAGGATGCATATTCTATCTGTAAACATTTAGCATGGGTTGAAATGCATTTGTAGACATATAAGGTCTTTGTGTTGCCAAACCTACACAGGAAACCAGCTCATGCCACCAAACTATTACGTCATTCTAATAACCAGACAATGACGCTATTCTCTTAAAATCTTTTATAAATGCCTAAAATGTGTTACTGCTGAAAGTTGAATTTATTGAAATACCTATCCCTCCAGGAACAACCACACCTCTTTGAAAAGCATGAAAGGGCATCGGAGGGTCAGTTACTGCACATCTTCCGGCTGTCATGGGTTAAAAAAACACATAACTGGAAGTTCTCCGTATCACATTTTGCACATGTGGTTTCGCGGCATTCATACTGTACGCACGCTCCTCTGTCTGCACTCTGTTTTGACTGATGCCGGTTTCAAATCCCACAGTAACTCGATAAGCACGGCGCTGAACCGTCCGCGCACCTGTTGAGCATTCGAGTACTCTCAGCCTTTTTCAAACATTGCTGCTTATCAGCAGCTGCTGTTTGCGACGTCTTTTCGGTACATAGGTGCGGGCGTAAGAGAAACTGTTGCAAAGGTTCAACGTTTGACTGACAGAACAGTATTCACAACACCTTATTCTACTTTCTGTTTGGCCTCCACTTGTTGCCATTAGTTTATTTTCATCTCAGCTGAACAAATTCTATCAGATGTGTGCCCTCCTAACCGCGAGACGTGAAACACTACGGGATGCTCTACAGTTGCCCTTCACTTAAATATAGCATAAAAGGGCCACAACATAAACATGATGAGAGCTTGTAATTGTTCTTGATTGCCAGCATCTAACACGCTGATTACCAGCATGCATAGGCTTCCCTTCAAGCAGGCTTATCAGGGTGTGCAACTGTTCCCCTCAGCCCCAGCCACAGGAAACAAGGGGTGGGGTGTTTTCAGGAGGGCGGTGGTGAGGGAGGAGGAGTGTCTATGCACTATCATCCTTTCCGTTCCAGTTCACACCCCCACGATGCAACACGGGTGTTGGGAATTAAACGTGGAGGACTAAATGAATCCTGTGACGCTGGAAGTGATATGTTTTGCCGTTCTGGTGCTGGCGCATGACGACGTCTGTGTCACGCAAGATTTCTCAAAAGCTACAGTCAAGATTGCTATTGAATGTGTTTTGCTCCGAAGAGGATCATGCCTGAGTCCAGGCCTCGGGATTCTTCGTAGATCTTTCATTTCGCTCTCAAAATGCACCGTAAGCATCCAACTTTGAACGTTCAAAGTTGTTCTATACCCTACATTACACTGATCTTAAAGGGCTGCAGTTGCACATGCAGATAATGACATGGAGAGCAGGAAAAAGATACCGTGGTCTCAAAGCAAACAGCCCAAAAATGTTCACAGAAAATAAAGTCATCACAGTCTCAAAATCCTGTGGGATACACCGAGTCAAGCATCATCCTCAACTCATAATCTTACTTTGAACACCAATTTAGTCCATGGCCCCGTCACCTTTCCTCGAGCAATCATATGAAAAATATTAGATTTAACGGCAGATTGGCAAACTGAGGACTTCATGCGTGTCAGAGGAAGAACTATTTCCATTAATTGTCTTTTATTTCAAAGATGCCACATTTACACAAATGTCACATGATCAAATGTGCAGATTGACATGGAAATTTCTGAACAGATCCTAATCTGTGTGATAAAATTATGACTTTTACTTGTTTTTGGTCATTACAATGTGAACATGTTAATGGGAAAAAGGCAAATTAAATGTTACAAAACAACACATATTTTCTTTAATAACAGTTTTCGTAAGCAAGTGAGAATATAGTAGTGAAAATGTCTCACTTGTCTTAGAAATAATTTTCAGAACAAATACAAAATGTGAGGATTTGTATGAGGGACATTAAATACCATCTCTTCAGCTCGGGCCTTTTAGTCTAATCTTCTGGTTTCTTCTGAAGAAAAAGAAAAGACCAGCTTGTTTCTCCTCACTACCATGCTTTTCATCCTTAGCTTCAACAGCAGTCCCCCTCTGAGCGTCTAATATGGACGACTTCTTTGACCCCCGTAAGCCAGCTGACCCCTGCTCCGATAGTCACATTACGCTTAGTTTAAATAGCTGCAGTTGCGCATGGAGATAATGACACATGGAGAGCAGAAAAAAGCCCAAGCATCTTCACAGTAAATAAGCAGGACATGTTTTTGTGGAATATTAACTCTTCACATTCGTCGTCACAAGAATGTCAACACCTGCTCTCTTGAAGAACCGAGTAGACAAGAATCCTGCAGCTGGAAATGTGAAATATATACCGCGCGCAGGAATACAATCCCATCAGTGTCTAATCCCAAAATATGTGTTTATTTTCCAAGGGATTCCGTGCTTGTTTCTCAGGTGTACTACTTGAGAGGATAGTAGTATTTACACAGACTGAGACTCACTGCAGTGGACACACACACACAGTTTCATAACTGCCATAACACAAGTGTCTGTTAAATCCTCGTGAGGGGCGACACTCACACCTGTCAAAGTGTCCTTGAGGAAAACACTGAACTGTATCTGCTCTATGATCCAAGCTGGCCCTGACCTCTCTGCTGACATGCATTCACTATGTTGTCACAGAGGGACAGCCAATGTGTCCAAAACTGTATTATAATGTTTAGGTCAATACTTCTGGTCTTATGTGTAGACGTCATTGGTTAAAGCTCTGTTCTTACATGCTGGTATCAGGCCAATAGTAATCCTGTGTATTCTCATCCAGTAATTTGATTCTTTTTAGATTGATTTGTTCAACATAATATGGTTTAATACGTAACATTTGGTGCACTTTCACAAATTATGAATAAGGATTACTACCTATCGAGGTTTGGGTGATGTTTGTATGGCTGTATGCTCCAGGAAGTTACACTAGCTCAGTTCTCTTATAATGAAAAAATATACGAAATACAATGCTTGACCTTCAGTGGACATTTAGTTAGTTCCTTTATCCAGTACCACTGTAAACTCTCAGCTACACCTCTATAGACGCTGGTTATTTTCACAGATACAAGGTATTTTAGTCAAACATGCAGTATTTTTAACTTCCAGCTTCTGGCATTCTGAGCTCCTCAGGCAGGGCGAACCTGCAGCGCTGCTATGAACCTGCAACAGATTGAAAACAGAAACAACACCCAAAGTTTCCCAGTGGATGCACTGGCTTCATAGAAGACTTTAAAGTGTCTTCACTTTTGAAGCAAGGTCAACATCACCGGACCTACTCCCCTGCAGATATTTATTGGGGCTCGTAAATCAGTCAGAAACATTCAAAATATTGCTCATGCAAAGCTCTCGAGAGCTCACGCACATCTGTGTAGATACCTGTTTGTGATGTTACTGCACCAAACAAAAGGCAGTTTGGAATAATAAGAAAAAAAGGGCTGAGGTTTAGCTGTCACGCCAACAAGCCTGTTTCTAATCAGCCACATACATATCTCCTTATGAAGGAATCCTCCCAAGGAATGTGATGTTGATATCCTGAGTACGAAGCTTCACAGGAGTGCAGAGGTCTGTGTCATGTAGTATAAAAGGAGGACTCCTTGTGAGGACATACTGGTCCTCATTAGACATGTTAAAAAGTGAATACTTTGAGGATGGGGCACGCAATATTAGCGATGCATGTGGAGTTGACCTTTGCATGTGAAAGAGCTGAGCAAACAACCACACAGAGGAATGTCCATACAACAACATTAGCTGCAAAGCGGTGCCCCCCACACAAGATAAGAGTAGAAACCCTGAGTGAATGTTTGTTGATAGATTTAAACATTACATGCAACATTTCTATCTAATGTACGACTTTTCAATAAATAAAGTGAACCTTTTCTTCATAAATGTCGAATAAATGTACAGTATCTGCTCGAGCAGCTCAGATAAACTAATAGTTTTCCTGGGCTTTTCATCAAAAGGCTTTGAGTAGAACAATATGAGGCAAATGCAGTTTGAACCTCAGTTTGACTTTTACATGCGGCAGACCAAAGTCTGCAGGAATGGCCTGACGCTGAAAAACTAAAGCAAACTAAAGGAGGCGTCCATCATCCAGCCCCTTTGCTATATGATCCCTCACACTCACCAAGTTGTCTTGCTGCTACGATGAGACTCAATCTGTGACAGATGGACCAAGTGAGTAAGTATCCACTATACAGCCAGAGTGGTTTCACAGCATCCCGGACATCAGAGAGGTCTGTGTAGTCATGTAAGCGGCATGGGGATCCCAGACAAAGGATAGAGCTCATTTGGGCCTGATGGCTTGTATATTTTCCACAAATCTACGCGATATGCTTTATGGTGCATATTTAAACCATTAAGCGATTTATCTCTGCTCACTCACGTGGTTGTGAGTGAGCAGAGATAAATTGCTTAATGGTTTTGCTGGAATGTTTCTAAAAGTTCACATGGAGGCGAGATTACAACTGATTTGAGCTGATAAACAATTGAGCTGTTTAGCTCAGTTGTTTTTTCTCAGCTTTGTGGCTTTAATATTCAAAAGTGTTTAATGTGCTCAACAAGCCAACACGTTTATTTCCACTGGCGATGATTAGGATTGTTTGTTGAAATAACCTCAATATTCCATATATAAGACTGACGGAGCAATAAAAGAAAAAATAATTTGACGTCAATCCAACAGGTGGCAGCTTACGGGTCTGACAAGAGGAGCCAGTAGAATAACAGATTCCTGTGTGAACTGGTCACGGTCCTGAGCTGACCCACATGTTCAAGAGACAACAAAGACATCACTCGCAGCACGCTGTCGTACCAAAGTAAACATAGAAGCCACTGAAGTCCGTCTTCAAGTTTCATTCATATGATGACGTGCAGTGGAAGCAAGCCAAATGTTCAATTATGGCTTTTAGTGGAGCAATGGCTGCTGCTTTTGTTCAGAGGTCGTAAATGTTACATGATTTCCGATGTGTGATTGCACAGACTACAAAAAAATCTGACCTGTATCTGACTTAGGATGACATATGAACATGGCCCAAATCAGAACTTTAAAGATCAGATTTTATGTGATTTGTGCAGTTCATAATGTTAAGAACCAAAAGAGTTGTCACACATGCATAAAGAATAATCAGATGTTGGCTTGTGTTGCCTGCAGTGTTGATTTAGCATATTGTCTCCTGTCTGTAGCTGCATAGATAATTATTAAAAAATACTTAACTTCAATCAAAGCCAATCTTTGCACACAAACTATGAACATATAGAGATGTGGTATATATTAAATTAAAATATTAAAAATTATTACTTATACCAGTGACATGTACATGAAGTTATTATCTTTGTTCTCAGAGGTTTTATGAATATTATACCTTTTAAAATGATCCAAATAGGCCTTGTGATTGAGGAGATAATCAGAATGTAGCATGGGTGTATTAACCATTCGGATTTTTGGAAAACAGGGCTTATTTTTAAAAAGAAAGCAAATAACCATACTACCATCCTGCAGAGATTCCTGTTTACGAGGTGATAAAAGCATGTTACACTCAGTCATGTTTCTTCGGGAGGTCATGTAATGCAACAGCCGTCGGGCACTGGTACCTCTGGGATACTCTGCTGAGAAATGTGAGACTCAGAGCATTTACTGTTGTTGAGCAGTCTCTTGACTATATAAACAGTTCTCATGCTCTCGGTCAAAACTCTGACAGATTACCGCTGAGTGGAGAAAACCTGATCGTAGAACTACAGACATGAAAATTGGTTCAATAATTGCAGATTAGAATTTGACTATTACACAAACATTTCCCAGGATTAGATACTCTGAAGGCAAAAATAATCTGTTCGTTAAATGTGAGATGTCAAACGACCACCATGTGTGTTGTAATGAAAAGACTGAAAAAAAAATGTATTTTTAAAGAACACAAAATGAGAAAATGCAAATGAGGAAGTATCTGCGACCGTCATGAGTAACTGTAGCAGGTGGAACACAAATCCTCCTGTGCTCTGCATGTTTGCCGGTGAGCTCATTTGTTTTAAAAATAAAAAACAAGAAGAAAAAAAAACCTGACCAACCCAATGAAAAACCCTCCTCTCTGCCAAATATGACAACAAAACGCTAGAAAGCACATGCTCAGCACGAGTGGATTAGTTCTAGGAGTGTCGCAGAGTTTTTGATATCACTCAACATTTGGAAGTAATTTCCCAAAAGGGTCTGGGAAATCATTCACTGAGCTCGGCTCCAAGACAAACAGAAATGTGTTGCTGGCAGTGATTAACAACTCTGCTCATTCATAAAGCTCTTGGATCCAAACGAAGGACCTCTGGCCTGAGGTAATTTGTTGAGAGGCCTCAGATTGTCACCACACTCCCGGGGGGAGCCATTTACTCAGTCAAGACCTACAAGCCAATCAGAGGCGATTGCTTGGATGGTTTCCAGTGGGAAAGGAAGCACATGCATGTACTGTATGTAAGGGCAGTCGGTGGAGGGCGTGAACTATGATGCAACATGATCACAGTTACTCACATTGTCTGTCGGGGTCACGGATGGAGCACCAGTGTCGATGCAACGTGATAAAACTACCAGAGCACCCGAGAGGCCACATCTGCCTCACCGAGATTCAGTAGTGGAAAGTTGAGATAACAGCAATCCTGTACTCAAGCACAGTTTTGAAATACTTTTACTTGAACACTGTGTTTTTATGCTGCTTTGTATTTTAATTCAACAAAGAAATTACATTTCTACACCATAGTACATTTATTTGACAGTTACCGTTTTCATGATAGTGAGGGAGAGAGAGGAGATTTGTGTTTGGGTCACTTTGGGTTACTGTACATATTATATTGCTGTTTGTAGTAATTCTGCTGTATGTTATGTCTCGATGCATACTGTACATACTATATTATATCTCTATGCATACTGTACATGCCACAGCAGCATAGTTGCATTCATTCACACTCTACAATTATATATTCTTTGTAAATTGTTTTGTTTACTGTATATTTAACAGAGTTACATCAATTGTTGGTCGTACTCAACTGGTTTATTGTTCAATCGGTGAATTAGTCTTTCTTAGAATATATCTATATCCACTTTTTCTACCTTTTGCAGATTCAATGCTTAACTGCATTTTGTTGCTCTGGAACTCAGTGTG
This sequence comes from Clinocottus analis, assembly GCF_023055335.1. Classification (NCBI taxonomy): domain Eukaryota; kingdom Metazoa; phylum Chordata; class Actinopteri; order Perciformes; family Cottidae; genus Clinocottus; species Clinocottus analis. The sequence continues at coordinate 8,457,089 of NW_027175876.1, forward strand.
TGCAATGACAATAAAACAGCTATTTTATTTTATTTATTATTATTTTGTATGTATATCACTGCATATAATTTGCAATTGGATATGCAAATTAGAATTCTACACACACAAAAACATGCATGGACAGACACATTAGCTCCACCTCAACCAGCTACAACATTAAAAAGCTGCTTGTACATGAATGGATTAGTTGTAATCTGTCCATACACCATCAAAGTACTTTTTCTACTTATTCGCTGCTACTTCTGTACCTTTATCTGTATGAAAAAAACTTAAAAAACAGGACTTACTTGTAATTTAATATTATTTACATTGTTTCATCACCACTTTTAGTTCAGAAATGTATCCAAAACAGCAGGTGCATTAAAAAAAAAAGGTTTAATATCAAGGGAATAGTTACTGAAGTCTTCTGCATGAAGAAAGAGGAACAGTGATCAGTAGACCAGACAAAAGAGGAATCTCAAAAACTGAAATTGTATGAAAGTTACAGAATATTGTCTTCAGCAAACAACAGATTCTGTTTGAAAAGTGATTGATTGGTTTATCAAGCAATGGAGAACGTTAGGTTGACAAGATGAGGTATTACTTTAATCATCCCCGATTAGATACTCACAGTTAACTTGTTTTATCTGAGTAAACAGTTCTTTTTAAATTTTCTTTTTCTAATGTAAGCCATGAAAGAAACGCACCAGTCCCCACATTTAATTTAAATCAACAAACAAAACTTTGACAGTGAAAAATGAGTTGGAGCAGTCATTAAGTACTTCTCTCATGTCCGCTCATTGGCCGACTGACATTACGTTTGTGTTTTGTTTGGTCCACTGACGCCCAGAGAGGAAACCCATCCCCGTGAGCAAAGTCCATGAGGGGGGTGTTCCCCACCAAGGCCCCAGGATGCTGCCCTGCCATTGGTCACCACCAAACCTGCATCAGTTTAAAACCAGACACCAGTTTCTTCTCTCTCTCTTCACACAGCACGACCCCTAAAAAAACACAGATAGGGAGACTGTGAGAGATAAGTTGGTCTCAGGATGCCTGCGTACGCCACCAACATGAGGATGAAGCTCCCCATTGTGGCCTTGGCCTTGGAGATTATCACCATTATCCTGTTTGCTGTGTTTGTGGTCTATGATGATGGGAAAGGCCACGGGCACGACGCACACTCCAATGAGACTCATCAGGAACAGCCCATGGATCTCTACCCCAGTAAGTCTACGGGCGGCTGCTAAAAGAGGGATGCTCTGCTGATAATCAGTTTTTTATCAGATGGTTTTAACACATTGCCTTTGTTGCAGATTTGATATTACAGAGAGAAAATGGCATCGTTACGCAGATTTTTAGTAGAATATGACACAATTGTGTGTGTTGGGAAATATGCTGAAATAAAGAATAGTTTAATTTAAACAAAGAATTGATCCATAAATCTCCCATATTTCCAAGCTTTAGTTCTCTAGTCTTTACCTTTGAGGAGATAAGTGAACTAAAATGGCGTTCCTTCATTGGAAGAATGTTAATTCTGTTTTAAGTGTCTAATGTTCCAATTATTGGCAAACAGAAATAGAAGAATTTGAAGTCTGTTTCCAGAGCAGGTCTGCTGATTGCAATAAGGAGTCATGGGGTCACATTCCCATCTCTCACAAAGTCTATTCATACACATGCAGCTGAAGAGTAAAAGAGGATCCTGCAGGGAAAAGTGTCAGGTCTCATAGAGTGGAGGTCACATGTGATTTAATCTATGTGTTAAACGCACAGACAACAGAGAATAATAGCAGAAGGTATACATGGCAGAAGAATACTGTGTTTTCGATTAAACTATGGTACTCATTAAGCATAGAGCGGCTTCTGCAGTTCAGTGGTGGTTGCACCTTAAAAACTTATCTGGATTAAAGTGTCCCAGCTGTTGAATGTCCGCTCAGTATTGGGTGGGGCAGGTGTGCTTCAAGTAGATTAGCTCATTGGTCATCTTCTGCATGTATCTTATACTTCAGATAGGATAGGCTACAACATACCCAGCAACATAGTCATTAAGTGTGGCTTCAGCCGCATGGGGTCATAGACCCCATGCTGCAAGCACACTTCATGTTCTCCTGCGGGCTTATTATTATTATTATTATTCTTCTTATAGTCAAACCACTACTCCTCCCAGAGCGTTGCCAGCACATGCGCAAAAATTACATCGAAACGTGCGGTTTGCGCGGGAATCGTGAGGTATGACTTTTCTAAGAGATTCGCCCGTACGTTTTCCCGAAAAATGCAAAAAACATAAAAAAAATTTCACGAAACGTTCGTAGAGGGTGGCGCGCCAATTAACAGAGTGAGAAGAAGCGACAGAAACTGTTAAAAAAATAAAACGTATTTTGTCTTTACTCCCACAATGTTCACTCTTCATACACCATTGTTGGATAGAAACGTTGGAAATCTTGTCTTCTGTCATAAACTGCGGTCGATAGGAATCCAACAGATTCAGACGTCTTGAAATCGGACTGAATGTGAGAGCAAGTCCACCTCGCTCTGCCATCCGCCGCCATGTTAAATCTCCCTCCAAAAGCACGTCTCCCCTGAAGCTCGTACCTGATTTGTAAATCGCCCGTACAGACACATGTTTTATCGTACAGACTCGCCAGTCACAGTATCTGTTCATCAGGTCTTCCTAACACTCAATATGCGATATCGAAGCAATAGTGGCTTTTAAAGTACCATTTTTTTTAAATAGTTTGAAAGGAGTTCCACAGTATTTAGGTCTATTAAGCTCAGCGTAAGGAAGTCCCTTTGAAGTCATCACCATGGCAACCTTTGATCTAACGACCCACAGGTGTTCTCGTTAGGGCAGTTTAACAGACACGCAGACACTTACACACGCACACACAACACAGATGACTTCTGTCTCTCTGTCTGTTTGTCTCACACACACAGACACACATACACACACACAAACAAACAAACAAACACATACACAAACACACACACACACAAACAGACACACAAACACACACACACAAACAGACACATACACACACACAGACACACACAAAGACGTTTACGTGTGTTTTATATTGTGTAGTTGTCAACACTGATCATTAATAAGGTCATATGATATTTCATATACGTTTGTGTGTGTTCAGGACGTTCAGTAGTTTATTTCCTTAAGTCCACAGTCCAGTCTGCCTCTAATCAGTCTGCTGGCGCTAACTTGGTCACCATGACGATGGCAGCACACAGGTGCTTCATATCAGCCAATCAGTTTAACACACAAACCAACTCAAGTGCTTTGGAGGAGAGACGGGCGTCAGAAACAAAAGCTATATATTGCGAGGTCTTACGGCAGTAGTAGCCACACTTTCAAAATTTCTTGCGAAATTTTCTAGTTATTATTATTATTATTCTTCTTATAGTCAAACCACTACTCCTCCCAGAGCGTTGCCAGCACATGCATAAAAAATACGTCGAAACGTGCGGTTTGCGCGGGAATCGTGAGGTATGACTTTTCTAAGAGATTCGCCCGTACGTTTTCCCGAAAAATGCAAAAAACATAAAAAAAATTTCACGAAATGTTCGTAGAGGGTGGCGCACCAATTAACAGAGTGAGAAGAAGCGACAGAAACTGTTAAAAAAATAAAACGTATTTTGTCATTACTCCCACAATGTTCACTCTTCATACACCATTGTTGGATAGAAACGTTGGAAATCTTGTCTTCTGTCATAAACTGTGGTCGATAGAAATCCAACGGACTCAGACGTCTTGAAATCGGACTGAATGTGAGAGCAAGTCCACCTCGCTCTGCCATCCGCCGCCATGTTAAATCTCCCTCCAAAGCCACGTCTCCCCTGAAGCTCGTACCTGATTTGTAAATCGCCCGTACAGACACATGTTTTATCGTACAGACTCGCCAGTCACAGTATCTGTTCATCAGGTCTTCCTAACGCTCAATATGCGATATCGAAGCAATAGTGGCTTTTAAAGTACCATTTTTTTAAAATAGTTTGAAAGGAGTTCCACAGTATTTAGGTCTATTAAGCTCAGCGTAAGGAAGTCCCTTTGAAGTCATCACCATGGCAACCTTTGATCTAACGACCCACAGGTGTTCTCGTTAGGGCAGTTTAACAGACACACAGACACTTACACACGCACACACAACACAGATGACTTCTGTCTCTCTGTCTGTTTGTCTCACACACACAGACACACATACACACACACAAACAAACAAACACATACACAAACACACACAGACACACAAACACACACACACAAACACACACACACAAAGACGTTTACGTGTGTTTTATATTGTGTAGTTGTCAACACTGTGATCATTAATAAGGTCATATGATATTTCATATACGTTTGTGTGTGTTCAGGACGTTCAGTAGTTTATTTCCTTAAGTCCACAGTCCAGTCTGCCTCTAATCAGTCTGCTGGCGCTAACTTGGTCACCATGACGACGGCAGCACACAGGTGCTTCATATCAGCCAATCAGTTTAACACACAAACCAACTCAAGTGCTTTGGAGGAGAGACGGGCGTCAGAAACAAAAGCTATATATTACGACGTCTTACGGCAGTAGTAGCCACACTTTCAAAATTTCTTGCGAAATTTTCTAGTTCTTCTTATAGTCAAACCACTACTCCTCCCAGAGCGTTGCCAGCACATGCGCAAAAATTACATCGAAACGTGCGGTTTGCGCGGGAATCGTGAGGTATGACTTTTCTAAGAGATTCGCCCGTACGTTTTCCCGAAAAATGCAAAAAACATAAAAAAAATTTCACGAAACGTTCGTAGAGGGTGGCGCGCCAATTAACAGAGTGAGAAGAAGCGACAGAAACTGTTAAAAAAATAAAACGTATTTTGTCTTTACTCCCACAATGTTCACTCTTCATACACCATTGTTGGATAGAAACGTTGGAAATATTGTCTTCTGTCATAAACTGCGGTCGATAGGAATCCAACAGACTCAGACGTCTTGAAATCGGACTGAATGTGAGAGAAAGTCCACCTCGCTCTGCCATCCGCCGCCATGTTAAATCTCCCTCCAAAGCCACGTCTCCCCTGAAGCTCGTACCTGATTTGTAAATCGCCCGTACAGACACATGTTTTATCGTACAGACTCGCCAGTCACAGTATCTGTTCATCAGGTCTTCCTAACGCTCAATATGCGATATCGAAGCAATAGTGGCTTTTAAAGTACCATTTTTTTTAAATAGTTTGAAAGGAGTTCCACAGTATTTAGGTCTATTAAGCTCAGCGTAAGGAAGTCCCTTTGAAGTCATCACCATGGCAACCTTTGATCTAACGACCCACAGGTGTTCTCGTTAGGGCAGTTTAACAGACACGCAGACACTTACACACGCACACACAACACAGATGACTTCTGTCTCTCTGTCTGTTTGTCTCACACACACAGACACACAGACACACAGACACACACACAAACAAACACACACACACAAAGACATTTACGTGTGTTTTATATTGTGTAGTTGTCAACACTGTGATCATTAATAAGGTCATATGATATTTCATATACGTTTGTGTGTGTTCAGGACGTTCAGTAGTTTATTTCCTTAAGTCCACAGTCCAGTCTGCCTCTAATCAGTCTGCTGGCGCTAACTTGGTCACCATGACGACGGCAGCACACAGGTGCTTCATATCAGCCAATCAGTTTAACACACAAACCAACTCAAGTGCTTTGGAGGAGAGACGGGCGTCAGAAACAAAAGCTATATATTGCGACGTCTTACGGCAGTAGTAGCCACACTTTCAAAATTTCTTGCGAAATTTTCTAGTTCAGTATTTCTATCACTATTTTGCTTCCTTCTTTACTTTTTGATCACAAAAATGTGTTAAGGTCTTCACCTTTGAAGACATGTTAATCCTCTGCTTCGTATCTAATACGGTTTTCCCAAACCGTATTTCACAAAAATGTTGATGCTGCCATGATAAGCAATCCTAAAATGAGTCACATGCAAACATCCAAGTGAGATAACAATAAGCCGTTTCTTTTTTAAGTTTACCTTCATACTGTTGAAAGACATACCTGCAAATGCCTAAAAAAAAGTATCAAGTATCAAGAATTAATATTCTGTTGAATGAGCCATGACTATTTATAATGAAATTGGATAACGTGAAGACTTGCGGTTGCGTGCAAAGAGATCAGCCTGCCAGACATCTGTAGTTATGGGATCAAAGGAAGACGCATAAGCAGAGCCAGGTGCACTGCTCTGGAGTGAGTTAAAGCTATGGCGGCTCAAATCAATCATCCAATAATGTCAATGACAGACTAAACTGCATTTCTAATCAAGACTTGGGAAATCGTTTTATCTTAATGAGTGGATTTGAAGAGTAGAAATATTAAAGACAACAGAGGAATCTGCTGCTCCAGTATTTCAAACAATTCAATAATGAGTTGTGTTTTAGCCCCGGTTGCACCCCTCCCCTACCGTCTGCACGGCAGTAGATCCTGAGGGGATTCTCTCGTCATCGTATTGGCTCACCCAGTTCTTCAGGAGATTCCTGAGTTTTACCGAACATCTGGGCGTGGTGCCAGACACTGTGGCTGCTTTCCAGCTTTACATCCTCCCTATCCTCAAACTACCGTTCACTAGAAGTGGCTACTACAAGAAAAGACAGTCTGTGTCAACCGACTGAGTTTGGGCGGGGGGGTCAAAGTACAACTTGGAAGGGAAAACAGTTTTTTGTTCACAACAGCTCTGTGGATGTGAGCAAAATCAATATTTACACCTGGATTTGCTGTTGACAATATCAGTGCTCAGTGCGGACCACATGTGCTCAATCATACCGACTCATTCTACCATTTGTTTGGCTCCCACCATAAGGGACACTTCATATTTTATTAATTTGTACTATTATAATTTTATATGTATATAATCATTATGTTTACACCTATTTGTGTATATAACAGTCCGGTCTATTCTTTTCTTTCATCTGACCAGCTTTGTTGACCTTGTGCCTTAATATATCTACGTGTAACTACAATGTAAGAGATGCAAAAAAAAAAAAATCCTTGCATGTGCAGACTTGGCCTTTAAAGCCGATTCAGATTCTGTTTGAAAAGTGATTAATTGCTTTATCAAGCAATGGAGAATGTTAGGTTGACAAGTTGAGGTATTACTTTAATCATCCCTGATGAAACTGATGATCAGATACTCAAAGTTAACTTTGTTTTTATCTGAGTAGATTTGGGTACATTTTCAGATTAAAGTAGTAAAACATTAATCCCTTTCAATTTTGAATTACTACCCCCTAAAACCACTAAAATGATATACTAAATATGGAGCAGCCAGACAACTGTTATGACTTAGTAAGTTTGTGTTTTTATCTGATTGGTTAATGGTTAAAGCAGCCTACAGTATAACAGCTGTTTAAGTAAGCAGTTTTTTGAGACCAGTAAAACACGACACGGTATTTACTTCTTCTTGCGTCTTCGAATTCTGCCTCACAATAGTAGATGTATTCATTTTTTTCATGACATATCTCAATGTTAAAATTAGCTGACAAACATGTAAATATTGCTTGTGAAAATAGATCTGGATGAATTTAATCTCCTTCATAGTGACTGACTGTATAAGTGCTTGCAAGATATTCTGTGTTTTATATGAAGACAACATAAATATGTAAATAAATGTTTTCATCCATAGAATAGTGTTTTTGTTTTTCTCATATCTACTGTATGTATGTAATTGTAGTTTTAGATTAGTGAAGTTAAGACATGAGTGAAAACTGTTTGATTGTTTCATAATTTGAAAGCACTGAATCCAGTATTCAGGGTTTTTTCAAATTATTGGTAATATATTGTCACTATAATATGTAATGCATAAAATGTTATGTTTCATGTTATTTAAAGGAATGGTTTTGTAAAATACGATTAGTTGCTTCCTTGCAGAAAGGTAGATGTCACTTTGTTTGGTAAATATGAAGCTAAAGCCAGCACATGGTAAGCTTAGCTTAGCACAAAGACTGGAAACAGCACATGCCAGCGTTCACTCATTCATAAACACATTCAGCAATTCTGAAGCTAACAAACACACTCACAGATAGATGGCACAGACATTAATTGTCCGAGGTAACTTCGACATATAGACTGCAAAGATCAAATCACTGAAGTTGTGATTAGTGAACGCTCTACGTGATGACCGCCCCACTGAGCCACAGACACAACAATGCTGTTCATTGGGATGTTTGACTGCGGACAACGTCATATGCCATTTTAGCAGGCGTCGCCCAACCAATGAAACCTGTCTGGACACCAGGAAATGCAACACATTGTCTCTCAGCTTACGTACACCGCCACCTCAACGTATCTATCAATTTCAATGCCCAATCAATGCCCAGCTAGTTCTACGTAGATCTGCCTTAACAGAGATAATATCCTCTTAAGGAGCCTTGTTTTGTTCTCTTATTGCTGAAAATATAGTGGAAACACCATGAACTGACAATGAAATGAATTCCAAACCCTGTTGTCTTTGTCCGACTATTAACACAGAGCTATAGATAAGTGTGTGCTCAACCTAAAGTAAGATGTGTTAAGAATATATGCACTTAATAGGAACAGGAACAGCAGAAGCATTTCCCCAGAATCCCATTCCTAGTGTGATTGAATTGCTTTTGCAGCTAACAGGTCACGGCTGACAATACAGCCCCTGTGGAGGGAAGTGATTCAAGGGAAGTGAAGCACAGCTTGAGAACTGCTCAATAAATCACAGAGTCAAACTGAATACCACTATGTCAGGCAAAGTGCTACCTTCTAATAGAAGGCAGAGTAAAAGAAACGTAAAGGAAACATGAAAGTGTTTCGTGTAATTACATTTCATGTCAGCATTTAGCGGAGGCTAAAGTGGCGCTCTCACAACAAAGCAGCGCTCGGTCATGGAATCAGCAGCAGAACTGACCTCCCTTCTCACATCTCCAGTGTTTCAGGATGTCCACGTCATGATCTTCATCGGCTTTGGGTTCCTGATGACCTTCCTGAAGAGATATGGTTTCAGCAGCGTTGGCCTCAACTTGCTCCTGGCTGCCTTTGGCCTGCAGTGGGGCCTTCTCATGCAGGGTATCTGGCACCTTGAAGATGGCAAGATCAAAGTTAACATCTTTAAGTATGAATGCCTTTCTATGCACATTTTGGTTTACACAGTTACTCCCTGATTCATATTTATGCACTTATACATACACCACCAACTAAGTAGCTTCTCAAAAAAAACAGCTAGCGGTCATGTTGGCTGCTGAGTAACTCTAACAGATTGAGGTTCAATGATGAATGTTGAACTGTGCTGGTCTGGAGATTACTGTTCCAACTCTTCTCCTTATCATCCTAGAATGTATGTTTTTCTAAAAACTTGTTTTCCTCACTATCCTGCAGAATAATCAATGCAGACTTCAGCACAGCTACAGTCCTGATCTCCTTCGGAGCTGTTCTGGGTAAAACCAGCCCTATCCAGCTCCTCATCATGACCATAATGGAGATTACCATCTTCTCCATCAATGAACATCTGGTGGCCTATGTCCTCGAAGTAAGCAAACAATGACACATGCATGTGTTGATGAACTAGATGAGCAAAGTACGCTGTTGATTGCGGCATTGCGTTGATTCCTTGTGTAAACTGAATTTGAATGGAGTGAATCCCCTTTTCTTTCAAAGGCTAATGACGTCGGTGCATCCATGATCATCCATGCTTATGGAGCCTACTTTGGGCTGGCAGTGGCTCGAGTACTTTACAGACCGGGTTTGAAAGGCGGACATGATAATGATGGCTCTGTTTACCACTCTGATATGTTTGCCATGATTGGTAAGAGACAGTTACGTTCAAACTAACGTTATAGCACTTAGTAACCCTTAAATGGGACTTTCTTACAGCACTTTGGAGTTTAACTTTCTTGAAGAAATTGTATTTTCTTGATTCTTGATGTGAGTTTGTACTCATGGTTGAATGCACTTATTGTAAGTCGTTTTGGATGAAAGCGTGAGCTAAATGACATCTAACGTAATATGATATATCAGTCATCTGTTTACATTTTTAACAGTGATATGAGTTTTATTTGGCTGTGATCTTCTCTCACTGGTTCATCACTGGCGTCCTGAACATGTACAACTTATGTCACCTAGTGGACATAAATAACCATGCAGCCTGCGCAGTGATGCTGAGGAGATACTGACCTCAGGTGGTTTCTTCATCACCCTCTTCTACAGGAACCGTCTTTCTGTGGATGTTCTGGCCCAGTTTTAACTCGGCCATCGCAGAGCCCGGCTTGCCTCAGCTCACAGCGGTGATCAACACCTACCTCTCCCTGGCTGCCTGCGTGCTCTCTGCTTACGCCATCTCCAGCCTCGTGGAGCACAAAGGGAAACTGGACATGGTCAGATAACTTTCCACTCATATCTAATAGCACTCGTTCCATAATAAAACATTACATACTTATTGACTTTATTTATATACTACAGGTGCACATTCAGAACGCCACCTTGGCCGGTGGCGTTGCTGTGGGAACATGTGCCGACATGAACATCGGCCCATTTGGGGCGATGCTGATTGGATTCGTGGCTGGCATCGTGTCCACCCTGGGCTTCAAGTACCTGACTGTAAGTTACAAGTCAAAGCAATGGTGCAAAAAAAAAAAAAAGGTTGATTTTAGATTTATGACACAATGATGAGTCAATTAATCTATTTAGAGTCCCCCCCCCCGCCCCCTCCAAAAAAACCTACTATATATATTACTATGTCATGATAGACTCATTTTTCCAGTAATGTTTAAAGAAAAATGTAATAGTTTTGGTTTTCATATGTCAATGTTTTCCGGTTTTCTACTCTTCTATGATAGTAAATTGAATATCTTTGAGTTTTTGGATGGTTTGAAAGCATTACCTTTGGCTCTGGGAAGCTGTGATGGAAAATGTGTTACCATATTTTGGACCAACAACAAACAAAGAAAATTTTAGGTAGACTAATTGATAACAAATTCTGACCCAAAAATGACTTAGTCAGCTGTTTTGAAAATGTAAATGTATGTTCCAGATTTTAAAAAAAGTCTTTTTTCTCCTCTGTAGCCCATCCTGGCATCCAACCTGGGCATCCAGGATACCTGTGGCGTCCACAATCTGCACGGCATGCCTGGCATCCTGGGTGGATTGGCTGGTATCGTGGCTGTGGCTTTGGGAAAAAAAGAGGGGTAAGGGCCATCCTTATTGCCACAGATCTCACGTATACATGTGACTATATGTTTCTGTGTGTGTGTATATATATATATATATATATATATATATATATATATATATATATATATATATATATATATATATATATATATATAGTAATTTCATATCTTGATGAGGATACTTAGCATGTTTTCTGGCAATTCAAAAACTAACCACATTTTTACATGTATTCATTTGACAAATGAGCATAATCTTATTAAACCATCAAGTTTAAGGTCAAAATGATCAGACTTCATGAGAAATCTTAGTTATCGTGGGCTTTCTATTTTCAATTTAGATGATGTAATTGTACATCACGATATATAAATATATGATTTCATCACGATACTATTCCATGGAATAACAGTCAATTATCATATTTAATTATCACCTAGCATATAACACAAAACAGTATTGTAGCCTTGAAGTAATGTATGCTTTAGTTGAACGTCAGCGCTTACATCCCCGTCTTCCCTCCTCCGCTCCCTCAGAGGTGATGCTGCCATGCAAGCTGCTGCCTTGGCTTCCTCCCTCGGGTTCGCTCTGGTTGGAGGGGCTGTTACAGGTGGGTGGAGATGAAACATGAGGCCATCAACGTGACACAACAGTTAAATTCCTAAGTCACTCAACTTTATCAATCCTCTTGTGATTTCATTCCAAGTCTGAGCATTCAAACAATGCCTTTTCTTCTTCAAGGTTTCATAATGAAGTTGCCGTTCTGGGGCCAGCCTCCAGACCAAAACTGCTTTGATGACTCTATATACTGGGAGGTAAGAAATCCCATTTCTCATCAATAGTATGTCTAGTTCTTGACTGCCGAGCATCACAAGTAATATTATTATAAGGTTATTATATGTGTGGTTTTGGTGTCGTATGAGATGAAGGTGGTTCACCTCATCATCACAATCAAGATTACATTGAGTTTGTCCTGTACTGCTTGTTTTCTCTTCTGCTGGTAAACCAGATAATAGTTGTACGATGTCCATATGACGTTCACCCATGTCTTATGTAGGTCTCTTTCATTATGCTACGGACAAATAATTTGGACGACATGTTTTCCAGGTTCCTAATGAGGAGGAGGAGGAGAACGAGGAGCGCTTGGCTCACGCCGATCACTCAAAGAACAAAGTAGACGTTTAAATATCTGCTCACCATCCATCCAGCTTGAAAGCTTTGAAGTAAAGGACTATTACCCTGCTCCACCATGCCTACTCATATCAATTTGTCAATTTTATTAATGTAAAAAACATTTTTTGAGATAATTTGCTGTACTAACCAACACACGTCAATTGTTAGGTGAGTGAAGACATCTACAGCAGTGTATTTTTTTTAGTACAGTTCACATTTGAAGTTAAGGTGGGTAGTGAACGTTTTACACGACAGATTCTCCAAAACATACAAGTAAACCATTTACATAAAGAAAACAGCTTTTTTTAAAATTTGAACTAAGGACTGTTCGCGATTGTTTGAAAATTGTGATCAATCATTTTGAAAGCACAATGGGTCACTCCATAGATCCAATGCTGATACACAACTACAAACTTTTTCTTGATGTCGTTTTTATATCATACAATGAAGCATTAAAGCATGTTTTAAGATATTAGTATAGTTTGATATTTTTTCTTCATACATTCTTTTATTTCCAGACACCTCACATTTGTATTTTGGCTGAGGCTCAGGTCAAAGAGGAGTTGAATCTGCTTTGATCTGCTGCTTTACATCACCTCACTGGAGCCCCGTTCTTCTGCAAGAAGTCAGAGTCAGACTGTGGGAAACCAGCAGTGAGGCTCTGACATGGGCAGGGATGCTCGCATAATATGTTGTAACTAATGAACCTTTGCGTCGCTTATCCCCCATTGCTTACAATCTTTTTCTGTCTATCCAACGGCAGCTAAACAATTTCTTTAAAGCAAAGAGGAATGCATTTAGCATTAGACTGGCTGTCACTGGGCACGCTAACGTTATTGTTTTTGTTTTTATATCCTGTGTATTATTATTACATGTACATATAGTTTAGCTTTTAGATTAATTAACATGGCCAGTTTTATTGAAGTCCTTTACCGTTAAAAAAAAGAGCAACCGGTACTGAATATTTTTCAGATGCCTAAAAGAATTTAACAAGAACTTACACAAATAAATAAGAAAGGGCTGGCATTTATAGAGGATGGAAATGTGACAAATAATACACTTTCTATACAGTTTTCCTTGTGCCATTATATAATTTTCAGCCCCTTGTCTCTTTAGCTGAGTCCCTGTTGGATTATTTTATTTTATTTGAATGAGTTTAGTTTAGTTTTGAACTGTGCCACTTGCAACAAAAACCTCTTGTGCATTGAAGAGCAGCCTTTTCTTACTTCTCAATATATTTTTAAGATGCATGGTGTCTGAGTAATGAAGGAAAGACTGTTTGTATTTAACATTAAACATAGAATTGCAGGGCAAGATGGAACTGACTACACACATACAGTCGAGTTAATCAATATGTTGGTTTGTCAAATGATGTATTATGTCCAGAACACATCACGATTTTGTATTTTTATACATTGGGGATGTGCTCATATTTGTATAATATACTAATACTGTCATAATAAATATGGTTTTGTACAATATCAGCGTTTCTGTGTTTTGTAGTAGTAATCTTGCAGATATTTACTAAAATGTTAGTTGAATAACTTCCTTACATTTGATTGTAACTTTGCACACAGACTTAATTGTGCCAAGTGTAGCTTTGAGTAAAATATCTCATTGCATCAATGCTTAGTATATACACTCAGCAAAACTGATGTGCAATACAATCATATTATTATTGATATATTTTTATACTATTAGCAGTTTAAAAAAGTCATTCTTAGGTTTTAAGTTATTGAAGTTATTGTGTGTGGAAGGAGGACCTAGCAAAGTAAGTTTTTCATTGTACGGAGTAACTGTCTGTGCACATATGACAATAAAAATGTAATGAAACTTGAATCAATTATCATGAAATGTGGTTCAGACATTTACGTCCTCTCAGAATGAATGACATGTGTGATCTTGACTTCACCTCGAGCACCACCAGCAGGACAACATTGTTATTGGTCCAAATGTTATTACTTTGTGTTGAGCACCATTTAGTACAGAGCTCAGTGCATCAACCAACACTTTTATGTATTAGTAAGCATACGTAACTAACTAGTAACGAGAAAGATATTGTAGCCGAGGGTTTATCTTCCACCTACACTTTACTATAATAATAAAACAACAACACGATGCTCCGTAGTTTGCACAAGACGGCAAGCACTTCAATTCTTGTCACACACCGTTAGAAAATGTCCTCTTCTCTTTTATTTCTGTTTTTCCCTTCACAATAAAAGCCCCAGGAACATACATCAGACCACTGGTTCATAAACACCTGTTTAAGTACTCAATATATTAGCTTTGGAAAAAAAAATAATTAAAATTAAAAAACACAAGTTTATATGTAAAATGTACAATAAAATGTACGACATTTTGGTCACAATATTACAAATGAATCATTTAGCCTTAACATCATACACATTTCGATGGTTATACTTATTTCAAAGCAGTAATAGACTGCATTGATTTGAGCTCACTTGTGGTGTGACGTTGCTTCTATCTTCAAAGATGCAGCTTTAACTCACAGTGCACAGCAGCAGCTCTCCTTCCTCCTCTTCCCCACTTTCCTCTTCCTCGGCGCTGCTGCGCTGTCGTCACTCCGTTGTTTTGAACGTACGTGACGCGGTGCATCATGGGATACAAAATGTCTCCCAAGAGTGCTGGCTAATGCTAATTTGCGAGAGATAATCGCGAATAAATATATTTATATATCACTGTTCTTTCTGCTGTTAACGTGTCAGTGTACATATATGGTACATTAACGGTGTTCTGCGGTCGCCATGGTGAGTAGAGAACTTCGTTCACCAGCATTAGACCATTCAACGTAGCTTAAAGCGCATTTTAGCGTTAGCTTCGTGAACGTAGCCTTGTTAAGCACAAGGGAAAGCACGATTAAGGTAAGCGTCAATAATGTCCGAGTATGTTATCAGAATTGTCTCAACATAGTCACGATTATATGCAATGGTTTCCCTGTTTTGAACGGTGCAGTAGATTTTGCCGTGTGTAACTTTATCCGGATAGCTAATGTTAGCGGTTTCTTCCTCGGAGCGAAGGTCGGACTTCCATAAAACAACCGCCTCCCGTCACATCCAGGACGGGGTCCTGCTCGAAAACATGTAGTATAATATATGTGTCTTTGTTTCTAGTCAACGAACACGGAGTCGAGGGTGTCCAGCTCCAGCTCCAGAACAGACGAGAGGAAGAGATCGCGTAGTACAGGCAAGACCTTTTAAATCTGACGAGCTCACCGTCACGACTAAGATACCTGACTAGTGTGACTTCACAGTCACATCAACTGTGTTTCTGTTGTTTTTCTTACTTTCACTACTGTCTCAGGTGCAATGTTGCGCTTGTAACGTTATAAGACAGCTTTCAAACAGCTTAAATACCCTCTGATTGTCCTTTTTAGTCTGTATTCTCAATGTCACTCTTCCCTGGCTACAAAGTTGTATTTACATATGTGTATAGTGGAGCCAAGGGAGAGTGGCATCTTAAAGAGCATAATATCATCAGTGCAGTAGGTCACACTGTGTTAGTTCATCCTCAAAATCCTGCAGTTCTTAGTAACAAATGTGCAAATACAAACGTTTATTTTTTTATATATTTGTCTCTTTTTATTCAGGTCAAGAAAAAACAAAGCGGAAACGCAGTCGAAGTAGGTCTTCCTCGTCATCCTCTTCTCGGTCCTCGTCATCTTCATCTTCCTCCTCTTCTTCTTCTTCTTCTTCTTCGGGCTCATCAAACTCATCGAGTAACAGTCGGAGTAGCTCAAGCAGTAGCGGTAAGTGTGTCTTAAAAGTCTGCAATACACGAGAATCTTTGTCAAGAAAACCTCTTTTGGATTTATCAGTGTCGAATTGTATTAATGTCAGATGTACTTTTAAGAATGTTGTGCTTTGTTCACTATGTGAATGTGTTATCATCATAACGGTACACATATGAATACATTAACTAAATGTGTTTTGTTGTTTGTAGACTCTGACAGTAAATCCAGAAAGCAGTCTAAGAAAAGGAAAAAGGAGAAACCACAGAAAAAAGTAATTTTGTGCATTTTATCCTGTGTTTTTAAAATTGACAACAAGTCTCAGTGAAAGTGACTGAATTGTTTAATGATGGAACATAAAGGAAAACTGAGTCCAACTTATTTTGTGTCTTGCAGCAGAAAGGGAAGAAAGAAAAACGGCACAAACGTAAAAAAGACAAGAAAGCAAAAGGAGTAGAGGAAAACACGGGACCTGTACAAATCTCCAAGGTAAACTGCCCATCAAGGTCCTATCAGACAATACAATCATTTTCTTAATGTATAACCACAAAAATACATTAAAAAATGCATTCAACACATTATTCTAAACAGTCCCAACATTACATTGTCACCATTTTCTAATTTACTTCAATTGAACTCCACTGAGCTCTAAAATCAACTCCGCTTCGATAAGTTAAACCCAAACATGCTCTTAAATGTATCGACCCACACAACATTGTTGTTTTTATTTATCTCAAAGCAATTTAATGGATCACAATGTTTGGTGACGTTGACCATTGTAGAACATTTTTTGAACATGTGCTTGTATGATGTGCACATACCGAGTTACATTTACAATCACAGGCTTTGTAGTTTAGTGGACTAACTTATATATGTTTAGATTTATTGGACTCTAGCCGTGTTAAGTTACATTTGTTTTATTTCAGTACTTGAAGGACAAGAAAAAGGGCAAGTACAGCATGATTTCAGGGAAGAAGATAAAGATGAAAGTAAAGAAGTCAAAGAAGGACAAACAGGTAATCTCACATTTTTCATGTAGGCAACCATGTGTACATCTATACAGTGTGCGGATGGATTGTTATTAGCTTCTTTCTTTTTTTGTTACAGCGCGATAAAAATCGAGCAGAACTTCTTGAGTTCCTGAACTCCACCCTGTGATGCCGCTGTGAAAGGCAGTAATTGTGCTCGGACACGTCGGCAGAACTCAGGAAACAACAATTTGGCTTTCCAGGAGAACAACAATGAAGAGTTTTATGAGAAAGAGATGGTGAATACAACTTGCATTGACACACACAGGCAGCACGAGCCTGTGGGAGGAAGGAGCTGTGTTCAGACGACTGGCTAGATTTTCACCGTGGCACTGTCCACATGGCGGATTCTTCAGCTCGGCCGGATAGCTTTTGTGATACGACAAATGTTTATGATGAGCAGTGCCGTCAAAAATGTATCTGTAATTACCTACATCAGATGAAGGCCGGTGACTGTCAGCGATCAGCTCCTCAACTTTGTGGTTTGAAAAGTGTCCTCCACCATTTGAGCATTTTATTCCTATAACATTGACTCACAGTGGACCAGAGAAATTTTCTTTTTTCATCTTTTTTGTTTTATGCATTCTTCAAAACCAGCCACATGTACTACCCGAAAAGGCAGCTTGACGAGCCGCAGAGATCTGGGAAACTTACTTCTTTCTAAACAGCCCCGACCCACTTTGACTCAAGTGACATCACTTGAGTCAAAGTATCAGACTTGAATCAAGCGGCCCCTTCCGAAGCCACAAAAGACCTCACACAACTTGTACTCTCGCATATGCAGTAGTACTCCTCAACAGACTTTAATGTGTAAAATTGATTCTCCTTTAAAGTTCAAAATATTGTTTACCTGCTGTCCCTGTTAACCGTACTACATGTAAGATTGCCCATAATTATTTAGTTTTGTAGATAACTAACCATTATATTTCCACAGTAAATGTGAAAGCCAGAGTGTTATCAGTGTGTACTGATATTTCAATGTGTACATTTTGTTTCAAACTATATGGGAATCAACTTTGATGGTAACTATATGTCTTATTTAGAACATTCATTCCCCCAAATTCTGTCATGAATATTGTTTGAACATCAGACATTTTGTTAAATGGAAATAAATCGATCCACTTGAAAGCTTTATATGGAGTAAACCTGCAGAGTTCTGCTCAACTGGGATGTGTGACAAATGGAAACGAAAATTAACTGCCGGGAAGATTTTTCTGCACTCAAAAAGGTTCGGTAGCATTTAGTGATAATTTCTAAGCATCTTCTCTTCATGGATGTCTTCCTTCAGTGAACAGCAAAAAGAAAGCTTTTAGTCTGTTGACCATGAATGATAAAATATTGCACTGTTGGGGAAAAAAAGCAGGAGGTACAAGGGCAGCATGAATCACCCTCTGAATGTCTATCGCCAATAACTTGTACACACACACACACACACACTCACACACACATATATAGCGTGTGTGTGTTTTTATGCATACTTGCATTCTGTCATAAAAGACCATTCACCCAACATATCTACTGCAATATTTAAGAGTCAGGAAAGCCTTTTAAATTACACGAATACCCAAGGCCCACAATAAATAGCCCTTAATGCTTAGATGTCGATGTCTACATCTACGTAAATATAAGATGTATCTCTGCCGCAGGCGATAGTCTTACGCAACATTTAAACGGTTTCAGTTACAAAAAAAGTGCCGTCAAGTTGCAGAGGATCTGATGGAAAACACCTGACATCGCCCATTCAGTGAACAGGTGATGATTGGTCTCATACTGAAACGAGGAGGACGGGTGCGGGGTCCAGCCGGCCTCGTCTGGTGCTCAGTGGACTTGCTGTAGCGGCGGTCCTGTCCCCACATCAGACAACCTTACTGCTGCTGCTTCCTTTGTATCTGAAGTCGGGCATGCTCCACACCCTCTGTGACCTCTCCGTCCCCTTCTCCACATCCTCCGATACGGTCTTGAGGTCACTCATCCCGGCCCCGTCGGTCCCGACGGAGGTCAGGCCGACTGTGCTCCCAAACGGGTTGATCTTGATCCGGGACCTGAAGTTCACGAGGGACATGCTCACGGGACGCTTATTGTTCCACTGGTGGGCGAGCCGCTGCGCCTCCTGCTCCTCCTTCAGGTTATCCAAGGTCTCCAGGAGGACGGAGCGAAACAGGTCGGACACCTCCTGCACCTCGGGCTCATTGGCCTGCAGGGCCTCCCTGAACCTGGAAGGGACCAAGGATCAGGTTTACAGTTGCAAGTACTTGATCAAATACGATAATATATTCCTTCATTAGATGAATGCAACAGAACCAGAGATATGGACTTCTTAAAATGAGAGCACAGAGCAAGAATAAAGACGGAGCCATCTGTAAAATATATGTCAATTTAAATAATGAAACAGTATTAACAGCAAACAAACGTCTAGTAAAACGACAAAAGTCCTATAAGGCACCCTTAGATCACCTGCAGGTGACCGGCACACTCCGGCTACCGACCCAAATTACTCCTCTCACGAACAAGAGGTGCAGAGGCCTTCGCAAACCTTTAAATAGATTCTATTTATGAATCCACTCCCCAGTGAGTGTTTCCAGTTGGATGATGATTGGCCCATTTGACTCTGCTTCGACACAAACACGTGTTGCCTCCGAGGACACGTTCAGGGCCCCGGTCATATTTATCTCAAAACCTTTTAAATGTAACTATAACAATGAGCTAAATGTTATTTAAATGAATGAGGAAAAGAGCTCAATTAAAAAGACACTATTCATGATTTAACTGTCAATGAAAACTTGAAAATACTTGAAAACCTGCTATCAGCTTCAAATGTATTGTTTTGACCTTTATCGAGGATTTACACTCGATAATGACTGAATGAAAGTTATTTATTGAGCATGAAAGGTCTTCTTTTTTTTTTTTACTTAAAAACAGCTCACAAAAAACAACCTTATTGTCTGTTGTACCACTTCAACAATTCATCATGCTATTAAAGTCTCAGTCAGTAATTGTTTTACATATTTCTGAAAGCTGCACTACTGTATATTCACTTATGTAATTGATCATTCAAATATATAAAATTGCAAATATGAGCCAGTTTTACAAATGCAAGGCAACATTTTCCAGCAGCTTCATTTGACAAAACTGAATCTTAATCTGAAGTCCACACTCACACACGACCTCTCTGGCTCTTTTAATTGCATCTGTGTATCTTTCTGAGTTTTCTCATAACAGAGAAGCCGTCTTTCTCATTTAACTATTTTATTTTAATGTTTGTAGGATAGGAGAGTAAAATTATAATATATCTGTGGCATAAGATAAGGAAAATCATGATGTAGAAGAATAGAACCATCCCACATTTAAAACTCATTCTCCCTTTTCATTTATTTAACTATATCCCAATTATTATAATTTCATGTGTAGCCTGCTTTGTGAAATTTGATGGGATTAAAAATATAGAATAAGAATAAGAGATGGGACAGGCTGGCATTTCATTGTAGGGCTCTGCCGCTGTGCAGCTAATTACAATCACACAAAAACACTGCAGTTGGTCCGTGTCTGTCTGTGTGTCCATGTGTGTGTGTGTGTCTGTGTGTCCGTGTGTGTGTGTGTGTGTGTTTACACATTAACACCAGCAGTCAAACTGCTTCCCACAAACACTGCCGATCGCTAACAAGACACCGGAGACCTCAGCAGCTTTCTGTGAACAGATGCTGCAACACGCTCAGGCTGCAGATTAAAGGACAAAGACACCAAAGAATAACAGAGTCATGTGACGGACAACAGGAGGTTGGCCAGCTGACTTTAATTGATTTTTAAAGGCCATTTAGCGATTAACAATTAATTCAGTTTTAGTGGCGATCTGGATCTAATATTTCTCCTATTAGAATTTTCCTAAGAGTGACCTTCCATCTCCTAGACGCTGATGTAATATTAGTTAAGTTGTAGTTTTCGTGTCCCCTTACTTGAGTACGACCGGGCCGCAGCAAGGCGGCGGCACCTTGGAGCAGAGGTCCTCCAGGCCGAGCCGCTCCCCGGTGCTGATGTTGTAGGAGCAGCGAGGCGTGTTGGCCAGCCAGCCGTAGTCCACTCCGGTCTTGAGGCGGCGGTACTCGTTGTCCCGCTCTCTCTGCTGCCTCTCGGCCTCCTTCAGCTGCCAGCTGAACTCCAGCATCAGGGTGTCTGTGACCACATCCACCGGGTCCCGCCGGGGGCTCCGGTAATACGGCTCATTCCAGCTGAACCAGGAGGCCATGGCCTTGTCCTCCTTCAGCCCCTGAAGAGACGGAGACGATCTCTGACATTATTTGAGATCACACTTGAGAGTGTGAAATCCATACCGGTGGGTTTTCTTTTCAATATGCCATCAGTCTACATTAGATTAGCTGCTTTTATTAAAATGAATAGGTTGTCCATGAGACATTTTTGAAATGTTGTACAGTAATGGACTTCTCTGTTCTTTGCAGAGCTTGAAAGGTGAAACATATATAAAATAAAATAAAACAAAACAAACAGTTGCAGCGATTTCTGGTATAATGAGCATTTAATTAGAGCCAAGGAGTGTGTATGTTCATATATATCATTAACTATAAAACTATAGAACATATATAAATATAAAACAAGGAATACACAACTGAAACACAAATCCAACTACATGTATGTTTTAACAAAACTCTCATTTTTAAAACCCAAATCAGTTACTGAGCATCACATTTAAGATGTTAAAGCTCTTTGGATTCATAACTTGAGTTGAAGGTTTTTTTCTTTTCTTTTCAAGGTTTTTACCACAAAGAGGCAGCATAGTGTTGCGTAACCTGGCATCATTTATATCATCACATCTCACTGCTGTTTCAACATCTGGACAGAAGCTGGTGTCCCTCGTCCACACGGCTCTTTGTTCTGCAGGTGTCCCACTGATGCTGTGTTCAAATCAAAAGGTCTTTTGTTTGCATTTCTTTTCAGATGAAAGCACGATTACGTAACAGAAGAAGACTCCGATGAAGATGGAGTGATTTAAATAGCAGTAAACGGTTTTAACAGGAAGACATGGCTACAATGATTAGTGCTTAAAGGATTCAATATTCCAATATTCATTTGTTATTTTTTTAGTACTAATGTTAAATATTCTCTCCTTCCAGATTTGAGCTGTTTTTCTTTGTCATATAAAGGTTTCACACTGAATACTTTTGGTTTTGAGCTATCCAACAAAACCAGACATTTTAAGATGACACCTGGAAAGTTGTGATGGGATTTTTTTATTTTAAATCAGTTCATCAAAACAATAATCATTAGATTAATTGATAATGAAAATAATCGTAGACTGCAGCCATAAACTGGATATATTTGTTAACAAAACAAAAGAATCGAGCATTGAGCTTCAGGATACCGTGATGAGCACTTAAATTTTGTTTGACATTATTAAGCTTAAATGACTGATTCCTTAATACTGAAAATAATCATCAGTTGCAGCAGTGATCTCCTCAAAAGTGCTTCAATGCTGAAACTGTGTATTTCAGTAGAAGTACACATGACCGTTGTGTTGTACCTTTGTACATTTTGGTAATCTTTTCCTTCTGTATTATCTTCTTTTCCCAGGTCTCCATTAGTCTCCTAATCTTGGGTTAATCTGTTCAGGTGCTTGTGTTGTCCTCCGCACTACAGCTGCTGTGAAAGCTTTATAAAAGCTCTACAGGACTCTGCCGCGCTGTAACCTGGACGATTGTGCTTCTGTAGTTTAGATGAAAAAACTTTCACAGACTGAGATCAGTTGAAGCCTTCACCTGCTCTAACTTCTGGACCCAACAGTCTCTGAGCTGACGAGCCCTTCAAAATGGATCCACTCACGTGTTCACAGCCCAGTGACTGCGCTGTGGATTTAAATGCTGTCTTACAGAAGAGTTTTCATAAGAAATGAACACGAGCAGGACGGCACGAAAGACTGTTTTCATTGCTGAATAATCAGCCGAACAGAAAACGATGAAAACACGTCCATCCCAACTGAAAGCCCAACGTGACGCCTTCAAGCGTCTGCTTTTGTCTGACCAACAGTTCAAAACCCCCAAAATGTCACATTCATTATAAAGCAAGGGCAAGAAGCCTGTAACAATTCTATGTTTGTGAATCTTTGCTTTACAATTATGAAAATAGCTTTTGTTACATTCAAATTGGACTTACTTCCCAGAGGAGATAGAGCGCTTCCCTCAGACAGATCCCAACAAGAACCTGTTGCAACATGACATCTCTTGGTCCAATGTGTGTTTCCGTTTACTCCAAAGCAGAACTGAGAATGAACAGTTATCTTACCTTTTTGTCTTTTTAAAGTTTTCTTCGACTCCACGAGAAACAAAATCGACGAAAAGCAGAATAAGAAAAGTCGCCAGACAATGGAAGAGTCGACGGATGCTGAAGAGACGAGACCGGCAAGAGCAGGGAGAGAGAGGAGAAATGGATTCTCTCGTCCGCTCACAGTCCAACAGCACTATCTCCAGCTCTCTCTCTCGCTCTCTCTCTCTCTCTCTCTCTCTCTCTCTCTCTCTCTCTCTCTCTCTCTCTCTCTCTCCTCCCTCCCCCTCCCGTGAGCCTCTCTGTCCTGCCTGTACTTGTTGCCGCAGGTTGGGGGCACCATCTCCAACTGGAGCCGGTGGATCACGGCCCCTGATGAAGTGCTTATGTAGCTTTCTACGTTTCGCAGTTGCTATAGTGATGCTCCTAAGCCTATTTGTCCACAATAAGCTCCATCAGCTGAAAGGGAGCTGGAGAGCGACGAGGAGGAAGATAAAGAGGACACACACACGCACACACAT
This sequence comes from Clinocottus analis, assembly GCF_023055335.1. Taxonomy (NCBI): domain Eukaryota; kingdom Metazoa; phylum Chordata; class Actinopteri; order Perciformes; family Cottidae; genus Clinocottus; species Clinocottus analis. Next base: position 8,480,982 of record NW_027175876.1, read on the forward strand.
GCACACGCATGCACACACACACACGCACACACACACACACACGCGCACACAGTGGGCTGAGCGGCGAGATGGCAAGAGGGAGATAAATCAAAGCGATGTTGTTTGGAGGATTGGGTTAGTGCACCCTGCAGCGATGGCAGCAAGAGGTCAGAGAACAAGACTCACTGACCCAGAACTGTGCGTGTGTGTGTGTGTGTGTGTGTGTGTGTGTGTGTGTGTGTGTGTGTGTGTGTGTGTGTGTGTGTGTGTGTGTGTGTGTGTGTGTGAAGTAAATGTGCAGCTGTTGTGTAGGTGGAAAGCTGGGCTTGTTGGCTTACTGTGTGTGTAGGTGTGAGCGGAAACCTCAGATGGTTTCCTTCTGCATATATTCACAGTAACCTTGAAATCCCAGTCACACCTCCACCGCCACCACCCTCCTTTTCCTCCTCTTCCTCAGTGTTGTTAAATAAAATGTGGGGTGAACTATGAACTCTATTAAGTCGATGCAGAAACACAAACATCCAGCAGTGTGAACAGAAAAACGTTGTGATTTCTAAAGAGCTAAGATTGGTCCTTACAGTTCTGAATATAAAACAACAAAACCATCAAGTGTTGAAATCAATCCATCTCAAAGTAACTCATTACAATTAGACACAACCAGTCTAACATATATCTTGTATACACCTCAATAAATATCAAAACAAGAACAATAAGCCATAGGTGGTTTACATGAAATTACTTTATAACAGAAGCAATTTAAATCATATACCTACTAAAAAATAAACTAGCACTCACTTTTTGTTAACATACACTGTAATAATAATATTACAAGTAAGAAAAAAACAAGCTACATTAAGCAGTTTTCAAAACATGTTACAACACGTTTCCCAAGACACTAAAACAAAGACGATAAGCAAACACTCTTCAAAAAGACCAGTGCTTTAAATAACACAATTAAAACAAGATACAGTGATAAAAGAATAATAAACAAAGAGGTAAAGTACTGAAAATCAAACTATAAATAATTATTCAGCACATGATCAGGACATTACATATATACATATACACTTCATACACACTAAAACTACTCAGACTTTGAACTTGTGTAAATGTATAAAACAACTGTAATGACGTTTTTTTCAAGCGCCTGTTTGTGCGATTCTTTAAAAATACTGAATTTTATAAGCTCGAATACGTCCTTAACAAGGTTGTTACTGTACAGGTTACCAGGCTGCCTCACATGGCTGCAGTATGCCATTTAGAATAAAGACTCTTCAAGTGGAAAGTTTGACCTTTTATGTGATGGAAAAGGGCTGCAGAGCCTCATTTACCATGAAGATATTAGACTGTATTAACATTTTATAACATGTACCTAATTAAAAAGAGGTATTGATCAGTCGAGTACTGAATAATACTCTCTCAGCTCACATAAATCCGTTGTCCAGGTTGAGTTTTGGTGGGTTTACGTCAACTTAACTACATCGCTGACGTTCCTCATCCCAAAGCCCTCTGTAGTTCAGTCAGTGTGGACAAACATGAAGCACATGAGCGGTGAGACGCTAACACAGAAGAGCAGCTCAGTCCAGACAATAGCACTGCTCCTGTTCAGGACTACAGAGTAATGTTTTTAATCTGAATAATTAAAAAAAACAACAAAGGCCTCCGACAGGTAAAGGCCGTGTTCTGACCTCATCTTGAAGGTGACAGATGGGAAGCTCCAGGCGCTCCCTGTAATCCAAACAGATGACAGTGATAATCCTCTAAAGGGATTCCCCCTCCACCCACTTCATGTTTACCTCTCTGTCACCGTGCAAATGTGTGTCACCAGGGTCACACCGGGTGTTTGTGTTGACCCGCAATGATTACCAGACGGGAGGAGTTTCTTTCATTTGGTTGTTAGATGAATGGCACCAGGCTGTCTTTGCCGTAGTTGGATTCACACTTTACTTTGATGTTATTGCTGCCCACAGATGAGATATGTGGTGTGATTTCAAGATGTCTCCCTCCTTCCTGATGGGTCAAAGTGGTTAAAGTCAAATGTACTTTGTTCGTCAATTATTGTTCCTGTTATCAAAGGAGATTTAATGTAAAAACTGCATCAGATGTCCTTTTTTTTTACTGTAATAGAGACGAACACAGATGCTGATGCTGATATGTAAGCCTCGTTATCTCCGGGAGGTGATCAGCACATGTCATGTAAATAGACAGTGAGTCAGTGTGACTCAAAGCAAAGCAACACAACTATCACTGACGTGACCCACAATCCACGGCATGAAATGTAAATTTAAATGGAAGTATGTGGAGAATTCAGATTCTGATCCAACGGACCCGTCACCAGCCACTGAGCGCACTGTTGTGTCAACGCATTTAGATTTTGTTATACTGCTCTTTGTCGCTACCTGGTGGTTAATAAATGCCCCAGCTTTTATTTTGTAAGTAAAATAAGATAAACCCTTCACTTCCACGTCAAATTAAATTCATTCATTCATTAATGAATTTATCTTCTGCCCTTTTAATTCATTTTAATATATTACTGCAGTGATCCACTTTATATGTATTTGTATTTCATATTATTGTAAGAACAGATAATTTACTTTTAATGAGTTATTTTATCATGATCTTAAATGTTATTATCATAATTTTCTTCACTTTATACGAAGCACTTTAAGTTGCATCTGTGTTGTAATGGTGCGACATAAATAAACTTCCCTTCTTAAGTATATTTACTAAATACCCACATAATGAAAAATAAAACATAAACTTGAGTTTTGGATGGCAACTATTCTGGATGGAAACCCGTTTGATGAAGTTTGAAGGAGCTTGTCTGCTCACTGACTCTCCACTAGAGGGGAGCTTCTCACCATGTTAGCTGCAGAAGCGTCATCCACGCTGGTCGCCTCATTGTTTCTTTATCTCGGCTGTAACATCTCAGTTTGTGGGGATGGTAATCATCCCAGATGCTGTTGTACAGCTCTGGGCGAAGAAAGAAGAAAATAAACTTGTTTTTCTTCTGAGAACTCATCGGCTACTTCACATTCTTAAGATGAAAAACCTGAAAAGCCTGATCAAACAAACATGTCCCCACACCTCCTGAACAAATATGCATCTCCATGCATAAACACATTCCTCGAGGAAAGAAGCTGCAGGAGAACAGCAGGCAGAGACAGTTGGTGAGATAAGCACTTGAAGTAAAGTGTGGAGTGAATTAAGATTACATAATCTCAGCTGAAGGGATCTTTGTCAAGTTGTCCGGCAGCGTAGCACTGAGGCGCCATACGCTTTGTGCACTCCATACTGAAGTGAGCAACAATCACATGATGAGCACAAAACATACAGTCAAGTGAGGAAGATATTCTCCCTTGTTGATGATTTTAACTCCTCCATCTCGAGATCAATACTGTGATAATCTTTGAACTCGTAACGTGATCTGATGATTTCTTTTCACATGTATTTATGTAAAATGTATTCATCTAAATGTCAAGATTATTATTAAACAAATAACTGGAAATAACATTGAAGACTGATTCCAGACTTAATATATCCAAAGGAGAAATTTAACATTTTGGAAAATACACATTCTTGTCAAAGGTTACATGAGAAGAAGTGAATAAACATACGTCCCAAAATGTGGAACAATGTCTTTAAATTGTTCAAAAATGAGTACATTTGCTCAAGTAGTGTATTTAAGTACACTTGAGAGATAATTTACTCCGATTGCTATAAATAGTACTTGCTGAACAGATTATTCTTCTAAATAATGTAAATAATCAGTTACAGAAAATTCCAACATTGAAAAGCTGCAGCAATGGGAAGAGGATGACTTTTCATTTTCTTCCCCTCCACGAGGAGGGAAAGAAAATGAAAAGTAAACAGAAGGATTATGCTATTGAAGACGCCTGAGGGTGTAAGCATCTGAAAGCACAGTACCAATGTAAAACACTGCTGCCATTGTGACATTTCACTCAATGTTACGTAAATTAACTGTGATCTTTAAAACCGCTTATTCCTATTTTCACGAGCTTCTTCCTTATCCGTCTCAGTAAACAGGCACTAAGATTTCCCCTTTGCTCAAAGTTCATTATGTAATCTCAAAGCCATGAAGCGACATGTTCTTTAACATCTGACTGGAACTGAAATCGCCTCGCTGCTTTCTGCTGCGACCAAAGGGAGGGAAGTTCAGGGCAGATCACATGAGAGCAGTGAAAAAAAGAACAACTCGGATTTGCTGACATCCCCTTTTCATTGGCCTTTGTCCAGCGTCCCGTTTCACTAGAAAAGCCTCGGTGGACTGAGTACTAAGGTCAGTGGAACTGAACTGGAGGCTAAAAACTCTCACAGCTCATATGGTCTGAGCGGCTGGATAAACCAGCATAAAGAAGAATTAAACTCAGTAACACCTTGTCACGGCCAGAAGGTTTGACATGTACAGGTTCAAAGAAACGGATCCCATTTAAGTATTCATTAAGGACCCATGAGGTGTCTTAAGTCCCTGCATGTAATCGCAAATTCAAAGAAAAAGTTTGACAATTGTGGGGTTGAACGTCTGTTACTGACATGAGACATCCATGTTTGTTTTTCAGGATATTTATTGTCAAGTTGGATATATTAGAACGTTCAAGGAAACCAGTCATAAACTGATCATTAACAGTTACTCCGATATGACACGAGCGTGGCATTTTTCACTTTCTGGCCAAAAGGTAGATGAGAAGATCGACATCTCTTTCATGTTTGTGTGATAAAAGAATACATTAATCACAAAATCCTCATTTCTTTATCAAATACTCACCGTGTCTTTTTTTTTCCTTGCGTCCACGTGAACGGAAAACTTAAAAAACTGCTAAAAAGTCTGGACAAATTGTAGGAACGGCCCACGTTTAACAACAGCCACACTATATAGAAACGTACATTTACGAACTCTCACACAACTCGTGTAGTATAATCCAAGTCTCGTTTATCCGCTCGTATGATCGCTACTTCCCAAACACATGCGCCTTCAATAAAACCTTGCAATATAAAACACTTCAAAGATATAGTGATGAGATGCGCCTGCAGGTACAACATGGAAGTGTTTTTTTTCTGCTTGAGGCGACAACATTTTCAAAGAAACACACAAGAAGAGCAATGACATGCGTTTTAAACACGTGACGGAAAGCATATCATCGTGTCTCCTGCAGTGCAGATCAGCATGCCAGCTTTCAGTCAGCTTTTGAGTTTGGCACCGACCCCCCAAGGCCTGATTCTCTGCCTGTTACACGGCCATATTGCAGGCCAAATGGCTGGACATGTAATGAAATTAATGAATAAATTCCTCTTTGATTTAATGAATCACCAACTTAGCATGGTGGAGAGGTTTGTGCGCCCCAGTGACCCTGGGAGCTATGTTGTTGGGGGCAATAGTTTCTGGGTGGGTCTCGCAAGGCCAAGTGGTCACAGGGGAAGGGCCGGATCACCAGCGATTCAAAGACTTGACTGGATCGGCCAGAATACCCAGGAAAAAGGAAAACCGGTGCTTCCTTCTGGAGGCAGACCTGGGAGCGGGGCTCACCAGCGAGTGTTTTTGGCCAGGCCCAGCCTAAAAAACATCAACACAGATTGAGTCTGGGAAAGTGGGATGTCACCTTTGTGACGGTGACGAACTGGAGCTGGTCCGAGGACTCACCTCGATAGTTCTGCTGGGGGACATCCACAACTTCACTGTTAAGGGCTGCCTGCACCTAAATGTGGCTTTGTTGTTGGACTTCTGTGCAAGTCATAGATTGACTGTAACGAACACCATCTCTGAGCAGAGGGCCCTTCATATAAGTGTCCTTGGTGCCAGAAAACCCAAGGCCATTGATAAGCAGATGAGCAGAGCCGTCAGCTGATCACCGCCTGCCGGGCAGATAGCCGGACAGACCTGAGAAACCCAAAGGCTTGCCTGGTCCAGTAGGCTCCAGAACATCGTAAATAGTACAACATCCAATATCCTGATCAAATACATGTTTTGAAACCTTCCTCAAGATAAAATATATATATATATATAAAAGAAGCATGTTTTGTGCAAGAAAATGATCACATTTTAAGCTACAACAATTTGACTGTTTTCACAGACGTTTTGATAAAAGCTTGTTCATGTGAGGGGATGTCGTATGTGTACATATTGTAACGCACTTTGTGATTTTGCGCTAGACAAATAAATTGAACTGAATTGAAATTGAATTTATAAAACAACAATTTCACCACGAGGTCCATTAGTAGCACTATGGAGCTTCCACAGATTGTGTTTGAATAATTGTAGATTCTCAAATTTCTATTTTTTTTTTCTCGTCCATGCTGGTTTTAAACGTTGAGATTGAAACTGAATTGTTGATCTTGGAACAAGACTAAAGGCGGCTACACACAGAGACCGGTTGCGGCTGCCGCCTCTCTTGTTTTCAATGTAAGCATCGAGGCATCTATCTCGAAACATCACTCTGCTGGTGGCGCAAAGGAGAAGTCAGCGGATCACTGAAGTCAGGAGGTTTCATTTTCCTGGAAGCATGAATGTCTTGCTGTGTCCATTATCCAAACAGCTTATCATCTTCAGGGTTGCGGGGAGGCTGGAGCTGAAGGCAGGTTCACCCTCACAGGTCACCAGGTCATCGAGGGTATTGAGGGCCATTCACGCTCACCCCTGCGGGCAAATTAAAGTCATCAAACCAACTTATTTTTAGGCCTCTGCTCGAAGATTGCACACCCAAACTTAAAAGTATGTATCTCTGCAACAACTACGGCTATTTGAATCATTTTGGTGTTATAATAAAAGGCTACACGTGAGATTTTGTTCAGGTGTGTAAATATCAATATATATATGTTACTGGTTTCAGAGTAAATAAAGATGAAACACAGCAAAAATGAAAAGGGTTCAGGTCCACCTAGAAAAAAGCACTTTCAGGATAATTATTTCTTTAAAATGATACAGCTGTAAGGTCTGAACATCTCTCAAATCATAACACGATATGTGAAATTTCCACTCTGAAAGGTCGTCAAACTCGGCTTGAGGGGACAGTGACTTCCACTATGAATGTCTTAATAGTTGCACATTATGATAATTCAATTAATAGTTTTTGAGATATGTTCAGAGGACAGAGAGACATAAATGTGTGAGAGACATTTATATTCACAGATGTGTCTATTTGTGTTTGTATGTGTGGGAGAATATCAAAGCAAAATGAATCAGTTGTGTGCTTTGCCGGGAGCTTCTTCTCAGCAGTGAATCTGCTGTTTTCACAGAATTCCTCTTGTCAGCTATCACACACCTGTGTGTGTGTGTGTGTGTGTGTGTGTGTGTGTGTGTGTGTGTGTGTGTGTGTGTGTGTGTGTGGGAAGGGATGAGGTATGTGCAACAGCCTTTGTTTGTTTCCAAAGATACATGTGAACCATAAAAATCTGTGAGCTGGTGGAGGAGGACATCAGGAGCGAAGAAGAGCTGCGAACACATTGTGTAACTGCCAGTTAACTTTATTATGTGCAACAAAATGCATCGCTTCAGAGTAACCACTGAGTAGACCTGACAGCAAAACCCCTTTACTTAAGTTACGTACTTAAGTTAAGTGAGTAACACTTCCGTCACTGACATACAAAATTTACGCCAATTCCGACTCAACATCAGATCAATAAATAGGTCATCAGAAAAGCAAAATTGACAACCGTCTGAAACCGTTAAAACCTGTGGAGCTATATTAGCACATCAACACTTCTAAGCTAAGCTAGTTACTGAATGCATACATACATATTGATGTTGTGGTTCACTTTTACACCATAATCTGTGGGATTAAGCTTCAACCTTTATCTTTTTAACCGGGATTTACTGCTGAATCCGTTTGATATCCTGGAAACACATATTACAATCTGCTCTGAAATCGCTTTTTAGTTTTTCCAAACATTTTATATTCCTTATGCAGGGAGTGCAGTTCGTGACAGTGTGGGCTCCATGTCCCTCTTGGATGAGACGCAGCAGGGGCAGGACGTTTTGAAGGGATAATTCACATTGCTAATAGCAGCCACAATCCATTCTTTGTGAATTTGTTCCTCTGCATGCTCAAGTAACTGATAGTGGCTTTTAATAGATGCCTTTTATCTTTACTCTATGTAGATTGGATTATTATAGAAGGGGGTAGAGTGGGCATGTTTTGTGTTGATTCTCTCTTCCTGGAGTTGTTCGCGCTCTTTCTATCACTGGGATGAATTGATTATTGCTCGTTGAACCGACTCCCTCCATGATCAAAGTCTGAGAGCTCGGTGAGTGACGGTACAGTATGGCCAATCAGTGAAACATTAACCCAAAGTCCGCCCCTCCCTCACACACACATACACACACACACACACACTCGCACACACACACACACACACACACACACACACACACACACACACACACACACACTGTCCTGAGAAAATACATTGTTTGATTTGTCACCTGGCTTTTATCATACAGGGAGGAAGTTAAAACCTTTATGATTCATCTTACATCTTACACCTTACCTTCTTTGTATATTAATAATTTACATTTAACGTAGCATGGGATCATAAAGTATTGGTGTTATCAGTCAACAAGTTGTAACTAGGTTTACTGAGGTCATGAAGTCCCCCCTCAAAGGAACAAAATATGCATACCAGCACTTCTAAAGCTGGAATTAAAAGAGGGTCTCCTTGAAGGTGAAAACTAGGCTCCCGATAAGGTTTGGCACATAGTGGAGACCCCTCGTTGTTGTTTTTACTCTTTGGGCTTGTATGGACTAAACAAAAAAGATATATAACGCTTCATATCTTTTTTGTTTAGTGAGCTTTAAATGTTATGATCAGTGAGTTTTTGCCATTGCAGTGTTTCTATCTTACATACTTAAAGGATCTGAGGACGTCTTCCACTGCTGATCATCATCATCATCATCACCACCATCATCATCATCACCACCACTGTAGAGCTGGTTAACATTCCAGCCCTCCTAATCTCTCTCAGAGATGGACAAGTCTTTTGTGGGCACAAACCTGCCATGTGGTCAGATTAAAGGTTCTTGAGAGCAGTGTGGGAGAGGACGATCTCGGCGCAAAGTCCAGGGAGATTCTCGTTTTTTTTCACTCTATGAGTCAGAAGTTTTGGATCTCCCTCCAATAAAACGAGTCAGAAGTCAGCTAATAGTGAAACACAAAGTACCGCTGAAGCTGATGGGAATGTTGTTATTGCAGGTATTTATTTAGTCATCAAGTATTCAAGGAGAATGTATTGTCTTTATGCAACACAGGGTCACCCAACCAAGTGCAGAAGTCCATTTAGGAAACAAAACTAAAACGGTTGAACATTCATGCAGTGTTTTTTTTAATGTTAGTTGATAACTATTTTCATTACAATTCACCAAGTGGCAAAGACAATGCATTCAATAGTTCTTCAGACATTTCACTCAAAGTCTTACATTTTAACCTCATGTGCTTGATGGAAATTCAGCGGATCACCAAAGTCAGAAGAATCATCCTCAGGGGAACATAAATATGTTTGAAAAATTAGCAATCCATTCAATAGTTGAGATGTTTCAGTCCAGAGCAAAGGCTGACTGAGAGCTTAACATTATTATCAATAGAGCCACACTTGTCACATTGTGACAACCCAAATGAAAAAGTAAAATAATAAATGATATAGTTACGTATAATAAAGATACCATTCGGATCAAATCACATGTTATCTTTTCAGTCCAGTTACGATAGTTTTAAAAAGCCCCACACTGAAAAAAAGGAAATGCTGCTGACAACGTGCAGAAAAAGAAGTGAAACAAGCTGTTAGCCACATCCTTATTTAAATCCATTAAAGTCAACTGAGTCCTCGGTTCATCTTTACAGCCGAGACACACTTTACAAACCTGCGCTCTTCAACAACATTTATTCCATATTAACTGGTTAAAAGGTCAACGTTTTGCTTCAATTTCATTGAAAGAAAACACCAGACAGACCAGCCAGAGTTTGGCTCGACCACAAAGCTCACTGACACATGTGAACACACTGTCCAAAAGCAAGCCCCAATTCTTACCTCATGTAGTGCATTGATTTTATTCATTTAAACTAAAATGTTTATTGATGGCATAGATTAGATATGCTAACTTTGAAATTCTGAGCATATCTTCAGCCTCCTTATGGCTCACAAGATGGCAGCGGCTGTGCCGGTGGCTAGCAACTAACAGTGCTAACAGGCATAGCAACGTTCACCCGAGAGGGAGCCGGATGATGGGTCTGATGCTTCCACCACGATGCCACCGGTCAGAACGTGTTAGCGGCTGTTACTCCCGTATGTGAGCGAGTGTTAGCTCACTAGTGGGGCATGCTTACATGAAAAACATGCCATTCTCAGCTCAGCTGGACATTACTCCACCTGAACGTTTACATGAGAAGTTGTTTGATGCTCTGTATGTTATACAGACAACCTAAAGTGAAAAAACATCACTGCATTATAGAAAACTTGTACTGTATCTCTAAAACGTCAACTTTTACTGAGCAAAGGTAAACAGCCCTCTGTTTATTTTTAACGGTATATTTAATTTAAGAGGCTGAATTTCAACCCCTTTCCTAAAAAGAATAGTATGAGAGAAAATGGATAAGACTTATGTTTGGTAAGTATAAAGTTAGCGGCAGCAGCCCACTAGCTTAGCTCAGGTTAAAGACTTAAAACAGAGGGAAACAGCTAGCATAGCTCTGTCCAAAGTCAGCAAAACTCATCTATCAGCAACTCTAAAGCGATCTAATTATCATGAGGTATCTCACGACAATCTAGGTGATTTAAAGACCAACTGATGACTATTGTTCAGAAAATGTTTGCTTAGTCTGGTGACTACAATAAATTGGTGACACAAGAGAGGCCACATGCAGGAGTTAAGCGTAATCAAGATGCCTCTTTTGGGGTCTTGTTTGTACAAACGCTGTGTTGTCAAAGGTGAATCCATTTAGCAGCAGAGTGAACTCTCACCCTCAAGTCCAGTGTCCCCCCCTCTCCTCCTGAAACTCAACCTCATGTCCTGCTCACCCTGTTTGAAAATCACAGGGACAAAGCCAGAGACACAGATGGCCTTGTGTGACAACACACGCATATGCACACACACACACACACACACACACACACACACACACACACACACACACACACACACACACACACACACACAAAGATACAAACAGAGAGATACACACAGTAGGGTTGGACCAGTACATCAGCTTGGATGCTTGGATCTGCTCTAAAGAAGCTTTAAATAGTTTTTAGTATTTGGGAATGTCCGCCATTTTGCAGAAATTTGGTTGGAAGACAAACAACATATTTCAAAATAAACTGTTTTTGAGGAAAATTAAAAAGCCTATTTTTCAATAAACATTTTACTGATATGCTCAATTCCACCCATTTTGCAACTGGCCAGATATGTCAACTAGTCATTTAATCATTATGTTAATAAAAAAAAACATAACCAGAGTGGCTTTATGTTTCCTTTCCAACACATCCACTGTTTTTAGGAGGCAGGGGGCAATAATACAGACTGAGGTCAGCAGTGGATGCACACAGACCGACTGCATACAATGGGCTGCCGTAAAGGGGCAAAGAACACCTGACTTCAACAAAGAGCACAAAAAGAGAACCGCTTTCTGTCCGCCTGAAAAGGTACAGGCAGCGAGCGCAGAGCGGCCAGGCAGCAGTGAGGAATGCTGGGTAGAGCCCCTCGCTTGTTGCCTTTGGAATGCCCCTGGGCCTCTTACATAAGTCCCACCGGGTCGGCAGTGGCTGCTCCCTCAGCCACACATTCACATTCAGCAGCCACTGAAGCTCTGCAGCATATTTAACCCAGCATCCGCTTCTTTACGCCGCAGAGCAAGCAGAGTTGTGGGATACTGCAATTATGGACTAAATGTAATTGCAGTGTGACACTTCACAACTCGCTCTTCAGGCTTACTTGTGACCATTATTACTGTTTAGAGTCGCTGTCTGAGGTTCAGCAGACAGAACCATGAGCCACACACTTCCTGTTGTAGATCAACATGTGTGAAGCTGAACATACAATCTGTTTGTTCATGTGGTTTATGTGGCAGTTAGATTTAAATTCTAGCTCTGTTGATGGTATCAGTTATTAATATATCAGTCTTAAAACATGTATTTGTTCTATGGTCTCTTATTGTCATTCTATTGTTAACCTCAATCAACATTGTTGTATTAACATTATTTACTTATTTACTCAAGTAGTCCACTGTAAGTTTTGAGGTAGTAAACCTTGAGTGCACCACATTTCAGTTAGGAATATTGTACATTTATCAATAGTTATTGTGTTATATTTAGCTGTGTGCCTCTAAACTATGCTGCATTGTTCAGGGAAAAAAGTAAGATTAGAGAATAAGTCAAAGGGAAAACATTGGGAAAGAAATCTGGCATTGGAGTTAGGATATTTCAACCCGTTTCAAATGCAAATCAAATTGGTACAAACTTTGGCTTAATTGTAGTGCATAGTGTCTTATACTTTGTTTTAAGCCACAGGCACTTGTTCTTTGTAAATTTGAAAAAACAGTTAGTTTGAAGATATACCAGGTTGTAATAATTTTACTAAACTGCAAATGATTCTTTTAAAACAAATGTATTGAAATACATTTGTTTTAAAAGCTCACTGAAATAAAGGCTCTGAATAACTTCTACCTTTACAGTGTGTGTAGGATTCTTTTGTGTATTCGGTGAGTTCTCATAGTTGCGTGCTCACAAGATGTGCTTTCCAGAGCAAAGTAAAACATGGATAATTTCTGTTGGAAACTGGAATGTAGACATGAGTGTATTAAATACCGGCCTGTGCACAACCCCTGTTCCTTTAAACCTAAATCTCCTCTTTAATCTCCTTTCTTTGGCTAAAGTGGATTAACTCTGCAAAAGTCAACTACAGATCAAAGTTTGGATCAAAAAAATAAATTCAATACTTTAAAAATAAAAGTTCCTCCAGTTTTACTTTTAGCAATTGATTTGGCCCAAAACATTAAGACTCTAAGAATTTAAGTTAAAAACAGCACAGTATTAATAACTCCACTATTTGTTCGATGTAATAAATGAACGCTAAATGAACAAAGTATCGTAGCATGAAACTATACCAATTAGCCTTGAACCGTGTACAGATTAAGAGACAAGTCTCTGGATACAGACTATAAACATTATATAGACGGGTAAAAAGCCCAAGCACTCGGACTGGAAGAGACGAAGAACATTCACGACAGCTTTGTGGTCATTGGAAGTCTTCGTGGTCAGTTTTCTCTCTTTGGTCTATGAATGTAAAAAAAATAAATAAACACTACATTATCTATTTACTGAAAGGGTTAGAGAAAGTAGAAATAAGGCAAAAGACAAAGTTGGGTTTATCAACTGTACCAAGCAGCCATTTTTTATTTCACAATGACACATTGGACAGGTACTGTAGATATATAGTATATCAAAAACACATCAGTTGACGTCTTATATCTAAAATTAAAAAAACACTTGTTTTCAATTTGCACATAGAGGTCAAGTCTTAAAAACAACAGAATAAAAGTGACCAAACATGAAAGAATGGGTCATAATACATTTCTATATTGCATACACATTTACTCAGGAGTGGGAATCCAAACCACATCAATACACCACCATTAAATGATATCTGTGGTGATGAGGGAAAATTCACCAATTGCAAAGGCCACCGTATGGACTTCAATTCAGCAAAAACAGCCTGCTCAGCTGCCCAAAGCAGGAGACAAAAGCTATAAGACGAGTCATTCCCTACAGTTATATGTAATGTTGGAGGATACCAGCAGGTACTGGTAAGCAGCAACTGGAGCTCCAAGTAGCGCTCCTGAAGTTTGGTCATGCAAAATGTAGAAGAACATCCTAGAAATATAAAAACTCCCTCAGCACAGATTGTGACATGGTGCCAAACACATTCATGAGGATTTTAAATGAAAACCAACAGCTATCACCAGAAAGCTTTCCAGTTCGGATTCATACAGAGAATAGTGTTTCATTAATAGCGTACAGTACTCATTTTCTTCACAACACACCCAAACTTCAGGCTGCTGACTGTACCAATACAAGACGTTCAGTTACACTATGTCCCCTACTTAGTATATACCGACCGCAGGTCTTTTGTATTTAAAAAGGCAAGGTGAGAGGTGTTGATACGGATTCTGTATCCAACTAATGACTGCAGGTAAAACTGAGTCATGGCCAGAGAAGACTCCCGAGAAACAAAATCATTAGAAAATGTCACATTTCAAAAAAAAAAAAAAAAAAAAAAAAAATGCCTACAGCATAGATGGTCTGTCAAAAAAATGGAGACAGAAAAATTGCAAAAGGTTTTGCTATGATCCAAACTAAATATTACAAACAGCATTTCACAGAGAGAAATATATCCTTTCTAATAACTTAAAATACTTAAATTATTAAACAAAACTCTTCCATTTGGGGCCAGAGGGTAAGAAAATAGATCTACTCAAAGCCTGCGCAAAAAAACAAGGTGCCTACAGGCCCAAATGCTAAGCAACATAACCTAGTGAAGTGTGCTCTGACTTGCATGTATTGTGTGTCCATTTAGAGGAGAGGATGTCTCTCAGATCCCTTCAGTCTTGCAGTGAGAAGCTTTGGCACATAAACACCGTGGGACTAGATGACGCATCACAACACGGTGCTAATGAGGAACACTCATGCAGGCCTCGCTCCAGTCCTGGAGGAAATAAGGTATGTGAACCCCAACATGCATCGCGGCCGTACTGCCAGGGCAACAAGAGAGGGGCCAAGTGACATAGGAGAGTGTAGGAGAGAGGGAATGAAAATAGGTACACAGAGAGAGGAATGAGGACAAGAATGACTCAAATACAAGGACACAGAGGTTTTTTTGGGAGGGGAGTGGGGGAGAGGGGGTTCAGTCATAACAGGGGGGTACTGACAGAGAACAAAAGCTATGGAAAAGGATTTCTTCTTCAAGCCACAGGTCAAAAAGATAACAGCACCCATGACAATGATTTCAGTCCAGTGTGGTGGTTCTCCAGCTTTTCCTCCGTTTCTCTCTATCCCCTCCATCTCACAGAGACGACTCCACCTCTCTAGTGATAGTGATCTCAGGCTCTGACCGAGGGACAACCTCAACCACTGCAGCTTGCTCCGGGGTCTCAAGGATCACCTCCAGGGCTGAAGTGGCAGTGGTCTTGCCATCACCACTGTTCTTCTTATCAGTGTTCTGTTTGTCTGCAGAGCCGCAGCACAGCTTGGGAGCACACTGAGTCCGACAGGACAGCTCACACAGGGAGTCTCGAGAATCTGAGTTGAACGTGACAAACTCGGGCTGGATGGTGGTGGCGTGGATGCCCTCATCGTGGAAGAAGTCCTTGATGCGCTTTGCCACCTCCATGTAAGATGTGGGGTCGTGGCACTTGATATGTGCCGTTGCGATGATGCGACTGCCAGCCAGCTGCCAGATGTGCAGCTCGTGGATAGCCAGGACGCCTTCCAGACTGAGTAGGCGCTCGTTGAGTCGGTGCATGTTGATCTGCTTAGGCACGGTCTGCAGCAGGATGAGGGCAGACTCTTTGAGCAACGGGTAGGTAGTGTACAGCAGGATGCACACCATGATGATGCAGAGTGTGGGATCCAGGTAGAGAACCCAGCAAGGGCCGGCGAACTTCACGGCCGACATAGTGGGACCATCCAGCAGGTCCACCAGTGTGTGATTGATATGCTGGTGGTCTGTGGTGTGGCTGTTGATACACGGGTTCACACATATCTCACCTTCTAGGCAGGGCTTCCACACAAAGGTAAATATTAAAGAATTGACCACCACAATGACAGAACCGAGGGCGTCACCCAACACATGGAGGAAAACGCCACGCATGTTGAGCTGCCCCGCAGTGTCATGGTCCATATCCTCATAGTGGGGGTTGCCATTCATCTGCACCTCTGTGTTGTCTTTACAGCTGATTTCTGAAGAAAAAAACAAAAGTTTAGTCTAACAGAACTTGAAGTGAACTTTTGATAATCAACTGAACTTCAACACTGATAAACTACTACAGCATTCAAAATAGATATATAGACAGAACTGAAACCATCAAAAATCTAAATATTTCTTTGAGAAACTTCAGGAAAAAAATACAATAAGCTGAATGCAGATCCAAAACAAATTAGCCAGCAAGACATGAGATGCATCGATCAGATCAGTGGCAGCCACTTGCTAAATTGCCGAGTTACATCATTTGAGGTCAAAGCCCAAGCCCGTTCGAAACTTGAAACAAAAAAGCCAAAACTCAGCCTCCGATGTTATTAGGTGAAACGTGTTGCTCTATCAAAATGTCAGGAGGATGATGACTAAGTGCAATTTACTAAGACACATAGTGGTGATTTTTGTTGTCTTGCCAACAATGCCCGAGCTTTGACCATAGCAGACAATGAGTGACCGAGTCAGTACTATAACCGGTCAGGGCTACAAAGGCCATGCTGGATTATTTGAAAAGAAAACTCCCAGAATTTGGGATTCTAAATGCTATGAAGCACTCTGCAGTTATTCACATTAACAAATTAAATTAGTAATTGCAGTCAGTGTGGTAGAGTACACAGCTCTGAGGGAATAGCACCTGAGCAATGGCTGCTCTCTTCCAATCCCAGGACGCCACCGGGTCATTCATCAGCGGCTAATGGTGTGGCTGGGGCTGTAGACTCCACGGTTACACTGATGTATGACCCAGTAACAGCCATCAGTGCGAGATGAGGGCAGCGAAGGGGGGTTATAGCCTCCACTTATTGAAACCGGCAGGGCCTAACAGCGTGGGGGAGAAAAGGTTTTCTGCATGGGTTTAACCCTTCCGTGGACAAGGACAAACTATTGGGGGTTGGTCGAGTGCTTGTTGGTTTAATTTACTACTAGTGTATGAATCCAAGAGTACCTTTTCTCAGAAATTGTGAGCATTAAGAATCATGCTTAAAGAATTTTGATCGATGAGACGCTTAACATGCAAGTTTTAACTTGTGAAAAAGAGGGTGTTACTCATCTTCTACATATCTGTAATTACAAGCCATCTGATAGTGGTCATTGTTTCAAAGCCTGAAAGCCAAGGCCTCCACTCACGATGGCCACGTTTCCAAGGATAGAATAACCCACTCAGATAAATGTCTGATAACAGACGCATTTGTCTAAATGCCACTACCACCGCAGAAACAATAAGAATTAGTCATTGGGAAAAGGTGTCTCCTGGGACATCGAAGCTATGTACTGTTATGCAACCAGGACTACTTATAATGGAGACAAGGTTTGGCACAACGCTGTCAACGTCGATGTGGGACACAATGATGCTGGAGTCACAGGGTCGGGACACCATACACTGACATGCACTGTAACATTAAATTACATTGTTTTACATCGGGGAGAGAAATAATATACTCCCTACACACACACACACACACACACACACACACATACCATTTCTCGGTCTTGCATCTCCCGGGCTGTTGTGATTCGCCACCAAGTTGTTGGTCTCTTCGCCTGAAGATCCATTGCCAGCCTTCTGGGACTTGCCGGTTTTGCTCCTCTTGTGTTTATTCCCATGAGAGTGACCTCCGTGGGAGTGCCCGTGGCCTCCGCCGGCGTGGCCGCGGAACAAGCAGAGTCCGAGCAGGTTGATTAGGAGCCCCGCGGCACCGACTCCGGCGACCACCAACGGGGTATCGATCTCCTGGGGCTCGGTGAACCGCTCGACAGCCTCCAGGACGATGGTGAAGCACAGCGCCGTGAGGAAGACGGCGTTGACGAGCGCCCCCATCACCTCCGCCCGGATCCACCCGAAGGTGTTTTTGTTGGTCGCTTGGGTTTTCTCGGCGAATCGCACCGCGACCAGAGCCACGACCAACGCAATAACGTCCGACAACATATGAAAGGAGTCCGACAGCATCGACAGGGATGAAGTGATCCGACTGACCACCACCTCCACGATAAAAAAACCAAAAGTCAATGAGAGCATGCATAGCAGCCGCACGCGATTAGGCTCGCAAGCCATTTTCTATTTATTCTCAGTCCTTCGTCGAGTCAAGTTTCGAGTTAACGTTCAATAACGTTTTACTTTGTCTTGAAACGAGTTCACTGGGACATCGGCTAACGTAAGCTAACGCTAGCTATCCGTTTGAACACCTCTCCGCGCTAACGACTGGCGTTAAGCTAGCGGGCTCCCTGAGACAATACGGTCGATGCTAACAGCGTTTCTACACACTGTTGTTTCCCAGCGACGGAAGCATCACTCGGCTAAACTTAAGACAAGCAACGGCTAAATGAATCCGGCAAATTATTCGATCTCCCGTATACATATACTGCGGTCGACACCAGCATATTCCAGATACGTTTGCCGACGAGCTCCGGTTTGCAGACGGCTGAAACTTTGCACCCGAGCCGGTAAACTTTCCACACGGAACATGGCACCATGATGCCACGCCCCGGACGGTTCCTATTGGTGGAGAGGACCCAAAATTGAATCTGATTGGTCGGACTGTGCAACTAGCCCAAGAAGGCGGAGTAAACAGCGGTTGCTAAGCACGCTAACTGCGCCTGTAATCTCGCGATGACTAATATATGTAAATCTAAGTATCGGCCCCTCGTTTAGAAAACGTGATTAGATTCAATATTCATGTTTTAAAAAGGGGGAAAACGCTTGACCTTTGCCTCATTCGCCATTTACATTGATTACTTTAGAGTGTTTATCATTACTAAACATGAGGCAAACAAAGTTCTCATTTAAATATAGGTCTCTAAAACATTGGTTTGTTAAAGGTTTGATTTTGTTTGTCATTAAATACAGTTTAGTATTGTTTTATTATTGAGAATATGCTGTTTTACTGGTGATACTGTGATAGCTGTATTCCCTTACTGTACTGTGTGTTAATACAGAACAATATTCAAGAGTTTGCAATGGTGTTAAATCAAATGTGGTTATGTCTTTTGTCAAAACTAAATATTTGGTAATAATTACTTATCTTTTACTGTTAAAAACTTATCAAAACTGTTGATTATTTAATGAACTATAACTTGGAGGCTTTGAACAAAAGCATAATATAATTATATCCTCTCATCTGCTCTTAATCAAGCCCAAACAACATTCAGGTGTGAAGGCATATTGTCTATAATCATTGGCAAAAGCTCAATTGAGTGGCCAACTTTTCATGGGTAACTGATGACCCCTTGTGGGAGTTATCTTTATAAAATATGTATTTGTAGTAAAGTGTGATGGAAATTGAAAACAATTCACTTTAGAGTAATTGGTTTGGTATATGAAGTACATTTTTATATTTAATTTGACTATGTACATATATATTTGACTATGCATACTGAGCATCTTTGGCAAAAAATGTCATTCAGGATTCACAATATTCTTATATCTACAATAAGCAGCTGAAATTAAGGTATGCAAGATCGAAAGTCACAATCATTCTTTCAGCAGAGTTCATTGTTGCAGGTTCAGCGGTTTGTGTTAGTACTCTTGTCCAACCACAGTAGTTTTTAGATTTAAGTGCAAATCAATCTGTCCTTTTTTTCCCTCAGAAGCTGAGACACTTTACCAAGAATATACAGGAACGTCCCCAATAACCACCTATAAAAAAGGATCACATTTGCACATCAAACTAAATACAAATCTGACACTACAAAGCTTGCAATAACATACGCATGACTAAATTATTTGGTTTCCCTACCATCACAGCTAATGGATTATTATAAATACAACTTAAATTAGATCCAGTTATTATGACTACTCTCTTGCAGAAGATTTCACATCAGCCACAAGTCAGACAGTGGCAGAGGTACAATCAGCGGATGCCCAGAATCTGCCTGCTTTTGAACTGGCAGGTCTTCTCCACTTCATTTAGTGTTTGAGCACGTAGCTTAGTCGCCTGCAGCCTCCTGAAAATCAGCTCCTGGGACGTTAGAGTCTGTCGGCCGCCAGGCTTCTGGTTCTCTTTACTCTCACCAGCAAAGTGGACCTTCTTCTTGCCAGGGGAGAGGTTCTCGACATCTAGGACCAAACGGTAAGGAGTCACTGATTAACAAGGATCAACTTTACATCATCAAGTGGCCGCTATAACAAGCCAACATGACAGCTAGATTTCAGATTGTAAGGTGTGTAATAATTCTTTATTGATTTACAAAAACACAATTTACATGATTTTAAAAGTAATACATTAACATAGTTTAAATCATCCACATTCAAAACAGAAGTATAAAGCCATAAAAAATGTTCAGGTCTTGTTTTTGGTCAGTAAGTCCAGAGGTCTTCGTCTAATTCCATTACCTATGTCTTTGCCATAGAGCGGTGCCAGATCCCTCTGCTGCTGTAGACTGTTGTAATTCCTCAGCAAGGTCTCGGCTCTGTAATGGTAGATTGGAATAAAGAGTTTACACTAATTAGTTGGTAAGATTGACATTTTAGAATGAAAGGAGGACATATGACAAAAGTATTCAGTTTTACTTTGAGCGATAAAAAATACATTTTACCTGGTAAGCCTCTCATCTGACAGTCGCTCACGTGCACAAAGCTCCTGCTCTCTTTCTGTGACAATGGACAAAATAGAAGCCTTTATTTTTCAAATTTGTAGCACTTACTTGCCATGCGACAGTAACCGTTCTGCATTTGCACATACACATTTTACAACATTTGGCTGCAACTCTTCTGTCACAAGCAACACAAACACCTGTTCCAGGTACGAGTTTAGTTGTAGAACATTTAACTTTTAGGCCTCAGTGGTTTTAAATGTTAAATACACATGATGTCACTTGTATATCCCTAGTCACTTTATACATATATTATACCAGAATGGTAGGAAAAAAAATACTTTTCACAAAAGTGTTTTTCAATGCGACAACCCCAGCTACAGGTGAGGAGCCATAATGTCACACAGCTGTGGGTCAGCATAGGACAGAGGACAGTAGAAATAAAAAAAAAGTCTTACTCTCCAGCCTCTCCTCACGTTCCTTCAGAGCCTTTTCTCGGTCTCGCAGTGCCTGTTCCCTGAGTTTGAGCTCTGGAGCAGAGGCAGGCATTGGTTCAGCCGGCTTGTTAAGGGGACAGTCAGAATCTGCTGACCTCCTTCGGAGTCGCACTTGTGCGACCCTCTGCTCCTCAGCAACCGCATCAGCCAACAGGCGGCTCTGCAGAATAGACTCCACAGAGGGCCTCAAATAGTCCTGTCAACAAAGTACATGAAAACACAATCTGTTTCGCTGGTAGCGCAAGTGAAGTTTCTGACAAAAGTGTATTTCTAACCTTCAGGTTGAGCATTTTGCAGAGTAAGGTGTTCAGTTCCTCAGAGTACCGGTATGGGATTCTTCTGAACTTGCCCTCTCTGATCCTCTCTGCCAGTTCTTTTTGGTTGCGAGCAGTAAATGGAGGGCTAGACAGGAGAAATTCAGGGAACAGGTCAGATTCAATCAACAAACCACATAGTGGGAACATTTGCTCAAAGAGGCAATTTAAAAAATACATTAAAAAAATTTAAAAAACTTACGATAATGCACACAGTTCATACAGCAAACAACCCAGTGACCAAATATCTGATTTCTCGTTGTATGACATCCGGTCTATTTGTTCCTGAAAGATAGTGGCGAATGTGGTTAATTAGACTAGGAAGGCCATGTGATCAGGTCAAATTTTAGTAGTTTGCAAGTAAAACCGCAGACACAGCAGGATTAAACAACTCACTGGAGACATGTAGTAAGGTGTCCCAACAAATGTCTTTGCAAAACTGGTGTCATGGTTCAGGATCCTTGCAAGGCCAAAGTCTCCAAGCTTCACATTCTGTTTGATGTCGAGGAAGATGTTTGCTGGTTTCAGGTCTCGATGAAGAACCGTAGCCCTGCCATCACTGCGTCTGTGGCACTCCTTCAGGGCTAACATGAGCTGTGCCGTGACACGCAAGACAAAGGGTTCTTCCAAATAACGCCTGCCATGGTGAGAACACACACTTTTAATTCTGCGAGTATTTTCAGGAACGACAGAAAGACAGGAAACTGAACCAATATCCTTTACAATACACATAAAAACACACCCTGCAGTACTTTGTGTAATTCAAGACCAAGAATCATAGTCACCTTTCCTTGATGCACCGGGTGATGAGACTGGACAGGTCCCCACCTTCACAGTGCTCCATAACAATGTATAATGTTGCGTTCGTCCGGTCTATGATGCGGTCGTAGTACCTCACTATGTTTGGGTGCTTTAGCTCCCTAAGGAGGTTCACCTCCGACACCAACATCTGCTTTTCACTCTCCGCCATAGTGCCATAGTCCAGCTCCTTCCACACAAGGATCTAGGGACAAAAGAGTTCAAAATTATTAAAAGAGAACTCAACATTTATGATTAAAAAAAAGTAGTGTAAAGCAAGCAGAGTCGAAGATCAATTAATAAATCATCTTACGTAACCGACTTTGAGTCCATCATGATTTCCCCAACAGTTGCCACTGGTATTTATTCTTGTTTCAAAAAGCTACATAGTTGTATATACAAAGGCTGGCCTTCAGCAGCTATACGTTTTTACTTGTCAGACACAGAAGTACCTTTAACCTCATAGCCCACTAGACTAATCTGTTCAGCTGTAAATGTTGGCGATAGATCAAGGTGTGCGCGATTACCTAAACACCTGAATAGAAAGAAGCCATTGACATGACATTTTAACTAATTGACTTAACTATGCACACCTGGGGTTCATACTTTTGTTCGGATATGTGTTGGTTTTGGCAAGTAGAACAACGTAACACTACCTGCCATCTGTCGTTTTAGCACCCATTACCCCTAAAATACGCACGTTTAGTGCAACACAATTTCCATTCATCTTCCAGTGCCTGGATAGATGTTGTTGCTTTAGGTTGTGCTCAAATAATAATACAGGTTACATATATATTAAACAAATCACACCATCAATGGTATCACGGTAGACGGGTCAGCCGATAACTGTCTCTAACGTAAATTGGCGGTTACACGTTAACGTTTAGTTAATAGAGTACCGATAACAGACGGCAGGCAGGTAACTTCGCTAAACGTAACGTACAGGTGGGCAGCGGTTATCTTGTGACAAAACATGTGAACGTTACTCACTTTGCCATCATGTTTCCGTCTTATTTTCTGACACTTTCCATAGGAGCCCGAGCCTATAGTGAACAACACCTCGTAGTCCTCGACACGGGAGGGCATTTTACTTTTTTAAACCCGAATCTAACGTTTAAAGTTACCGGACTTAAACGAACGTTAAGTTTGACTGGGTTGCAGTTGAACCAGCGACTTCCGTATTAGCCTCTGAATTTACGTTTCTGCTGAGGATGCTTTTGTTCCCGGTGAAGAGGCTGAATTAGACCAAATGTTTGGTTTCTTCGGTCGTTCACTCGTGTGTATTGAAATTACGCTAAACAAAACAGGAAGCGTTTGCTCTTCGTTTAAATTGGTGCCTAAATCCTCAATCGTGATTGGTCAGCTCTCTCGTTATGGTGACTCCTGATTGGACAATGCGGTAATACAAGTTCGGAGGTTGCTAAGCGCCTGAAACCCGCGAGAGTAGAGCGGGTAGATGGCGCGCGCTCACCTCGCCACGGGTTGGCGCTAGAAACACGCGCTCAAGTCATAGCCATGTTCAAAGAAAAAGGGTTAAAATCATGAAATGCGTTCAATTGTTTTGGACAATTGATAAAAAAAAATGTAAAAAAACATTTCTAAGATAGTTTGATATATTTGAAATAAGATCAATAGATTTCTCTTGGTTTCACTTGCAACATGTGGTTTTATTTGGAAAACTAATCAAAACTTGTTGATATTGATTAGACCAATGAGGTTATTTCCTGTTTGATCACAGAGCCTATTCACGTGATGTCAGCATCACCTTGACAATGTCAGCAGCTAACTCTAAATGAATTAGTATTTAGAGGTTATTGTCTGTGTTTAGATATACTACATTTAGGCAGTATAGTCACATACCGTGTGAGGAAAATGTATAATAGGCCTGCTAAATGGATTCTGATTGTTTCATTAACGCTTCCCCTTTTTTATTTTATAACATTTTATAACAAGCAGAACATCCATGGCAGGATGTTCTGCTTCCCTCTCTTATGTTTCTGTGAATTGATCACCTTTGGTTTTGGACTGTTAGTCGGAGAAAATAAGCTATTTTGAGATGTTACCTACAGAGAGGCAGTTTTCACAAAAATATCTGACATTTTACAAACCCAAACTTGATTGTAAAGTTACTGACAGAGATTGATTATATATACAATATTATGTATATATATATATATATATATATATATATATATATATATATATATATATATATATATATATATATATATATATACATACATGTTTATGTATTTACATTATTAGGTTCAAACATGCCTTTTTTTGATATTTAAATATGTTTTTTCCCTTAAGTAAGTTGAGTGAACACCCAGATATGAATTCATGGTTTTACAAGGAACATCCTCCGTCTAGTCTGCACTGAGCTTATCTCTGTGATGTTGACGATATATTATTTACTGGTGTTATGTCTACGTTTCATTTACATAAAGATCATCTTGTTGAAACATACTGAGATCAAACTGGTTGGATCTGGTTATTTGCTGGAGTAATATCAGGGACATTATTTCATTGCATTTCAGATTTCCTGCATGTAACAGATAAAGGATTTTTTACATTTTTATTACAAGTTAATTTTTATATCCCCGCTCGAGTCTTCTGTCGGTAATGTCTCTCTCAGTGGGGAAGCCTCAGTAACAGTTGTGTTCAAACGATCCTCTTTCTGCTCTCTGCTGCCTGTACCACACACTGACAAAACTCACACCACCGAGCCAGTGAGAGCCAGAGCCGGTCTGTCAGTCTGCCTCTGCAAAGGTCACTCCTACAAAGAGCTGGAGGAGTTTGGAAATCAGCCAGGAACAGTGGAGAGAGGAAGGGAGGGAGTAGAGCGGAGAACTGATGGCTAAAAACAACAGTCAGGTACCCGAAGGCCGTTCAGGGTTCGCTGCTCCTGTTGAAGGCCAAGAGTTGAGAAAGAGCGACAGACAGCTACATTACAAGATGATCTTTTCACCTCTGCCGGGGTCATCGTGCTGCTGTTATGAAGGTGACCGACGTTTAGCTTAGCTAAGCATAAAGACCAACAGGTGGAAAAGGCAAGCCTGACTTTGTCTGAACACAAAATCGCAGTTCCTGCACCTCTAAAGCTCCCACAATACATATAATATGTATTATGTGCAGAGAGATGATATTTATACTGAGAGATTATGTTTATACTGAGAGATAATGCCTCTGGTGAGACGTTTTACCTCCATTTTATTGGGCTGGAGACAGAAACCATCTGCATGGTTTGACATAGGAGCTAAGGAGACCATATATTTCTTGTGATTTTGATTTGAGGAACATGTGATCCTAACAACACCGAGGGTCCGACCAGCCGCCATCATGCTCTCCTGTGACAGCAGGAAGGGCCGGAGACTCCACTGCTCCTGCAGTGACATTCAGCCCGGCCCTCCTCTTCATAGCTGGATGTTTTAGTGCTTGCTGACTCAAGGGACACGGACACCACCGCAGCATTCACGAGGGAGCAGGCATCAAAGTGTGACATTAAAGACCTTGGGAAGCAGTACCCGTGAAATAGTTCATTGCAGGCGTCCGAAGAGGAACACCACGTCTGCAGAGGACACACAAGTTCCTCTGGAGACTAATTGGCCTGTGTAATGTGGGTGACCTTCGGAGGAACCGTACTTCCAATGCAGGGTGAAACTACTCACCACACCATGTGGCTCCTGACTGTTAGCCCTTTGGTTGTTGAAGCTTTGTGCATATTTAATCCCATTTTCCAGCTCACATCCTGCTGTTTTCAACCTCAATTGCCATTGGCTGCTTGAAGCGTGTTGCTTTCCGTAAGACCCACCACAACGCTCAAACTGTTAGTATGATGGAAACTCATGTCAGCCGTGGATTGTAACTAAATACATTTATTCGAGGACTGTAAAGAAATTGTCTGATATTGCGGCACATACTCTTTGTCTTTCTTATCCAGAGTAAGACGAGAAGTTCCCCACCGCTACGATAGATATGAAGCTAAAGCAGCTAGTTAGCATAGCTTAGCACAACTACTGGAAAGAGAGGGGAAACCACTAGACCGTCTTTGTTTCAAAAGGAACAAAATCTGCCAACCAGCACCAACTAACTTATTCTCACTTAACATTGTGTATCTTGTTTGTTTAATCCAAATAAAAACATAAGTTATGAAACGACTTCTTGTTCGAGGATTAGTAACTTCCTTAGGTCTTTACTGGTTGCCTGACCACTGGTCCCAGTCAATAAATAATATAGTACATATTTAATGTATGATCTTTAAAGGGACAGCTGGACAAATAGTTGAACAGCGTAAGGCTAGCACTTTCCTTCCGTTTACAGTCTTTGTGCTAAGCTAAGATAACTGACTGCAACTCTCTGCCAGTAGATAAAATTCCAAACGTGTCAAAATATTCCTTTTCTTTTTACAGTTTTGCTGTACTTGACTCTCCATTGTATGCCTCATTTTACCACATTAATTCAAAGGGAAATGTACTACTTCCAACAGTTACTACTTTGCAGATTATTTTTTATTCTAATCCTTTATACAAAAAAACAAAAAAACACCATGATTATTCAAGGAAAAAAATGAAGCCTTACATTAATAACTAACAGCAACAAAAACGCTGCCCATATATCAATGCACAGGTGATAATACATACTGTAATATACTGTATAAAACAGTACTAGCAAGTACTTTCGCTTTTGTTCCATTAACTTTATTTTGCTGAGAATACTGTATGATTGTGAATGCAGGCCTGAGTACCTTTACATTGAGGTATTAATACCTCTGACTGGGCCTCCTGAGAGTGCTTCCCTCTGTCAAACCTTGAACCTCACCTCAATATACATATATATTTTGTCCATACAGTACTGCACAGATGTACAGAAGGGCTGTTCCAGACAGGTAACACGAACGATCCCTTTGTGGTTGATGCAGCAGTCGACCGCCTGCAAGGGTCAGAGTTCACACCAACACGAGTCCACCACCAAGAGACTGGGCATCGCAGCTAAAATCAGATCTCTGTAACGTAAACCAGTGACTTTCAACAGCTGGTGACTGACACCGTTTAAACAACAGACACAGGACGGAGCAAACACTGGAGTCCATTCTCAGCCATGACTGAGTGACGAGACAATGGGAAAGTTGACGTTTATGTTTGCAGATGGAAGAGAATACCTGGAACAAAAGTGTGATTTAAAATCAGTTACAAACCACGCTTTAAGTTTTTTAAATTTCTATAAGAACCTCAATATTCCTACAATTTGTTAAATAATAATTAAATAGTTTAACATAGGGAAACATGCTTATTGCAGAGTATGATATGTTTTTGCAGAGTTCATGTTAGACGAGATAATTGATTTGACTTGCTGCTTGTTAAACTTTTCTGGCTGGCGACACATAACCCCAAAAATACAGGCAAAATTAAGTAAAAATTATCGGCGCAAGTCACAAAAAACCCAGAATGAACCAAGAAATATGAGATAATCAAAATGAAATGTAAAAAGAAATATAAAAGCATCATCATTTTTCCTTTAACCTCAAATCAGTTAAATAAAGTAAAAAATAATTCATTTCTCAGCTCCATCCGATTCAATTTTTCCTTGCACGTTTTTTTATTTTCTATCAATCAACATTTACTTTTCCTGATCACATTTGAATAGTTTTTAAAGATTATTACGCTTCCCTTCCCTCATTGCTTGCAGTCTTTATGACAATCTCAGCAAGCTGGCTGCAGCTACATATTTAACAGACAGATGTGACACATTTTGTCATCTAATCCTCAGCAAGATGCATAATTCCAATATAAAAAATAAATAATCCTTCAAGATACCCTTCAAATGTCCAATGCATTTATACCCGAAAACCTTTGACTAAGGAGGAACTGAAAAGGGATACACTATTTAAGTGTCTAAAATGTGTTAAATGAAAAGCGTAACACTGTTGGGCTTCTTTATGATGTTTTATTCCAGCACAAGTCTTTTGTGTTGTAAAATGGCTGTGTAGCTAGGAATTAAAGGAGAAGTACAAAATGGAAAATTACAGACAGCTCTAGTATAATTTGTTTAAATCCCTATTGTGTTTATTTCCTAAAACCACATCTAGGAAAACATAACTTCCCTGCCTTCTTTGGAAATATGGTCAGAAAATACATTTTCAAAAAAGAAGTGAAAAGGTGAAGAAAAAGATAAATGAAGCTTTATTTCAAGTCACTCTCACGGTGGAGGGCACTCTGAAAGGGCCGCTGGATGCATCACATGTACTGCCTGCTGAAAGAAGGTCTTTACTACCCAGTCAGGTAGCCCTTTTTTCCATTTCACATAGTTTCTACCAACAGTGGCACACGGGGAGGGCAGTAAACTACTATAATGCACATTTTATGCATTGGTTTATGACGATGATAATTGCTGCTCTGCTATAATTTTCCTAATTTAAGCAGGCTATAAGAAATTACATATAATGGACCTCAAAACCACCAGACAAGTGTATTTGAGAGGGACCAGCTGTGTCATTGCAGGGCCCTGCCAGAGTTTCCCTCTGTAAGTGAAGAGCGGTCTCTTCCTCAATGGCCCAGTTTTAGCTTGACACCAAGAAACTATCTTTTAAACAAAGGTTTGCCAAGAGAGTGTGAAGAAACAGCATCATTTGGGATTGTGGTCCACCAGGACATCAGGTAAGGCTTGATATTCAAGGTTTTCCACTAAATCCTGATGAGTTAAAAGTTTGAAACTGGGCCCATTTGTCGCTGTGCAAACGTTGTGTCAGCCAGCACACGGGCGAACAGTAGCTCTGATGTTTGAAGCACACAACGACTTCCTGGTCAGGAACTCAACAAAAACGAACAATTAAAAAAACAAACAAAAAAAAAAGCACAAGGTCAACACTGAGAAATGATGGGAAAACCCTTTCTTTCTTTCTTTCCTTCCTTCCTTTTTTTTTTTTTTAAAAAACATAGATTTTTTTTAAACTAAAATTCTCTAACGTTATCACAGAACGAAAGAGAGAGAAACGCTGCCGTCATTTCCAACAATGAAAACTCTTCCTCAGCTTTGTTATGTACAAGATTTAAACATACCATGACATGAGGACGACAGTTTCATGTAATTTAAAATGAAATCAAATTTGACCACTTGTAGTGAAATTGCCGCCACACTCTGATGTCACAGAGCAACACGACATGAATCATAAATATCAAAAAGGGGAAATAGGACAACCACACACACACTCACTTAGGCAGGTTATGCTGTAAATTTACAGTAATGACACCTATAGTTCTGTAAGCCAAAATCTCTATTTTAGAATGCTGAACATTAGGGTAGCTTTCTATAAAAATCATATTTTTCATTTCTTTTTCCCCACCCGACAACACTAAGCGTATGGCTTAAATATTTGTAAAACTATGTAGTCCAATGGGGGAATTAGAGTCTCTGCCTTCTCAGTCTGGCTTGCTGAGATGATCCTTAGCGACAGATGTCTACTCTGCTGTGTGTAGCTGCACATGGCTGTGTATGTGTGTGTGCACATGTTTGTGTACGTGTGTGTGTACGAATGTTGGAAAGCAGAGCATGAAAAGGGGGAATCCACAACGAGGGCGTTAGATCAGACTGCAATTCTTGCTCTATGTGCCGCCATTTTTTTTCCCTTCCTTCCTTTTTTTTTTTTTTTTTTTTTTTAAATAAGCACTTCGGCACAGACTCCTCTTCCTCTGTTCAACACCTTACAAAGAAAAAACATCCTTAAATCAAGAGCCGCATCATAGCCACTATCCCTTTAGGCTTTCAGCAGGGCTGCCAGTGTAAACATGATCCTCCTTTTTCAGTGAGCTCAGAATACTGACTCGACAGTGGGAGATAACGGGAAATAAATTCAACAAAAAGACAACAACAAATACAATGGCCGTTGTTGTGGAGATATGCAGGTTAAGGGAAAAAACAAAAGAAATAATAACATTTGACAGCTACCACACAGGAATATTTACTGGGACAGGGAGCAGTTCGGGCAGTATGGATCCTTAGTGCAATGAAGGCCAGAGGAGCAGCGGGCTTCGCCGCCTCATCGTTCATACAGCCGCTCGCTCTGGAAGGTGTGGCCAGCCGGCTCGTCGGCAGCTGAAAGAGGTCCAGTGGGCTTCAACAACTCTCGCCAGGAAGAAGAATAAGGGCAGACATTATGCTTCTAGTCACATATATTCACTCACACAGTCCATACACACTTTATACTCTGTAAAACTACGACGGCTAAAGCCAAAGAGGGGAACAGAGAGAGTCTGGTCCAGAGCGTCCTCTGGAGGAGTCCTGAGCCTCATGTCGTTCACTTTTAATAAAAAGTTATGTACCTGTGAGCGTCTACGTGTATGAGGACGTGTAAACATCGAAATGTGTGTCGTGAAGAGTGCGAGAGATTATTCTGCTCGGCCGCTGGAGTGGGTGTGTTAGGGCTGTGTGCAAGTTAGCGATGCCTGTGACCAGTTTCCTATTGTATTGGTATTTGTCTTCTGTGTGTTTGTGTTCTTCATATGTTTTTTTATTATTTTTTATTCCTGTTAAGTCTCTCCACGGTCGTAAATGTACATTCATCCATCGTAGGGGGAAGGTGTGACGCTGGGCCACACACCAACTGATCCTGAGGCTTTTCCAGTGGTCCAATAAAGACTCTCGCCTCATCAGCGCACTCAAAATAAACAGCAGTAGAGGTACTGGAGGACGCTGTACCAAACGTAGCCGGAGGCGAACGCAACCAGCTGGATAAAGCACAGCCACACAGGGTCCAGGGTCATCTGCCGGGAGACCGCCTCCTTCTGTCCGTCTTGAGAGGGGAATGATCCTGATGAGGAAGGGAGAAGTCTGAATTTTGCTCTGATGCATATTTCTTAACATTTGTTGAACCAAGATGTTGTGATTTAAAGTCAGACTGAAATTTAAGTTAATTTTCCCCTTTTAAAAATTAGCATTAATGGCTATTTCAACGTGTGTACTTATTGTAAGAGTGTACGTTTCCTTTGGGAGAAATGCCAGTTTTATGCATTTCAGCTCTTGTCGATATGTGAACGTGGCGTTACTCCATGTTGGGATTGAGCCACAGAGTAACGTATGGAGGACCGAGCTTACAGGACTACTGTTGCTGCGAGACGGCCGACGCTAGCTTCAGTAAAACCTCTCTTTGCATTCGCTTGCAGGAGATGCCCGTCATAAATGTCAAGTTAGAGACTGCTTTATCTATAAAGAAGATATATTAAAGATAATGTGAGAAGAAAACTGATTTCCATAATCAGGGTTTTCCTGGAAAAACACAATTTCTTGGTCATGCGTGCTGGGAATCACATTTTTAAATTGGCTTGGATCTGATGCGCCAACTCTCCGTTCTCCATATGCCTGCTCACCAAAACGTGGCTCTGCATGTTGCGTCTCCGAGCAATTGTAGCCCTCAGAAGTCAACTGTTGGCATGTTGCTGTTTCATTCTAGTTTATATGCATTTTCATCAAATTGAGGAAACTCAGATTTCAGTTCAACTTCAACAAACTGACATGGTGAGACAGACCTGTGGCGTAGAAGTGGGTCAGCAACTCTTCTTTCTCCACAAACCTCTGATACAGCCAGTCAGTCAGGGCCTCCGCCTCAAAGGGAACCTCTTTTATTGGGTACATCCTGAAGGAAAAGAAAAAAGGAAATGGAAGAACGATGAAACACAAAAAAAGAAAGAATGACGTTTCATTTAGCGCAAATGGTCTGCGTCGATCTGTCAAGGATGCCGCCGTCCGTTTCAGACTATGTCCGTGTCAGTCTACTGAAAGCTCCAGCACGCTTTGAGTCTTCATGAGCGGGTCGGCTCGTCAGTGCTGTGGAGATCCTGACAGACGAGTTGTGAAGCTCCACAAAATGCTTTAGTGTGTGGGAAGAAAAAGTTAAAAAAGAAATTGTTCAAGGAAAAAAAAAGGGTGTTTAAAAATGATGCATTAAGAATACAGAATATGTCGGGAATTGAAAAATGTTAATTAAATGGGTTTAGTTTAAATATGTAATTTTCTCAAAAATATTCTGAAGACATGTTTTACTTTATGAATTTTTTTTTTGTATATATTAATTCATAAACACAAAAAAAGAAAGTGTGATGATACGGTTTTGTTTATCCATGGTAATTAAACAGCGCCATGCGCTCTACATACTGGGTAATAATATCAAACAAAAGCACATCTGTGCCTTTGAGGAGAGCTTCTGTAAGAGTGTTGCAATGCCTGTTACAGTATTGATTACTGGAGTGATCAATACAGACGTCCTCCTGTCAAAGACGAGATAACCAAAACCAGGCAGGAATGTTTTAATCTGCTCCAGTTAAACTCACACTACCTAACATTTGTTCATTCTCAAAGTAAGAAATTGTCCAATCAATAAGCCCAAAACCTCTCAAATATTCACTTTACTATCATAAAGGATGAAAGAAACAAGCGCATTCTTTTATTTAAAATTAAAGTCCCGAGTTTCAACTCTATTCTTTAGCCAGGCTGACATCTAATTGTCGACCTTTACTAGCTGTTTATTTATCAAAGTAAACATCTCCAGCTGGCAAAAACACTTAAATAAAAACAACAACACAATGACCGATGCACTGGTTGACATTGTGAAAGTAATGAAGGGTCCTTTTTATGAGCCTCGAGCAGAGTGCTGATGAAGTCTCGTCTCCAGCCAGAAGGGGTCCCTAGTAGGCCGAGCAGCTGCTGGTCACCTTCAAATAGAGGTTACAGTCTCCTCCCTCAGACCAGCACTTCCTCTGTGCTCAACATTTGGATAATAATATCAGCCATAAAAGTACATCTGCGCCTAAAAAGGGAGAGCCGCTGTACGATAACTGTATTATGTGTTACTGTATTGATTACTGGGTGTGATCAAAATAAATAAATAATACTTTATGATTATATTATTAGATTATAATCAGGAGTGTGTCTTTGAAAAGGGTCATAAATTCAGCCTTTTTGCTCAGAATGAGCCTATATTCTGAGAATTAGAAGTCATAAGGTGAGCGGAGAGGACTTATTGAGGCAGAAAATGATCAGCAACTAATTTCATGAATGATTAAGTAATCATCACGTTACTGTTCAAGCAAAAATGCCCAACAGATTTGACAGATTGTCAGATGAAACAAGAGACCTGATTTGAAGACGACTTTGTTTCTGGGAAATTTGAACCGTTTTCCTCACGTTTAAATTGAGAACATAACAAGCAGATCAGTTGATAATGAAACGTGTTGGATGCAGCCCCAATTTCTTCAAAAGTATTCACACAACCCCCTAAATACAATGATAAACGTAATGAAAATACAAAGGGCTGTCCACATGACAAATGTGGTTCCCATAAAGCTTTCTTTTCCTCGTTGAGCCCGTATACTGAATATTATTAGTGTAAAAAGCAGAGGACGTCAGTGCAGTAAAAACATGGTCTTTGTACTGAAGCAGCCTGTACCGCCAAACCAGGAAAAGACTCTGCGTCGTCGTTCCACAGATCAGAAGGGCAGGGCCTGACAATTCAGCACAGACTTCCGCTAGGTTAGAGTGTTTTAAGTGCACATCTACAGACCCTTCTACTTATTATCCGTCAGTTCATGGTGTGCAAGTCTGAACAAGATCCTCTTTGAGTAGAGCAACTTGTATGTCCCCAGAGGCATGGGACTCCAGTTGAATAAAAGATAAAACTGACTTAACATCCACTTTTCATTATTTACAGTTCTAGTAAAGCCGACTTAAAACAGCTTTCGACCAACAACAACTACACCAAAACTGGAGCTTAGCTGCTGTGGCCGCCTGATAGGCCAATTAGAGTATAAAGCAAGACGGTCCACAAGGTTTCTCCCACTGAGTCGGTGGATATTGGGCGTCTTTCATGTTACTGGTGTGCCAAAGAAACCAAACGGCTGGATCCTCAAAGCATCAGAAAGGACAAAGCACATTCAGAAAGAGGCTGACAGTAACAGACACGCCAGTGGCCCTTGAAAATAACAGATTCGATAATATGTGGACACAAAGTAGCAATTAAAGCAAAGTAACGCTCAAGCAAGCCATCACGAGAATAAAAGCTGTGTTTTTTTCCCTGTTCTGCGTCACAGTTTTGGCGATAGGTGGTAATTTGTTGTTTTGGGCTTCACACGTCTTTCCTATTAAGAGTAGTTTTTTTTTCACAGCAGAGATTGTTGAATGTGTCCTTAAATACATGTAATAATTCATTCATTTATTTACTTATAAACACATGGGAGCATGGAGAGCGTTTCACACCAACTTCAGCGCGGTCTGCTTGCCAAAGTCCTTCTACTCTACTCTTACATGTAAACAGGCGCCGTAATCCCGTCAGAGGAAAATAGAAGCCGGCTTGGGCCAATTATCAGGAGGTTTGAGCAATTAGGGATTTGAGTAGTAGGGGGCAGTCACAGAGCTTTCCTTCAGCGAAAATAGTCATGCAGAAACCTGAATCTTTTGGCGTGGAGTTGAGGTTAACGGAGGTGCTGCTGATTCAGTTCCAGAGCAAATAAACGTGCTTATGCTCATTGGCTTGTGAACCAGGTTGGTTTGAAGGACACATGTCTGTCGCCCCGCACGGCCAAAATCAAACCACATGTTGAAGTTCACAGTACTCACTTATTGAAAAAATTTCTCCTTGGAGATTAATAAAGTACTTTTTATTCATTCTCTGAACGTTCCCGACTTGCTACGTTCAGGCGGCTACCAACAGCGCCGCCTTGCTCCAGTCATATGGGCCATTTCAGATTAGGGCGACAGGTAACCGTAATCAAATCCTCACATTTGAGAAGCTGGACTGAGCAAAGGTTTGGCAGTAGTGGTGGTGGGATCTGGTGGCGGTGTGTTGGCGTGAGGCCATGGCAGCACTCTTATTTTCACCCTAACCCACTTGGCAGCAGCCGTCTTGTTACCAGACACCCTGGCGGACGCACAGACAGCTGCGAGAGAGCTGCAGTTTCTTCTGTAAATAACCATTAATCTGGTTTTTAACGTCTCTGTGTTGGACGTTTTTAGGCTAAATGTCAATACAATATATGGACTAAAAGTTCAGTTTAAAGCCAAAGTCACATGCGAGATGTCAGAGGCACTTTTATAGAAACATAAAATCATAGCACGTGACAAAGTTAAGCTATGTTTGCGACAAATAATTGAGGACTGCTTGAGTTCAATAAATTCAACAATATAATGCTGCCATCTGAGGGCAACACAGACCCTGGACTCTTTTAAGACTGGTCTAAAAACCTTTTTATTCAAGAAGGCGTTTTCACTTTGAGTTGACTTTTATGACCTTAATTTTATGACTTTGATTTTAACTATGTGGCACTCTGAGATTCTCGGATGAAGAGTGCCTTACAAATAAAATGTATTATATTATTATTATCATGTTAAAGAATATTATTCCATAATTAAAGTTATGATTTAATTTCCTCCCATAACAATTGTAAACATGCTGGGCTAAAATGAAACCAGTGTTTCCTTCTTATGCAAACTGAAACCGCAACTGTACATTTACAAACACAACTCCATGTGCATGTTTTGCAGAAGCGGAGGCAACATAACAGCAGTTGCACTTTTTCAATTGAACGAGCAACGGTTGATGCTGTAACGGTATCACTCACTTTAATCAACTCATCCAATATGTCATTTGCAAATATATCAATATGCCGTCTTAGTAGCGCTAACATCCAGTACCTGCACTATGTTTTATGAAAGATGGATAGAGTTTTCTGGACATGTGAACTCCTTACATAAAAGGTCCACGGACAAGTGACAACACCGGTAAATTCAGGTTATGAAGTTTGCAAATCAGATGCTTCTGATCCTCCATACTTCCTGCCCAATATGAACCATGTAACTTCTTTAAAGCTCTTATTCTTCAGGTAGTTTCCCCGTCGAACTGGCCTGGAAAGCTAATTTAATTTGGACTGTAGCTGGAAGAGTCTGGTCATTGTTTGGGGATTCTGTACGTCCCTAAATCTCTCTTGCTCTGAAATCTTGAGAAACAAAGAGGTGCCCTGGGAGGCCTGCTCTCGGGCAAAATGTTGCAAAAGGTGAATATTGAAATTAACAGCCAGTGTTGCTCGGGGAGCAAAGAAGTCTCCCACCCTGCCCTCTGTCTCTTTCTAGTTAAGATAACAGGCCTCGTCTGTGTGCAATGAAGCTCTTAATCTCAAACCACTACTTTTGAGTTCTTTCTCTCAACGCTCCTGTGACAAGAGGGTCACCAGCTTTGAACTAAAACAAATAATGAATAAAGTATGCTAAAGAATACATATTAATACAATTTGTGCTACACTGAATTACTTAAGATGGTGCTTTTCTTGTATAATTTTTCCTTTTGAGGCTTGTTTGCAGAACACCAAACACTCAAATATCTGCAACGAGAGAAAAGTTGAGTGCACTTGTTAACGCCTCCATTTAGACATTAATCTACTTCCTCGTTCACTCAAAGATTTCTATGTTCCAGGAAATAGTTTGGACATGACCAAATCTTCATGGAAAAATTTGCATCAGTTATTCTTGTTCTAATGCGCTGTCACATTGTTGCTCAGTATTTTTGCTGACTGATGAACATTTCCATTATGTTCTAGTAATCATACACTGATGGCTCAACATACACTGATGGCTCAACTCTCACAAATGATGTTACATGTGCACTAGTGTCACCTGATGTTGTCATCAGGTGTTTTAGAGTCGTTAAATATCACATCCTGGTTGCAGAAATTACACATTGTTTCAACAAATATATAATCCCCTTGTGTGTGCAGTGCACTAATGCCTCTGTGACGACACAAGAGCCAAGCGGCTGACACAGAAGTCTTGAATTTCCGTTTAGTTTATGATTGTCTTACTCTAATAAAGTAAACAACTGAAGGGGAAATCCCATCTTTAGTCTTAGTTGTTTGCAATGATGTCGTCGTCATATGTAGTAAATTCCTCGCATCAATAAGCTTAATAACGTTTCTAACTTGTGCAGAAAGTTGATATCATTATGTTTTGAGCATTATTGACTATCTGTGAGTTAGAAATCAATTTAGAAATGACCCAACATCTGTTAAAGTAACTCTTTGTTTCCATCATGCAGAGTGGACATCACAACACAATGTCACATTCTGCAGACTGACCAGACATAAACGCGTCATATTTATGCTTTCAGTCTCATATCACATGTTTATAATTCCCCTATATTTACATATTTCACAGCCGGTATACAAAAGGTGTCCGTATCGCAAGAATAGTGAACTGAACTCTGGTGGTGTGTCCTAAACCACTGAAGGTCTCGGCTCATGGCGTGAAAGCAGACCGTCCACGTGTAACTAATACTAAACCCATCTTCTGATTGTGAACTACCAGGAAAGTGATCTCTTGATCCGTTTCAGTAGTGCATATATACATGTATACACATACATACATACATATATATATATACATATATATATATATATATATATATACACACACTATATTTATACCAGTTTCTTTTCTAACCGTGGTAATGCATGTTCACGTCATCATGTGACAGACGCGTGTTGAGCTCAAGTCCCGTTCCTCTAGTAAAGGTAAAACATTGACGTGATTGAATGTAGGCGTGTCTCTCTGCTTCAATCCTTGTTTTTTTCCAACAGGCACATGTTCGGGTGATTTTTCCCTGACGATAGTGGGTGGACATTGAACGGAGATTTTTCCTTCACAGGACAAGGCTCACATGTCCCAGGAACGGGTGAACCAAAAAATAAATAAATTATAGCTCTATCATTTATATTTTTAATCATGTTTCATCGATGAGTCCCTAATTTTTTACCTGATTTTGAACTTTTTTTAGGGTCCCAAATGATACCTGTTATTAGTTTTATGAGAAGTTCTAAAGGGTAAAATAAAAGAAGAGTACTTTAATTTGCCTTGTATTGTTATATTTTGATGAGAAGTATTTTTTATCAGGTACATTATATATCGGGTAAAATACACCCGAGTGCATTACTATTTGTAACGTTTGTGTTTTAGGTTTAATGCCCCATTTCTGTACATTAGTAACCACTTATGATATCCCAGGACGAGAAGCAGTCAAAGAATAATGCTGATTATCAGTTATTTCTTTTTGTGATGCCACAGAGTATATATACACGCATAATAAGCACCAATTAAGTGTTGCATGGCCTGCTGATGATAAAAGATAAACCCTCAAAAAAACTGATTTATGAACTTTATGGTTCTCGGGTAGTAAAAAGTCAGCGTTTTCCTTCGACTGCACCAACTGAACCACAGTTATCATTAATGTCGGTTTTGGACGTGAACTCGAGTGACGAGCAAACATAACCATGCTTTTCTTTCACTTGTCCTCACTTCACTCCCGAGTCTACGTGGCAGGAGCACACTTTCACCTGGTCACTGCCCGGGCCAGATGGAAGGTGTGGGAGGAGCCATGTGCAAGTTAACAACAGCTTAACACGGGAGCGTCGACCTCTTATCAGTGCCGAGGTCAGACGTAGGAGGCCATAAAGCCCCCGTCATCGGTGGATATGGACTACACGACCTGTGCCGACTTTATAGTCACACAGATGTCAGCGCAACCTGATCTTTATGAGGGAGAATGACTGACCTCAGCTTCAGTGTAAAGTGGTGAGACGCTCTTTTTAAAGACAAACTGCATCTTCTCCAACACTGATTCTCAAGTGGGTACGAGTACCTCTGGAGGTACTTGATATTTAAAATTAGCATACATTTAAAAAATCCTTTAAAAATAGTAATTTATTAAATATTGAATAATATAATGTGTAAGTTTTTACACTGAATTATATATATTTTATAATAAATCAGATACTGATGGCACAGCACTGTGCATTATATATTTTTGTATATATTGCTGGTTAGGGAGTCCTTGTCTGGGAAAAACATTTCACAGAAGGTTGAGAACCACAAGTGTACAATACTTATTTTCTCTCTCTTCTGTTTTTATAAAGCATTCGTTCTGATTCTCCAAAGTTACACAACACAAAAAAAACCCGACCGATTTTCCTGATGGAAAAGATGTATTATCTTTTTTCCTGACCTGCGCATGTCGAAGCGTGATTGAAAGATGATTCATCCCGTCACCTGCCAAGGATTTTTTTTAAGTGCCGGCCCTACAAACAGTTCCCAAAGATGGCTCCTCAGATGGCTGAAATCAAGTCACCTTCTAAAGGGATTTGCTTTTTCGGTCAAGTCATTTCAGTGTCTTTTAATAAGACCTGCAGATACCCTGTCTTCACCCATCTATTGAACAAACTAAATAAGGACGGGGATGACTTCTGTAATGTGTTTCTATGGCAACAGATGTCCTCTGAAGACCCACAAGAAATGTTGGGATAATTGAGTCGAGTTTTTTTCTTTTTCTTCTCAAGACACCACCTCTAACAACTCATCACACTCACAGGTAAAACACATGTAAGAAATATTGATCCTCGGAGAGGTGTGAACCTCATGAAATAAAAAAGAAAAGACAGCGTCTGATTTACAGATAGTAAAGACTAACTTGCAACCTTCTTACAAAGTGCCTCGAGAAAATAAAAATATCAGGCTCAGATTTCCTAAAGCGGTAACGGCTGCTTCCCCGTCTCGGAGAGAACGCCAGGTGTGCAGCTGGAAAGCATCCGTGTGATGACCGGGCAGACTCGGACCCAATAAATCATATCACCTTTCAGATATTTTCAAACAGCAGCTTTCAGAAACGCACACAGCAGCACAAAAAAAAAGAGAACGAAAGAGCGGAGATGGTGCATTTAAAAGAAAAGGATTTCAACATATTTAACACCCACTGCTGCCCTTGCTGTGCCTCTGTACACCCACCTAGCTCTCCCATCTGCCATTCACAGAGGGCTTATGATGCTGCAATCTGGAAGACTGAGATTATACGGAGAGAGGGCAGGAGACACTGCGAGAGAAGGAGGGTGGGGCTGAAGGATGAGGTGTGGAGGCAGCAAGAGAAAGAGGGAGTAGAAGTATTTAAAAAAAGTGGTCAAGGTAGAGTCATCTAGATTCTAAAATAATGCAAAATTCTCAGCTGCCTGTTTGAAGGCGAGGCGCAGTACTGATCGAGCATAGTAAAACGTGCCAACATCGAGGTCAGAGAAACCACCAGACTGCCGTCGGATTTAGGGTTTAGGGCCCAGACACACCAACGATCATGTCATCTGTTACAGCAGTGGACTTGAACACACCACTGAGACGACAGCTGACTCCTGTACAGCTACATTCAGCGCCCACGAGGGAGGAAATAACTATTCAGTCTGTATCAATAGCCCCAAACCCATCTCACAAATAGAAAATAAAAAGAGAAAACTAGCCAACTATTTTCGTGATATTGTGTATCTGCTGAAACGGTCTCTGTCTGTTCGTAGAACAACAAAAGTAGAGAAGAATATAACCATTTAAAAAAAAGGGAGACTTTGCAGTAAATGGGTGAAGTCACTGATTTGCAAAGCTGAACATCCAATCAGGCAGCTCTAAAACACACAGCATGCAAACTGCAGATTCGACATGCTGAATCACAAATCGGAGCCAACAGCTGACACTCTGCTGAGGTTTCCCCTTTCTGCATGTTTTCTGACAACACCATAAATTGTTGGGTTATAATAATAGAAATAACAAGAATATAAAAGTGGATTGGGAGGCATGAAACACTCAAACTGAGGCAGTAGATGACGCATCATTGGAAGTTTTTTACTTACAATGAGCAAAACAAATCATTTTAGTTATTCTTGTCATGTCGGGTGGCCCTCTCATCTAGCAGACTCTCCTGTCTGTATCAGCAAAGTGCATCACACTGCTCACTCCCCCACAGTGTTCCCTTGATCGGCAGGCAGATTAATCCTCTTGTTGACTCTGCACCTCTCCATGGGCCTAACTTCTGGCTGATCAGCGTCATCTACACGACTGGAACAGAGTGTGCCCACTTGGACCTGGAACAGATTATTATCCCAACCTTTAGCTTGGTTGGGTTGGGAACCTCCCTGTCCCTCGCCCACCTGTAGAGCTGCTGACCAAGCGAGGGAAGCTGATTGTGTCAATGGCTGATTAGAGAGTCTCAAAAGGTGGGGTGGGAGTAGTGCATCCTCTGCTCTTCTAATTAGACTTAATGAGTGCTGAGCTTTAGCCCACATGGGAAAAGAAACCTCAAGAGAGGAGCCAGTAAGCCAGGGTTCATAAATCATCTTTAACTTTGCGTTTTTATACCCTGCACCCAGAGGTGAACACACACACACACACACACGCTGCAGTCAGGAGGTTTTTCACGACAACACGAAGATGACTTCTACTTGATGACTGTTTGGTTACATCACTAATGATCTACTCTGTCAAGACAATGCACAGAGGGCGATATATACACTGAGCACAGCCTGCAGAAAGTCTAATCCTGGCCCACCTTTATCATATCCTCGAGTGGTGTGGATTAGCAACAGAGGGGAACCTGGAGGACACCGACGGCAGGACAATATGGAGGCAAATGCATTTTCTCCATTAGAGAAGGGATATTCTTAGCAACAGAACATGTTTTATTACTGCTTTTTTTTTTTTTTAAGGTGAAAATCGGCAAATCCTCAATTAAAAAAAACATTAGAATTATGAAAATTGTTGCTGCTAATTGTTTATTATTGTTCATCTCTGTAAATGCTTAGAAATGTCACACGAGTGCAGGCGATAAACAAACAGTTATGGAAAAGTTGCTTCATACTCGAGGTCTAAAACATTAATGTCAGGTGTGTTCTGCTGACTCACTAAAAAGGTGGGTATTTCTGTCGTGAACATATTTTCACATAGTGGGTGAACAACCCTCAAATTCTCCAACGAAATAAGTAAACGCTGCTAATGTGAGTCACACAAAGTATCAAAGTCTCCGTTCCAGACCCAAGTGACGCGTCGCTTTTTTATAGACCGGTGGTGCGACTCTCTGGCTATATAGATTCCTCCTATGATGGAATGTATATTTTACTCTGGTTTGTTGTGAAGACACAGATATGAAGTTGAACACACAGATATGAGGTTGTCTCCAGGGAGGAGGGCAAGCCCAAATGGCTACTGTTTTGTCAAAAAAAACTATGCAGTATATTGGCAATAATACAATTTTCAAACACATTAACGATACAAAACTGCAAGTATTAAGTTGCACTTATTCAAAGATGCAATGTGATGCATCTTCATGTGATGGTATTCTTACCTGTAGTGTACATGTGTGACTGTAGGAGGTCTGTAGCCAAAGATCCAGGTCTGGATGTCCATGGGTCTTGCTTTGGGGTACGCTATGGTCACATCTATTACCCACTGCAGGCCTTTACGTTTATTACCTGCCATGGAAGAAACACAAAATACGGGAAGTTAGGATGCATTTGAAAAGGCAGGCATCTAGGCTCGAAGTTGATCCAGTATTTTTAGGACGGCAAATAATCCACACAGTAAAGCCTTCTTGGTTAGCCACAACCAACACGGCTCTGAGGTCAGGGAATATGCGGTAGAGAGTCAATGGCACTTCAATTAACCCTGGACATCCAGCTTAAAAACAGAGGCCGGCAGTTACAATTATAAGTCACAGGAAAAGAAACATGACAACAAAAACAGCAGAAGAAAAAGAAAAGCCTAGCGGACTCTCCCTTTATGGCAGGGTAGGAAAAGTAAGACAGAAGGATGAATGGTGACAAGAGGGTTTGCTAAACATGTGATAGTTAATGCTTATATAGGCACACTGCTGAATGAATGAATGAACGAACGAACGAACTGCTGAATGACCCGTGTAACCAGAAATAAGATTAAAAGAAAGCTGTA
This sequence comes from Clinocottus analis, assembly GCF_023055335.1. NCBI lineage: Eukaryota > Metazoa > Chordata > Actinopteri > Perciformes > Cottidae > Clinocottus > Clinocottus analis. Next base: position 8,523,846 of record NW_027175876.1, read on the forward strand.
TTTTCCTCTTTGTCAAACCTCTTGCCGGTTATTTATTGCAGGACTACGGTTGACATTACTTACTACAGTTTTAAATCTGTGTGACTATTGGGAGGGGTGAGAAACAAACAAGCACTGATCCACTAATGTGACACTGCTGAAAGCCATATTTCTTCACTTTTGGCAGAAGCTACTGTACATGTTTCCTTCTTGCATTAAGCATTAGAGCAGAGCTATTCCAAGCCAACCCCAGATCTGTCCTTGTACTGAACGCACAGATATGAAACGACCTGAACAAGTGCATGAGCTAAACGCTGGCGTGTTCCTTTTAGCTGAACAAGCTTGTCAAATGTAAAAGGAGAAAGCACCAGCAGCCTCAGTCGGCATGGACAGATCTATAATGAGGTTGATTCAAAGCAGTGCATATTTGACTGCTTGGCTAATGTCACAGGCTGCTGTTACTGAGCAGCAAGCACTTCCCTCTCGGAGCACACTGGCGTCTCTATGCGAGGTAAACATACCGCGCCTGTGTGACAGAGTGGCTCCATTTTTACAACTGATTTGCCAAGTTAACACACCATAAGTCAACAGCAGTAAAACTGGAAATGTTCCTCATGAGTATAAATTTTAACATTTCACACCCAGTCAAATGTAGAAAAGTGTGAGAGTCTTTTAAAGAGACATTACCAAGTTATTGGAGAACGGACAATTATGGTTTACAGAGTGTCTTTGATGTTTAAGGCTGATAGTATACATACTCTGTCAGTTATAGTCCCTCCCTCTCAACAGACCATGCTCCCAGTAGTAAATACAAGTCACTTTGAGTGCGAGCTACAGGTAGATATTAAATATGAAGTGAGATCGTGACGTCGCTGCACAGCTAATCACCAACATCATGAATGACACAAGTCCTTAAAATGAATGCACATCTCGGTATACTTAGTATATTCAGCAGCAACGACTAAAAACAGTTCAGGAACAGGCTCCTGACTCATTTATATCAATGATACAGTTACTTGATAGACATCCTTGGTACTAAAGGGAATGGCTAACACCACAGCTACCCCTGCGCGGGTAATTTGATCTAGAAGACTGTCCAAGTGCGTTGAAAGGCAGCCATCGTCTCTTGTGAGTGGACGGACAGCAAAGGAACCGGGTCTTGAGCCAAGGTATCACTGGTGCCTTGTGTGCTGTGACAAACAATACTGTAATAACAGTCGACACGGTAATTTAAAATGGCATCAGAGAGGCCCTGTGCTTCTGTAAACAGTCCAAGGAAGGAAACACACTGGCAGATATCTGGCGCTCCATCAGGCCACGTGGGCCAATTACAACACTTGAAACCCACACATATCCCCTCCCACGGACTAAAACGTGGACAGAAACAGCCTCTGATTGGTTGGTGCTAATAAACACAGTTACCTTTTGGTCACATGGAGCTTGATTCCCACCCTAAATGACTCACAGCTATGAACTTTGAAAACCTGCCAGCTGTAAACAGTTTTATTACACATACACCTCATCAGTCTAAGCTGCACACAGAGCCTTTCTGCAGACTGAACTTCACTGGTGACTAGTGACCCATGTGCCTTGTATCTGCACTGAGCAGTGAATTTTGCCCAGTTGACGTTGCATGGCTGATACACAGCGACACATACATTTACATCAAATCCTATTTTCTCCAAGTGGCCCATTTGTCTCTGAGTGAGTCAGCAAGCTCTGGGCACCTCTGCAGAGCATCAGGCAGGGTCAGAGACAGACAGAGCTGTGTCTTTGATCAGCCAGGCGCATGCACACACACACAAACACACACACATTATAGTGGGGGACATCGGATCTCTTTTGAAAGCATGTGTATTTTTCTTTTTTTTGCCCTCGTATTAATGCTATTAGCTAGATTCAAGAGGAAGGACGAGCTCTACTGCAGCAACCAGCTTCCTCTCCTCCTGAGCTGCTGGAACAGACCAAAGGGACACACGGAGAATAAGAAGAACTGGGATATGAACTGGAACTACACTACCCAAAAGCAGGGGAAAAAATGCATTAAAAAGGATTGACACGTCTAAAACCCTAAAATGTTTATAACTAGGTTATAAACAAAACATCTGCTGTCGTCAGTGTTTGTTGACTTTGACGAGAATTTGTGCTAAATTTGCACACAAAAAAGCCCAAACTAAAACTTGCACATGCAGCATAACATTTAACACATAAATAAAAGCAGTTCTCATCTTTATCTACATTTTACGACAGCTGATTAAGAAATACTCCTCCTTTGGTTTGACAGTCTGCCCTGCAGAGGGATGAGCAGACAGCCTCTTGCTGTTCGTGCTGAGGCTGTTGGACACAGAGCTGCGTTAGCAAACTTGTGGGAGGCGAAAGTCCCTGAGCCACATTCTCAATAATGCTGGTCCAAAGTCTCTCTAAATTACTTTTAACACAGCACATCCTTAAAATGGATTTTGAACCAGAGCCAGGAGAGTCCGCTGGGTAAATTGTGCACCGGCATGAGGGACTCATTGCATCTGTATGTTTATGGCAATTTTAACGCTGTGCTTTTTGCTGGCGGTTTACAGCGTTATCAGGGGAATGTTTCTGTTAAATCATGAACTTGTTTCTCTCAAGGTAAAAATAATGAAATTGGTTTAAAAAAAACAACTGACTATGGCATAATATCTGCATTGGAATCTATGTAAAAGACAATATGGATATAGACAAAGAGATAAGCGTAAGAAATTTCTACCCCAGTTTGTTCCCCCATGTTGATTGTATTTTTTCCTTTTCTTTTGCAGAATATCTTAAAAGGAAATGAAAGTAAAAAGTAAAATAAAATAAGAAATTTCCCTCTCAAAAGGTTGTTAATTACACAGTTATCTTCCTGCTCACTGCCTGTAAATGGGGCTGATCTCTTGACAGAAAGATTACTCTCCTGCCAATACCCACTGGGTTTCAGGGACTTTGATGCAATTTCTAGCAGCTCTCTGCACGCCACCCTTCTCTTTACCCCCAGCCCTCTTTCATTTAAAAACAAGACTCCGAGGGGACAGGGCGACACAATGATTTAATGCTTCATGTTTGAAGCATTCCTCTTCCGTGGCCTTGAAGCCAACATAAGATCACATTTGGTCATGAGCTACATTTCACTGAGATTGAAGTAAAGGAAGAAAGAAAAAAAAAAACACATAACTTCTGCGAGACCTCCCAATGAAAAGCATTCAATCAATATGGGGAAAAAAACCTGCAACTTTACAAAAAATCTCCAAATTCAATCCCAACCTCATTTGAGTGAATCCTAATACAATATACATTTAACATTTCAGATCCGTGGCCGTCAAAAAGAACAATAAATCAATCTGTTTTTACAGATTCAGGAGAATTAGAAAATAAAAAAGAGAGCAGCTGGTCTCCCTCTCAATGCTAGCATACACTTTTGTCTCATTTTAATGCGATGAGCCACTGAGATGAACACAAAACTGAAAACCCAAGAGGTATTAATGGCTGCCCACTTGTATTTTAGAAATGGTGGAATATATTTACAGCTTTTAAAAACCAAGTAAAACATTACTGAAGGCTAATTTTGAGGGAAGATGGTTCCCCTGGTAGCTTTGGGGTTAAACAGGAACAGACAATGCAATCCAAATAAAGCACAGCTGAAGACATGTGTTGCATGCAGATCCCCCACCTGTATCTACTTCCTACTGTCCAATCAAGGCATAAAAAGGCTAGGAAACATACTTAAAAAGCATTTAACGGTCATAAAACCCAGTCCTTATCAGGCCAAACTTCTTTGAACCAAAAAGATCTCCCAAATAATCCAGTTTAGTGTGCGTTTGTCACCTGTCTGGTTCGGGGTCCCAGTCTCGCTGCCCACGCTGCCGTTCTCCTGCTGGGCAGACAGGGTTTTCAGAATAACGTGGGTGGCTCCGAGACGTGGCAACGTGACGTGGTTCAAGTGGGGGAGAGAATGCTTCTTGGCAAACAACTGGCTGGTTTCCCGCCGCTTGCGCAGGAAGCCGCCCTCGGGGAACAGCACTATCCACTTCCTGTTGCGGCTGTGGTAGTATTTCTCTAGGTGATCTTTCAGGTAAACCAACTGCTTGTCTCGGTAAGCTTTACCCTGTAGGAACAATAGCAATACGGTAAACACATGCACAGTGCAAGCATTTAGTTTCAGATGAAAAGGTTTTGACACTAGTGTTTTCAGAGCAGTTTCAGTTGATCCCCCAAATTAAACAAAACTATTGAGGCTAAGCATTAAAATTGAGCAACTTCACACAATGGATGTTTTTCAGCATACAAACAACCAGACAAATGAAAACAAGCTAACACAAATCACAAGTTAGATGCAGAAGTACTGTTGAGCACTTAAAAGCAGCATTAATGGCACGATAGAAATAGATGTGACACGATGGCCTTGACTACATCAAGAGCATTAGCAGTAACGGTACGAGGGGAGCAGATTGATTTTTAGTTAGGCTCGGTCAGAAGCCATGTTAAATGCATTTCAGAGCCGGCATGGACTCTGCATGCGTCACGTGAGCACACATGCAGCTATGTGTAGTAAATGTGCTTTCAACACAATAACAATATATCTGGATTAAAACAGTCACATGAATCAAAGGAAATGTTCTCCACAATGTTGCCGTTACAGTCAGGTTTTAGTGAGGAAGAAAGTACCTCCCTGCTTTCCTAACGTCAGAAATTATCTGCATTTGAATGACGACGGTACCAAGTGCTTTGAAGCTTTGACCAGAGTCATAGTAATCAGTCTCCAAATCAGTATTTAATACATAATGTGCATTCCTTTTGTGTATATTACCACAAACATCTTAAATAGCTCAAAGAAGAATAGTATACCAATATTATTAATTATACATCAAGGTGAATTATTAGGAGTTATTCTCAGACAGCTAGCACTGTTTGTTGTGTGTCGTTGTGGTACTTCGAGGAGATCGATAGACTTCAAGGTCTCTTATAGGCTACGGCCTATTTTTTTATACATGCTTATAGGCCTACATATACAATTATATTTATAGGCCTATATATGAGCAACCATATTCTTTTGGGCTATGGCGTTTAATGTGACTATTGTCACATTTTGTCAGTGTTTACATTTCAATAAAAAGGAAATTCCATGAAGTTGTTGTGTGCAACAGGTGCGTGTGCTACTGCCATCAAAGGCTGCCATGTGGCGCCGTGCGTAATGATGTCAGAGACATGTCCGTCAGCCTGAGTGGACAGCAGATGCTTGGGAGGTTGGGGTAGATGCTGGCTGTGCTGTGTGGACAGGAAGTATTCAGGGGAAGGATGTGGAGAATGCACACACAAGAATGCCAGAGGGGATCACAGAGAGAGGGCATGGCAAAACTAGCCCGGCCCGCTCAGGCGTTGCACTACAGCCCGTCTGTCTGGCTGTTAGCGGGCTCCGGGTGCTTCACCCTCGGCACCTTGCCTGATGTAAAATTCCTTGGCAAAGCATTTTTATGACCTAAAAAAATGTAATTCCCCTTTGCAATGGCTGTGGTGTTACTGCAGCCCAAAAAGTGTGAGGGGAGGCGTGTGGGCGCACGGACAACAGCAGTGCTGTTATTTTAAAAAAATGTTGTATTTTATTTTTCAAATCTTTGTAGAACATTAACATAAAAGGCATCAAATGTACATGAACCGATGCATTCTGACACGCAGTAGAAGGGCTGTGCAATATCAGAATAAATTCAATTAGTTAAATATATGTTTTTGCATGATCATTTAAATGCCTTCATTGTGACGATCCTTTGACTTCAGATGTCTCGCTCGCTCAGGCTGTTTTGTAGCGACATAGCATTTGACTAGAGAAAAGAGACGAGCTGACGAAAAGACTGCACACTAATCTGTGCTGTTTGTTGACGAGCCATTATCTCTGGTTGTGAGACATATTATCTATATTATATTTTTATTGTGCTTCCGTCTGAAGCACAAACAGCAGATTAATTAGTGTGCAGAGATTTCAGCACCATCTGTTCTAAAAACTGATTAGAAAAGGAGGTCCATATTTTAATTAGTTGAAGGACCGACAGTCCTGACAGTCCAAAGCTGAACAAAGCTTTTAAAATTTTTTTAGATGCATTACAATGTGAGGCTGTTTATCATTTTTGTGTAACTCCTTCATGCATTGAGTCCGACAAAGTTTTATGTTGAAATCATATTTTTCTGGATTTTGCAAGAGTACAAATTTATTAAAATTGTCAATGAACCTCAAACATAGCAGAAACTCCCTGTTTGTTGTGTGGGATAAACCTTCCTGGCATGATATTTCAGGAATACCCTGACCAATAGAGCCCCGTCGGCCATGTGTAGGCCTGATAAAGCGGGACGCTCTGCTCCAGCTGCATCCATAACAAAGGGTCAGTATGACCCAGGAGGGCTCAGCAGACTCCCACACTACCGTCCGCTGCAGTTATCCTTCTCAGAGGACGCCGGGGCCGTAGGAATCCTACTAACATATCAGCTGTCCAGCTGGGACAAGCAGATGGGTCGTGACTCCACTTTGCAGTGTGCAGTAAAAACAAGCAGTAGCCGGGAGGTTGAAAGAGTTATGGCCGAAAGGTCTATGTTGTCCAGGGGAGAAACAAGGTGTTGACATGTGATGGAAATTGTCTTTCTTGTACCAGCAATGTAGCCTTGAGGCAAAATAACCAACTAAAAAAAACCTGCCTCACAGCTAGATGTTAACACATGTAGTGTTAATGTGATGCAGAGCGTGTTAATGTTCAACTTCTGATGACCAGATAACAGCCGTGACAATAAACACAGACAACTCACACAATGTTAAAATATTCTGACCTTTTGTGGCCAGGTCTCTTACCTGTCTGATGAAAAAGTCCCCATGAATCAGGGACACTAGGCCAAAGTTGGTGTATTTGAACACATGGTCCATCAACCACATCATTTTTTGTACCACCTAAAACAAAAAAAGGGAGAAACATAATGAAAGACTCAAAATCCCCAAATTCACCTGTAATCAAAAGCACAGGACTTAGCATAGGTCTAGCGTCCACCACCGATACCGCCCCTCTGAGCACTTCCGCCCTCATGACCTGCAACCACGCAGCTTTGGCTTACTGTCCTTTCAGTGCTAAGAGGATAAACTGGGCCAGGGATGCAGTTGTTGAGGCGGATCATGTCATCATGTTTGTGCAGCGTAGCTACGCAGAACCAGTGCTGTGCCGATCTCAGCCAAAAAGCACGCACGCATGCATGCGCCAATCTCCAGCATGATTTAAAGGGCAGGACAGCGAGTTGCACGTTGTAAATATGGGTTGGAAAAGATTCGTAGTGAAAAGTGAGCATATAGTAAGACTTTTCAAACCCACTTCTGCTCCTGACAATATGTTTGAGGAAAAGAAGCTAATTCTGTGAGTTTGCTACACGTCAACTCTGGTAATTAAGTAAGCAGCTGAGCCTCGAACAAAGTCCGATTAACACTGAGGAAAAAGCTGATCGGTCAACGCAGCTATAAAGTGACAGACACAACAGTCTGGGGTTATACAATTTGTTAAGAGCTGGCATTCCTGCCTGAAGAGTATACTCTACTGTAGTTTTGTCTCAGTCAGACATCTTGTTCAAATGAATAGAAGGGAGGTGTGTGTGTGCGCGTTTCTCACTTCCTTTCCATGTTGCAAATGATCAGTGTGAAAGAATGCAAAGCAGCCAACCCTCAAAACTTTACACATCTGTTGTTGACTGCACGAGAGGTCGTCTGCTGTATGCTCAAATACACTTGTATGCGCATACTTAATTTGAACTGAAACTTGTTCTTGTAAACAACTACCCTTCGGCTAAACAAACTGACAATTAAGGCCTTGGCTAACCTTTGACAACCATCCTAAAACCAAACATAAATAGCCTAAACTCACACTCGGGATAGACTGTCTGTGTGTGCATGCAGTCTATCATTGACAAAAATAGACAGTGAACATGATCCGTTACTGAATGTTGACATCATACAAGAAACATTACTACAATTTTGATGTCTACGACTGTAAGAAAAAAATTTAAAAAGTACTTATAACTCTTCCTGGGTATGTGCCGGTACTCTATTGTCATAATGTACAAATAAAGAGCACACACTTCTTACGCCTTTTCTGTCGAAAATGAATATCAACAATTATAATGAAATTAAACATTCTGGACATTATGAAAGGCCACTTTATGTGGAGACAGCAGTCACTATGCTTTAGTGTGATAGCTGTGCGTGTTATTCTTGAGAAACTCCATATTTGCGGCAACAAAGACACACAAACACGCCCAGGTAGCAGCTTGTTCAGCAAAGATACAAGCGATGCGAAGAACCCTGTGACCCGGTTCAATCTTGATGTTATATTCCTGGACTTCCTAAAAAGGATGGAATGAAGCAACACATTTCTCTCTCTGTTCTTACCATGCCCTTGTCTTGCAGGCACATCATGAGGGTGCACACGTCTCCTGTGGATTGGTGGTTGACGATGACCATGGCTTCTTCTTCAGAGATTGGCCGTACGTCGTCGCCCCACTCCGTAACTTCAAGGTGAAATGAAACAGAAATTATGGTTAAACAAGGTTGTTAAATCATATTTTTTTTACAGGTGTTCAATGAGTATTATTATCAACAAAACCTTTTTGTATTCAGTGTTTGTCATTAGAACTAATTTTGTTTATCTTCCGAGGGCTGACAATTTGAATGTCACTTTTAAAAAAGCAAACCCAATTTTAAAATAAATCATGAATTGGGTGCATACCAAGTCTCCTTATTGCATCTTCATACCCTCCCACCAGGGATGCAGGGAGTAGAAGGTTTTAAGAGAAATGAGACGTCCTTTCCTAAAGCGCCTTGTGAAGCGTTGTCTGTTTCTGATGACTGCGGCTGCAGACAACAGCTGATCAGCTGTTAGTCGGCTTTAACAGCTGGAGAGACTTTTGACTGAGTTAGTGTCTGCACACATGATCAGTGTACTTATACTAACAGAGAGACAGTTATTATTGCTGTCAGAGTGGAGCTGTTTTCTCTCTGTAGTTGGTTTCCCGTTTAACAGACTGCATTGAGTATTTAACAGTTTGTATAGTGTAGTATACTGTGTTTTGTTGCTCATAAGCTCAGGATCATTTTCTACTGGCAGAATGCATTTGTTCTATTTATGAATTATGTGTGTCTGTGTGTTTTGAATTTCTGACTGTGAAGTAATTATTAAATAGCCCAGAATATGATTATGGTTTCTTGTGAACACTGGAATGAATTAACTAGACTCAATGCTTTGGGGTAATTTTAAATAATTTAACTCCTCAAAGTCGACACTCAGGAACAATCAACCTCTGAATGAAAATGACGATAAATCATGTAAAAAGTGTTTCTTGTTGACAAACTCGTCAGCTCTCTTTTACTATAATTGTATTCATAATACAAATTAGATGGAATTAACAGATCATGGAGACAATTGTTTTTATAAATGAAGAATGTTGTTGTTCAGACCTACAATGAGCATATTTTAACCAAATGGTGAATCAGAAAACAAATCAAATATGAAACTTGAGTTAAATCTGTGATCTGTCTTCTCTCTGTCATAAAACTCAAATGATGTCTGTGATGAGAGTCGCCCTCAATATGGCGTCACAGAAACAACTTTCAGTTCAAGCGAGGAAATAACAAAAAAAGACTTGGGATGTACCCATAGTTTGCATGAATGTGTGCGAGATAGCCGCCTTCTTCACTGCCTTTATTGGTGCATTGGTCCTTCTCTTGGGACGTTGTACATGTGCCTGTACATCTGGATTAACTTTAAAATACACACTGATAAACCATAAACCAAGTAATTAACAAAGAAGCGCTTTAGTGGTGGCAACACGTTTGCTATGAACAGCAAGTTGTGACTCATTACACAAAAAACAGTTTTAAAAAAATGGGGTAAAGTAAGATATCTCTGGTATGTAAACACTGCAATCCAATGTGTATATAGAAAAGAGTCCCGTCAGTCCCTCACTACAAAACCATCTGCTGTCTGATCTGCGTACCCTCCCTGCAAAGAGCTAACACGTATTCCCATGCGTCCACTTCCAACAAGTAGGTTTCAAAAAGAAAGTTAACACTTCATTGAAACTAAATGAATGAAGTGTTTAAAACTAGATTTTGAGTATTAGATTAGTCTTCATGTGTATTAATCAGTGTTAAAAAGGAATGACAAATTGTTGGCCATGTGGTTGGAAATGAGAAAGCAGAAGTGAGTTTCAGGAAATGGTCCCACAATCACTCTCACTATTGACCACCAAGAGCAGAGCAGAGGAAACGGTCCACCAAAAACGGGATTGTGGGCAGTTTAATTTCATAGTACCAGACTTTCAAATTCATCTGAACAATTATCCGCACACTGTACCGTCATTTGTGGATTCTGATGCAGCTGCAAGATCGTCAGTGGTTAAACTATCACGATGACGCCGTTCTCTTGGCAGGATATATACTAAATAAATAAAAAAAACTAGAAATACCGCTTTGCGTTTGTATGACTGTGCCAACCAGTCAAGTCGCCGTTCACCTCCGTGTCCGTCCAAAATGTCAACACGACATGATCTTATCCTATTTGACATTTGTGTGAAATTGTCTTAATCAGCACATGAATTCTTGAGTTATGGCCAAAAACATATTTTCTGAAGTTGCAGTAACCTTTGATCACCAAATTCCAATTAGCTCATCCTTGACTTCAAGTGGACATTTGTGCCAAATTCCAAATAAAAAAATAAAAAAATCACAAGAATGGAGCAACGCAAGAATGTTTTTTTCAAACTAAAAACTTGAAACTAAAATATAAAAATACTAAAATGTAGCACAAAGTTTACTTGGGTGGATAGTTCAAGTAACGTCTATGTCGAGAACATGAACATACAATAACAAGAGGGTGTAAAGATAGTTCTTTGGATCAAGTATGGGCACATCGAGCAGGTTACACCGTCAACAGGTACACCTCATCTACCCACAGAACAAAACACAACAGCAACAATTTTGCTCATGATCTGAAAAGATGGAGATATGACTTATTTCTTGTTTTCGTGACTTTAGTCAGCTTCATTCAAATATCAAAGCCAAATGGTTTGGATTAATATTATCAAACGGGTTTAGTTATGTAGACACCAAATCAATGATCAGGCAGTTGTTGACGATTCACACCAATCAAAGCTTATGATCGTGTGTCTGTGGCATGCAGCATGGAAATTGATTGCAAGGACAGTGATTCAGCCACAACAAGCACACCACAAGAAATGGGATATAGAAAGTTCTGGGATGCTTTCAAGCTGACAACGACTCGCGTCTCTATGAGCACCTACAGGAGAGGATCTCCAACAGCCCCCTACTATCTCATGCATGATTTACATTGTAACACCTCGGAGCCTTTAGGCTACTTCACCAACCACACATCTCCGTCTTAATTGTTGACGGGATACACAAAGGAGCTGTAACAAAAGGAAGAAAATGGCTCAAGAGATGAGGGGTGAAAACAATAGCCCTCCTAAAGACCACATGAGCTTCCTTTGCAATGCAAAACGCACTTCAACAGCTGCATATTAACAGAGAACCATGGAGGTGAAAATCTTCAACTGGGGCTACAATCGTTTGCTGCAAATCCCCCCAGTTCAGGGCGGGTCCGACCGCCTCCAGCTCTGTGTAATGCAAACGTTGTATCACTCAGGCCGTAAGCTTAGTTTATACTCTGTGGTAAAGACGGCATGAGGAGCGCACGCCAGGAAATGATGTAATTACGGCGGGCGAATGGGGCTCGCAGACTCAACGAGTGACCCCAGTGCTGGGCGGTGCACCTCTGAATTTTTGTAACCTGGTGTGCGATCACAGGACTGTTAAAAGTAATATGTACATGTGTAGAGATTATACAACAAAAAGGTCAATTTGCTTTTAAATACTTTAGAAACAGGGGGTCTTAAAATAGTCACGCAAGTATATGTTTTGCAGCCAAATCAAATTGTTCACAGGATATTCAACCTTTTTTACCCCATATAATTTATTTCATAAAGATATTTACAATTTCTCCTTCTGCATTGGGGAGGGTTTTGTTTGTACACCCCCTCTGGCATTTTAGAGAATAACATAGCACAGTTCAAACAATATAAACGCTTCTGTACATACTGGGCCTTCGCCCGCCACGCCGTCTGCGGAGGCCGGCGCTACGCGTGAGAATAAGCAAAACATTAAGGTGCAGCGTGAGAGAGCGCTTCATCCGGAGTTATGGTTAGAGTTGCTGCCAGATAAACAACGATCAGAATTGTGTTTCATTGAAGTTGAACATATAAATCAGGCAAGAACACCAACACCAACACAAAACTAGACAGCTCCAAGAAGTACAAGTATTGCATAACAAAATGTTAAAAAAGGACCACAACATTATCTTGAGCCAAAGATACTTTAAAAAAAAGGGAATAATTCACCAGATTTATGAAAAAGAAAAAAAGCTTTTTCTGGACATATTTTGTTATAGTTTTCCTATTTTATTGGCCGATTATGCTGTGATAACAAATATCAGATTGTATTGCCTGCCCCTCAGAATAAAAAAACAAGTCACAACAAAGGCACATAGGGCAAAACCCCCGCCTCAAAAATACATTTTAGTGAGCTCCCACCCCTTCTTTACTGTAAAAACTAACTTTCTTGCACTTACTATAGCTCTGTCTTTGTACACAAAAGGCCAATCAACACTCTCTGTGGTCGTCAAACGCTATTCAGGGGAATGAAGAAAGGCATTACACAAAAGACAGCTGTGTTTTTTTCTTTAGGAGCAGCAGTCTTTGTACAGTTGGTATCAATAGTGAAAAGTATGCAAGTAGTAGCCCAGTATGGTTACGTTTATGAAGAAGGCTGAAGGTGATGGGTTCATGTTGAAAAAGAATTGCGCCAAAATAAAATGTTAAAGGATCCGTCAGAGCAGCACACACCACCACATTGAAGCTCCAAAACAAATACATTTGACAGCTCGCTTGCATAGAACTATTGTGAAGAATTTGCCGTGTGGCCTCAACATACTTTGATGCAAGGCACTTTTTGCATTAACAATATTAATTTGTGATTTTTCCTCACACGTTGCCTCTTTACTATGACTGACAGAGCCATTTGACTTCTTCTTTTCCATTCCAGCTTAGCAGAGACCAGATACCTGAGGCTGTTGCTCAGAGATGTGACATCTAAAATGCATCTTCAACGAATCCATTCATTGATCGCTCCACTCTCCGAGAAAATCATCAACAGGAAATGATAACCTTCTTAATTACTAAGTTAACCGAGGCCTAGGATTCCTGTATCAATTCACTGGAGCAAACTGTTCATCGTGTCAGATATAACAGGCCTTTTATGTTAAAAACTGTGCAATTATGAGCAAGTGTAGACTTTCAATGAATGAGATATACGATCTGCAGTCATAACCCCAGGAGAAAAAGCATGTCAAGCAACCCGTCAGCTTAACCATTTCTGCTGTAAAAGGCCAACTCATTTTCCCCGACAGCATCGTTTTTGATAACAAAAGGTTGCACGGCGGTCTCCCTCCACCTTGAAATTCCACCCACTATACCTGCTGCCATCGAGTCTGCATGTTCAGACTGAGATGTCGTCATGTATTGCTAACGCACAACTTAAGTCATTCAACAGTTCATTAGCAGACATTACTAAGCCCACTCCATGGCAGCATTTATACTCGAGGTTAAGCGTGGAATACCGGATATAGGCGACAATGCGTTAATCATTGTTCATTCCAGCTTCTCTAATGCACTTTGACTTCTGTGCTGTAGCCTGGCAACACAGCAATCTGATGGATCTTTTCAACGACCTCGCAAAGAGATCTCCTTGAGGTTAAAGAGAGAAAGGATGGAGGAGGGGACATGTTGTTAGCATGTTCAATGTTCAATTTAGGCCTTTGTTTCACTTCATGTCCACCGGAGAATAAGCTCAACTCCCATGAGGACAGGAATCAAGCGCATACCTCTGGAAAAGTGACATGTCTGTGACACCTAACAGCGGTGTGTGGGGCGTGTGTCCCCTGAAGCCAATGTCATTTCATAAGGAGCATGCGTTCATAGGCGCTGAAGTCCCCATCGTTGCGGGAGACTGGCATGAATGATATCAGAGAGATGGGTCATCTGTCAGATGGAATACATTAGGGAAATTGTCTTTGATAGATGACACAGTTAGTGCAGCAGCATGACAGCCACGCTGCCGGCACACCATCTAATCCGGTATCGGTGGTCAGCTAAACGATGTACCGCTGACCTTGCCCCCCATCACTACACATCTTTCTCCATCTCAGGAGAGGAACGGGGCAGGTCAAACTCACCACCTCCTTCCGAAACATGGAGCAAAGAGTCCCCAAAATTAAAAGACCTGTGTAGCAAACCAGAGTAGAAACCTTTCTGGTCACTAGGTTAACTTGGTAAAGAGCGACAATTCACAGAGTGGAAATGTGAAGCTCTTACTTTTACAATAACCCTGACCTTCAATTACGAGGATTTGAGAAAGCAGTAGGAATCACGTTCAGAGCTGGGCTGGTATTAGTTTTTGGCAAATACTGCTGTACATGTTGGTTGATGAGTAACAAGAAATTGCAGAACAAAAAAATCTGTAGCAATCAAAGAGCACCAACAAGTTCCTTTTTTCAACTGTAAAATGTTCCACTCAAGACAAACTTGGGCTGCTAAATTTGATTTAAATCAAAACTCAATTTTTAAGTACCAGGAGTACTATACATCATATTTTACACTTAAAACATCTTTGTTTGTTGAACACATTTTTTGTAATATTAAATTTTTTTAACGAAAATTAGAATGACGTAAAACTCATGATTCAATCTAATAACGCAATTAAATAACAAAATAAATTGTAATAACACATTTCATAATCCTTCAGCCTGAGGATTATTATTTTCTAAATGAATATTTGAGCTTCTCCCAGACTTTAATGTTGATATGGCACAAAAAAAAACAGGAACAGGTTAGCTGGTAGTCCAGTAGTCCATCTTGGTTTAATGGAGTAAATGGCCTTCAGTATAAGATAAATGCTAATTTGAGTCCATCCGCTGCTTCTAAGTTTTGTTGTATCATTTACATCACAAGGTACACTGGGGAAGGAAACATCAGCCTCCACTTATGCAAACATGTTTCAGAGCTTTAGAAACAAAAGTGATGTTAATTCCCACTCAAGCTTTTGCCTCTTAGCCCCAAACGGCAGCGCCATTATTCTACACTGGGATGCTAATTTCCCAACATGATTGCACAGGCATCAGCATGGAAACACACAGCAGGATGATCATGACCAGCAGGGTGTTATCATGCACGACACACGTTAAACTTCTACTAAAGGCTGTAGGCAAAACAAGCAAAAGTATCCCGTTACTGAATAAAAGCTTTCAAAAAGTACACCGTGCTAATGATTTTAGAACAGCTATTTGCATCGATCACGAAGACCCTGCAGGCATAAATCAAACATAAGGTTCAATATGCGGAACAAAAACATGAAGCTGTAAATTGTCTTTGTCGAACAGGCGCAAATAAGATAATTCAGGAGAGTAAGAGAGATGTCAATCAAGTATGATCTGTCCACACCCACACAGTCCAGAGAAGAAGTCTAATCAGCTGATAACATGCGCGTGGGTGCATGGCGGCTGGACCAAAAACAGAGAAGTTTCTTTTTTAGCTTCAAAGTGAGGTGATACACATTGGATTTACACCAGCCCTCACTACTGCTCAGCACATCTGAGTTTAGATATATTTTCTCAAACTCATGCATGATGCACAGAAATGGCCTCCTGATTGACAAGTCTGAGACACTGATCTATTTTTCTTAAAAAAAAGCAATGATGATAAAATCTGGTCCTTGCTCCTCAAATGTGAGGATAATGAAAATGGAAAATGAGAGCTGAATAACCGGGTTATTCTGTGTTAACGTCACATTTAAAATATGATCAAACCCACGTGGCACCAACAGGTTTTGTGGATGATCCAATCACAAGTGAACAGCTCTAAAGCAAAGTTTACACATCCTGACTTTGAAAGTTGTTAGATTGTTGTACTTTTAACACTACAACTTTCTGTCTTGTGATCATGAGACTCAGTGCGGTTACATGGATTCGAATAACTGGCTTAGTCCGACTAAAATCGAATTATCCAGTTCATGTAAACACCTTTATTCGAATAACTGTGGTCCGACTACGATCCGATTAACACCCCTGGATAACTCGATTCGATTGATAATTCGAATAACGCTGCATGTAAACGCTGAATCGGATCGGAACTGGACAATGCGTTTGTGCGCATGCTCAAGATCCCGCCGCCTCCTCCTTCCCTCCCTCCCAGGTCGTGACCCGGAAGTCGAAAGAGACGATAAGTTGTCACGGCCGGCAGAAACAAACAAACGTAAAAGTCGGGTTACGAGCCGATAGGACCTTCGGTGGGTGTCTCCGCTAGCTCCCTGATGTAGCCAGCTAGCGCTGCTGCTAGCTCCCCGACAACCACCGAAGCTAGCGGGGTTCTCTCCATTATGAAGAGTGAAGAGGTCAAGCGGAGATGGCTGTATCACCACTACATGTAATGAAAACAGCGCCACCTGTCGTATCGGATATGACATGCATTCGGCCAATGATTCGATTTATTCACTGCCATGTATATTCGGATAACAGCAGTTGCCCCGAAAGAGAGCATAGTCCGACTAAAGCAAGATTCGAATTAATGCCATCATGTAAACGCACTGACTGAGTTGTTGTGGTGTTTACACTACATGACCAACCAGCGTCAGGGGTGTGTCTTGCACTCTTATGGGCGGTAGCTCACTGACCAATGCCCCTACAGCTATTAAACTATATATTAATTACTGCTAAAAAGGATGTGGCCAGACTGCCTTCCAAATGTGATGTGAGGGGTTGGCTCTCAATGCGTTTCCATTCACATCTGTACTTTGAATCATCCCATTGCAATGCCAGGTCTGAACAGGGCCAATGACTTGGAAAAATAACTCAAAGTGGGAAACAATTTCTGCAATGACCATCTCTGATCTCTTCCCAGACATAACAGACCAGTCACTCAAGGAACATGCAATGAAGCCTAAATCCAGTTGACTTTAGTGCACCTGTTTGTGCATGTGACACTGCTCAGGGTGTGTTTATGTTTGTGTAACAAGTTGGGAAAAGAGGGCTAGTTCAACTGGCGACACAAGTAACCGCATAACCACAATGCCACCAAATAATGCAGTTTCCAACAGAACGTTCATACCTGACTTGTCTAACTGATGGACAAACTTTTTTCTCAGGGTGATTCATTCTAGATGCATAAAGCAAACAGATCTCTAAATTGTCATGTTTGAATGATCCATATTAATCCTCCAAAGTGGGCTGATGAATTGGAATTACCATAATGTGTTGCACCAATGACACAAACAAAAACACCATCAGAGTACGCTGTTGCGTTCACAGCAACAAAGCTTTCTTCTCTAGAATGACCAAAAATCATATGCAAGTATCTGACATTATAAAGGCATTACCATATAATAATACATTTAAAACACACTGGGAAAGAGTGTATGATGTTCAGCTTAGCCTAGCTGTCAAGGTAATGATAGCAATATTAGCTTTAGTCTGTTCATTAATAAAATGAGCATCTTTCAAAAGGAATGAAGCTCAGTTGTTGGATGAAAGACTTCACTGGGTCAAGTTGAGCTAAACTCCAGCAGTTTCTTTGACTAAACAAATGGGGAAAATTTGTCTGGAACAATAATAAGAATGCATATTCTTTCCTTGAATCAAACGATACAGCCTTTCTTTTATATACCAAGCAAATGGACACCTTAAGAACTAGTCTGATTTCGTCTCAACGTAAATACCAGTCTTGTATACGCCTCTGTGCATTCTCAATCCTGCATGCAGAGCACAGTTCTTGATTTTAAGGTTAGGAGTCCAGACACATTTAATTATTCACACTTGAGTGTGTTCACCACACATACTCTTACCTTCACCATTGTCAAACTAAGCGGTGGAATGTAATAAGGTACATTTACTCAAGTACAGTTTTTGCAAAACTTTTGCTACTTTTTTAAATTTTCTGACCGATAACTGACCCGTGTAAACCGATCATTAAGCTTTAACCGTGGTTAGGTGTTGTGGAAGTGCCTGACAAGCTGCCCAGCTGTCACAATAACCGAGGCACAGAACATATGAACTAGTCTCTGGCTGCAGTGTGCGCTCCAAACAGGCAGCCGGGTCGTGTGTTCACCGGTCAGAGTTAGCAGCCATGAGATGTATGCTTTGTGGTGGAAACATGGAGCCACTTTTCCCAGCAAGTTTCCAACGCAACACTTGCATAGCTTTAAGGTCAGCCTATTACACCCTGTTGACTTTACGCCGGTGTATTTGAAAGTACCACGCAACGTCAGCAAGTGTCTAGTCAAGAGAACGTGAGTGTGGGTGATGAGTACGAAGTTAGCAGGAACCTCATAGCTGTGACCGAAGTGTGAATAAATGCTTCACCTTCTCAAGACGCAAGTTCCCCTGTCAGCCTTTTAGAGTTAGCTCCAAAGCCAGCAACGTCCCAGGCTCACTTAAAGTGGGCTGAAGTTACCTTTTGGTTCCAAAAGTGAGTTGAGCTAAACCGTACCAAGCAAAGGAAACACAATTTATAAGATGCATCCTAACAAATAATGTGTGTCTCACCGATAATGTTTTTGAACCTGGCAACATTACTGTATAGTATCTAAGTACCATTGTGTCACAT
This sequence comes from Clinocottus analis, assembly GCF_023055335.1. Classification (NCBI taxonomy): domain Eukaryota; kingdom Metazoa; phylum Chordata; class Actinopteri; order Perciformes; family Cottidae; genus Clinocottus; species Clinocottus analis. The sequence continues at coordinate 8,542,575 of NW_027175876.1, forward strand.
CTATGAGACAATAAAACTGCAACGTTGGACGAAACCCGGAGTATCTAAATTGTACGTGTTGTTCAGATTCAAAGGTCGTTTACATTACAGGCAATTGTAAGTTACACAAGATTAATGACTGAGGGAAAGGTAACAGAGTTGATAGAAGAACCATCATTGTCAACGTGTCCTTGGATGTGGGTCACGTGCTCTGATCCCTACACTAAAACAACGTATCTGGTGCCATGTTGATATTGATATTATTCATGATCCCATACTGATTAACTACTCAGATCTTGTTGATCTTATGTTTTTTTGTAATGTGACAGCAGTGAACTACAAGTCATCCTTCTGAGCTGATCCACATGTGCCAAACTATATAATACATGTGCCAAACTATATAATACCAAAGAGGTAACACTTGGCATGCCTGTGCAGACAAATACAAATAAAATGGAGGACACTTTAATTAAAATGGCTGCGCATGGCGTGTCATTGTGCCGTTACACAGCTTGATGGTTGAGCGCATCATATAAAATACAGTGTAACTAAGTGTAAAATTGCACATTACCCATCGCTGCTTCTTTTTTTGAGTGTGTGGCTTCTTAAACCAAGTTAATTTCGAAGCTCTTAACTTGGCGTTAAGATTTAACTCCCATTATCTTGTGGCCACCATCAGCAATCTTTTCTTAAATAGATTTTGCTGCAGTGAAGTGACGTTTAAAATGGTTATAAGGCCTGATTAATCACTGTTCCATTATAAATGATTGATGGCGCACTGTAGCGGAAAAAAAGCACATATTTTGATAAGACTATTCAGACTTAAGTCACAAACTCAATTATGGTTTGCTTCAGAATAAGGTGCACATATGGGATGGGCCAAAGCCTAATACACACAGCTATATACAAGTAAATAACATTGATTTAAGTAGTGCCAGATTGAAAATTACAGGTATGTTATATCCAATAGTCTAAATGTAACTTAAGCCACTATTTACACAACATGTCTGGATGGTATCTTACTTACAAACACTGTCAATCAAGGTGTGTAACACTAATCACGCAACACTAGGCCAGGTGCTCCATAGACTGCACACTTTGCATTATTAATCAGTATACCTTGTTGCTCCTTGTGTTCACCACTTAGCAATTTGTAAGCTCCCTACTCAGTGCAACCAAACACCACTGACTGCCGGAATCACTTCAAGATAGTCAGCCAGCCACCTGAGAGAAAACAACAAACAAACCCTCATGCTATCCTGCCGTCTTCATATCATGTCAGTTGTGTGTTTTTTGTAGTGTCTCTTTACAATTATGACCAAAACTGTCACAGTACGAAGTAAAAACAAGTACTCAGGGCAACAATAATTATTTAGTTACTGATCAAGCAACCCATCGTTTAGTTATTCTACGAAATATGAAAAATAGCAGAAAATTACATATTCTTTGAGAAAAGACAAATTTAAATGTCTTCCCTAAAAGTCCAAAACAAAAACTCAGTCATTTATGCCAAAGAAAAGCACAAAATCCTTCTCATTGAATGATTAATAGTGCCAGATGAACCAATCGTACAGATGTGATCATATGTAACTAAACAAAGAGGATAAGACTGATCTATGCATTTCAAGATGAGGGCGTTTTCATGACAACACCGTTTAAGAAGCAAGTTATGTTGATGATATGGAAATGTTCCATTGAAAGTGGAGCAACAAGCAGCTGTGCCACTTATGTTTCAAAACAAACAGAAGCATTTCATTAATTTTCCTTCAACTATCTCATTTTTATTCAGCGATATTCCCGAGCTCTGTTTCAGATAGATTTTAAATTCAGTTCCCTTTTCATCATGGCAGTGGGATAGTAACTCCAACTTGTGTCCATGTTCACAGCAGTTGAGTACTAATAGTCCTCGTCTGTGCCTCTTGTATTTACATTAAGTCACTGAGGTAAGCCTAGAAAAGCCTGGAAGGTTGTTCAACAAGACTTTCTGCTGTACTGAAGATACAAAATCCTTCAAACTCTTCCCACCGTCTGGATAAAAAAAATATTATATTTGCTGCACAACAAAAAAAAAGAAATAACACACGTGTTGTTTTCGAGCGGCCATCTTTGTTTGGGTTAGAAAACAGGCATGTAACTTGAATATTGTGGAGCAAACACAACATTTCCCATTCAGATGGTTCGAACAGAAATGTTTCTGGGTTTTTCAGATACTGCCAGGTTTATTTTTCAGGGAAACACATGCACCCATGTTGACTAAAAAGTAAATGAACAAATCATACTGAAGAGCAACTTAACTGGTTTTACAACAACCTTGTGTGCATCAGAAAGATGTAATCATCGAGTCCAGTATGCCCAAAGGTATCTTTGCATTGAAAGGTAGCATGTGGAACAATGGTGTATAAATCATTAACTCTCTCACCTGTATAACCTGCGAGCCAGCCCCATGAAGACACCATGGACAGCAACCATTTGAACATCATTCCTTCGAAGTGCCAGAAAGTGGAGCTGTCCCATATTCTGAGCGGTTGGAGAAGCACCAGGTAGAAGCAGTAGGATGGGATGGCGACACAGTTGTTGAAAAGCATGAACACAAAACGGATCACAGACTTGAGCAGGACCCAGCTCAGTGTGCCGGCCCCGTCCAGGAGCTGTGCCATCCTGATGCCCACCGTCTGCAACAGAGACACAGCGACAGTTAGCATATCCTTTGATCATCATAAGACACGACGAGCCATTCATTCCTACTGTAAACAAACTAATGTGGTGGGAGCAGTACGCGAATCCGCAAATAACCCAACGGTGTACAACACACACAAACAAACACACAAACACACACACTCTCTGGGGAACCCAGAGGACCGGGTCTGCCGAGAGCCGGTTGAGGGTGAGGCTATTTCACGTAATTTAAACGTGACACGCGCGTAGTGGACGACGTCTTCGTGTTATTCGGTCAAGAGGGTTCATTGTGAAATGTGGCCATTGGTTTTCCGTGACTGCCTGCTAGCTCGCGGCCCGGTCCTTGAAGTAATGAGCGCAAAGACAGGACCGTAAAAGGACCAGTCGCACGTGACGAGGTTGATCACTTCATGACTCGCGAGCTAGCAGTCGGCTTGCGTTCACGTTAGCATAACGGGAGCAGATGTTAGGAAATGTGTCGGGTGTGACAACGACCCTATGGCATGGCGACACAACACACTCACGCGAATACACGTATATGTAAAGTATTCGGGTATTTCACGAGGCCACATCAAACGGTAACTAGGGCGACTGCCGCAAAGAGCAGTTTGCCTCATCCAGACTATAGTCAGAGCCAGTAATTTAGTACAAATCTGGCGGCTCATACTCACCCAATTAATGTAACAGAAGCACCCAAGGGAGGGGTTGTATCTAATTGTTGAAACGAGATAAACTGTGTCACGTGCAGCTAACCCTAAACGGTTACGTTAGCATCATTTTCCAGTCGACATGGTTCGGTCTCTCTCAAATCCGGGGATGGAAACGTACTCCGATAACGTTACAGCGAACCGATGAAACCGCAGCAGCGCCCATTTAACTAGCTCTCGTGATCCAGGGCTGCTCGGGCTCACAGGACCCCGGCGGGCACCGTCAGCTCGCTAGCTAGCTAGCAAGCAGCTCCTCTCGAGCGTCGCTGGCTCCATCTCAGTCAGAGATACCGGGATAATTCCACCGATGCACCATCATCATCATCATCATCATCATCGTCGTCGTCGTCAAGTTAGCTAGCTACTGAGCTCCCATTTGAGATTATGGATGAGAGGCGGGCTGGTCCAGGCCTGAGATCGACGCTGCTGGTTACACGGACGCAAACACAAACTGTAAACGACATATGAACATGAAGAATGGAGGACGGCGATTTTTAGTTCGTCGGCTGGCAGGGACCCGTTATCTTCATCCAGACCGCGATCCAATGTACACAAAAGATCAAAGTAGCACGGCCGGAAACGAGTCCCGTCACCTTCAAAATAAAGCGTAAAGTGTCGAGAGGGGCATTTATCCAAAAACGTTTTTATCTAAACATAATAATAGCGACATATACAATTACCCTTATGTATATGATAGTGCAAGAGCGTCATCACTTAATTTAGAAATTAAATGATGGATTCCAACAAACATAATGCCGTTACCAATATCCAATGTGATGGTGTGATGAGTGACCAGCATTGGGAAATTACCATTATGTATCTTAACACAAAGAGGGAAAACTAATACATGCATATCTTAAATACGTCGACAATTTGGAAAACAAAAAAGGTAAAATACTTAGTCTGCAATGAAGAAAAGCAATCATTTGTATACGTTTCTTAACATTGCTAAATGGTCATCTGATCTGAATAAATAAATTATCGGAATTGGCTGAGAATAACATTTACTATCAAATATTTTAAAATACATTTCCTTGGTTTTAAGGTGGTATGGAAATGTTCATTAGATGTTCAGTAAAACGTTTTATTTTGAAACCAAGGTGCGTTACTTTTGTTTATACTCGTTCTCACTTGACGCTCGTGCGTTCACCTGACGCCAGCTAGGAGCCGCTAAGTGCGCAGACTCTGTGGTCAAGTGCTGATGGTTTCAGTGCCTTTGAGCAGCAACACTTTTCTAATTCAGTGACTATCTTCTATGACTTCGTCTTAAATATTCTGGACACATTTTCGACAACGAGTTATTGTCTGGTTACATCACCGGTGTGGAAGGGTGAGTGTGTTCACGGTTACAATCCACGAATTCAGTTTAATTTTAACCGGAAAAGGCGGGGGTTATTGGGAGTTTGCATGAATTTTGCATTATATTATTGTGTTAGAATTTAAGCTAGTTTGGAGCTTAAGAATAATGTTGGCAGATATATGAAAAGCTTAGGGTTATAATTGTATGGGGTAATATTAAACGGTACACTGAATAAACACGTGCAACTATCTAATCACAAAGTCTAAATGCTGACGTATTCAAGCTGTTATTCCGACATCTGTAAAATCAACAGATTTTAGTGCTTTTGCGACTCATGTCTATTTAATGACCATGGTCTGCCCCCTGTTGTCTCTTTGTGGCATTACACTTCATGTTGAATAACTCCAAAGACTCAATCTCAAATTACCAAAGAAATTACTGCATACATAACATACATAAGAGTACGAATGGGCAGGGAATTAAAAGCAATGCTAAACATTTTCCTCATCAGATTACATTTCAGGCCAATAATGTGTGGACTTTGGGTGTACTGTGAAACTGCATTATCAAAAGTCCTTTTTCTCCTAGTCAATATTATATCGGAAAGGATTACATTCAATATGCAGCCTTAAAATTAAATCTGGTCTTTTAATCACTGAAAAAGTATGTACATATTCAGGTTCTACAAAACAGGTCAAGAACATTCGCTAAAACAGTTTCTAACGCTGATGCACAGAGAACATTCGTTAGAAGCGATTATATGCCCCTCTCTGTGGAGCCGGCTGAGTTCCCCCCTGCTGCAGCTGATGGCGGAGCTGCTGGGAGTAAGGATCCTCCAGGGATTTGACTGACACCGTCGTCTTGGGCCCGGTCTTCCACTCGATCCCACTCTCATCCACCACAGAGGCCTCCACAGTGACGGTGTGAGTGCCCAGGATGGAGAAATTCAGCAAGAACTGGGTGCTGAAGTAGTCGTTGTGGGGTTCCACTTGCTGCTCGATCTCATTAGTTTTAGTGTCGAGTGGAACCTAAAAAGGGAAAAGTAAGACAAATATTGATAATTGAAGCAGCAACAAGTGGGAGTACAAACATCAGAACAGTGTGATCTGTGAATACATACAGTATAAAGCTGTGTTTGCACTGTTTATACAGGTTAAGAACACCATATTTGAGCTTAAATACATAAAAAGACCAACATACTCAGGAGACTATATTATAAGCGCACAAGAGAATGTGCTTCAGATTTTATGATTTTGAAGTATTTGCATTTCCTCAACTCTCTGAACAATAACATAAGAGTAAGGCTGACTAGATACCTTGTAGTCAGGTCCAGTCTTGCTCTGGAGGACTGAAGTGACATTGAGACAGACAGACTGGATTTTTCTGAAGAGTCCTGGCGTTGAACCATGCTGCACCACCCCCTCCACCTTTAAAGTCAGCTGCTGGCTGCTCTGCACTGGGATCGGTTCACTCGGAGTTCGAGGGGAAGGAGATAGGGCAAGCTGGACATTTAAAAAAAGATGTACACGAGTCAGCTTTAAAAGAACTAAAGAAAGACTGTTTTTGAACATTTAAACACTGAAAGTGAAAGTCTGAGAGACTTACAACAAAAGGTTGATCGTTTGAGGGTGTGGCCATTCTTTCTTTTTAATTGCTAAAAATTAGAGCACACTTATGTTGCCCTGAGGATATGTGAATCTAATAAAACTACACAAAGAGTAACTACAGACATTTATCTAATGAAGTGACAAATCATACATTAGTAATAGAAAGTAGTGCAGCGAGTTCTAAGTTTTACAATCGGTTTGGCATTTATTGTCGTAAATTGGGATGTTCATTATTTGTTTTGAATTAAAGTGAATATAACGTGTGACTGTACCTTAATGCTTGTTGACTGGAGCTTTTGAAAGAAATACCTCTGGAACGACAGCGGGACCTTGAGCAAAGCTATGACGGCACCACAGAGACAACCTGTATGCTGCACAACAACAACAACAGCAACGATTGACATTAGAATAAGTCTGTTGCTGTGTACTTTAAAGGTTATGTTATTATTTAACAAGATAAAAGTCTTGCTGCGATTAAAACACATTAACAGGCCAAAATAGAAAATATCCACACTGAGAAGCATAAACAGGTATAAGTTTCCGAAACAATCTCCAATTAAATAAAAAATACATAAAAAGTAAACATCATACGCTCTATTCAACAAACGCAATACATATACATAATACTATATGAAAGCAGAGCATTTGATCTTTGAGAACTGGACACCTTGCAGCTGAATTGTTAGCATAAGTAATGTGGCCACAAGTATATTTTGTATTAATTACCAGGTGTGAGACAGGAGGGTGTTTTTGGGTGAGGCCCTCTACTTCCTCCAACACACGACTGAAGACTGACATCATGCGTCGCTCATATTCACTCTCGGTCTGGACCGACCCCAGGTTGCCATACTCCTGAAAACTAGAAGACAGAACAAGAGACAGACAATCTGTTACAATGCGTGCCAGGAGAAAGCCTTCAGGGTTGTCTGTTATGGCAAAGCACTTTTAAAAGAAATGGCATCTTTACTATCAAATTAAATAAAGTGCATCTGTTTTTATTATATTGTCATCCATGTCAAATGTGCAGCTTTAAAAAAAAACAAACTACACCATGTTGGTTAAAAGAGGATGACATTTCCCTCAATATAAAACATTTAAAGGTATAATATGCAGGCAAGCATGACTCGAGGGAGCTACGTAAGTGAGAATGGGTCAGTGAACTGAGAAATAAAAACATTGTTTCTGTGTCATCCAAGGTCGTCAAATATCCCTGCTTTGTATTTTACAGACGTTTAGAGTGGACTTGTGCCTCGGTATCAGACAATGAAGGCGTGTCCCGAACACAGCAACAGAAGAAGGGGAGAATACAGGCAGTATCTGCAGGCACAGACACCACCGCACACGTCCAGTGGGTTGCGAGTGAAGATTGTGAGGAATTATCTTCAGTCAATACCTTTTTTTTTTCTTCTTTTTTTGAAAACTTTGCGTGCTATACCTTTAAAACTAAGTTGATATTTTTTCTTCACACTTTCCTGGCAGTCTGCCACAGATAATCCGTCTTTTCTCAGCCAATGAAAACCCTCTGAACCAAGTTAATGAACAGAAGTCATTTTACTCAAAAGCAGTTTTCTGCAACATTTAGTAAAATGTAATTTTGAAAATGTCCACCACCAAAACCCCAAACAAAATAATTCACATTGTTCCAGCTTGGTGGACGAGAACAGCTCTCACCTGGCTGCCTGTGGGTCCAGTATCAGCGCTTCAATAACATGGGAGACAAGCAAACAGCTCTGTTGTTGTCTGAGTAGCAGACAGTTAAAGACAACTACAGCAGAGTCAACAAGGTTGACAAAAAAGACTAAATTTTGATGTGACTGAGGCTTGTTTCAGGATACAGCTCCACATTGCGAAGGGTGGCATAATCAGCATCAAACGACGACTGGTGTAGATCAGCATAGCGAGCTGCAAGACTTCTGAACTCGTCCATGCATACCTTCATCTGGAAAAAAGAAGAAAAGCAAAGGCTTGATGATTAACATTTGGACAAGTGGGCTATTAATCATCTCATCTCCATCTAATTAAATTTAAGTCACAGTAAATGATACGTGTCAGAACTTGCCCTAAATGTTGAGAAACGTATCCTATCTAGCAATGTGTTGAGTATGTGGTGTGCTGTGGCATGTTACAACACGACTACCTGAAACCTTAGAAAAAGGACTTATTTCCTCATCGCCCAACTGTAACTACCAACATGGAATCAGGCAAACCATATTTTTTTGTGGAAGAGAGAAGGATGGTAAAATTAGGAAACACTGGCAGAGAATACCAGCTACATGGCATTGCCGTTCAAAGTTAAAATATTTTAACTTTTTGTCGTCCTCTGTAACAAAATTTGCAACTGGATATTGTGTAGCTTGCTCACAACGTTGTTTACGCTTTGAATTTAGAGAAAGCTGCATCATACAGCGACATGTATTGCTAGAAAAATTACATACAATAGTAGAAACAAAATGTGTTTTATTTAATATGTTCCATTCAATCTCCACAGCAACATATAGTCATGCGTGTTTCGTTTCCTCACCCTGCCATCAGACTTTGTTTGTTTTTCCATACGGTGATAGTCTCTGAAAACTAAACACACAAGTGTTTTTTACCTGCATGGCGATGCGGCCGCAGCGCTGCAGGTCATTGCCTGAGGTGAGGGCGATGGTGGTGGCAATGGCAGGAGGGGGGCTGGTCTTCAAGCTGTTGCAGGTACAAACGAGCTGCGACAGGGCTTGCAGGGTGTCGATCCGCAGCTTGATGAACTCGCACTGGAATGTAAGCGGACTCAGAGGAGTGCTGGCAGCCTGGAGGGAGGGATTAATCAGATCAGATCACATAAACATTACAGTTGAACAGTGTCTTGTTGAGTTGACCTAACAAGATACAATCAGCTATTGGGTGACTTAATCCATTAACAATATCAGATGCTGTAAAATGAGCTTCAATGTAATACTCTCAAGACTGAGTATCACCAGTGTTTAGCATCTACCATTAGAGAAGTAGAAGGAGGCATTGTACAAATGTTTTTTTTGACAAACAGATGCCTGAAAGTGAACTGACTGTGAGGGAAGCGATGCCCTTTTGGTAGGAGCGCAGGGCCTCGGCGATGGCGGTCATTGCTCCGCTGTAGTCTCCGTCCTCCACGGGACTGAGGCACTGCTCGGCCTGGGAAAACTCCTTCAAGCTGTTCAGCCAGAAGTAGAAGTGCTCCGATGCCACACGGGTCCGGAGACTCTGGTACAGCTCGCTGGAGAACTCATGGCATCCCTGCAGATTCATGACCATATTCATTATGTTTCAGGTGCAGGATTTGGCAGCACCACCTCCTTGGCTTCTTCAGCACCTTGTGATGCTGTTTAGAGCACACAAATAGATGCTTCTACCCTGGAAGACATTTAGCAGCTGTACAAAAACACTTAATAAAGTCATTTTCTAGTATAGATCTGCTTCAGTACAAGCAGAAGAGATTACCATGCGTGAGGCTTGTCGTGCGATGCGGTACACCGTCCAGCCGTTAGCAACATTCTCCAGCTGCTGTTTGATGACAGTCTTCACCTCAGCTGACAGAGACGACTGGCTGGCAACAAAAATCACTGTTGCCAAGGAAACCTGCAGCAATCACCGTGGGAAGGATGAGAGTTAAACCCAAAAGAGACATACAAGTAGAAATACAAGAACATTTTAGAGCTTAATGCCATGTCAGCTATTCTAACATAGTTATGGGTTAGCAGTAAAGTTATATTTACAATTGAAGATGATATAACACAAGTACAACTGAATTGCCATGTAAATGCTGTTGTGAGTCTCCAGTGCTTAAAGGCTACATTTAAAAGCTGTTATAAGTCTCTTAAATCTTTAATTTACAGTTGGCGCAGTAGCTGATGTCCGACTCAGGCACAATCTCTCACCAGAAGCTCTTGCTGCTTGTCAGTGGAGGAGTGACTGGCCACTCTGTAGAGGTCCACCAGATCCTCCAGCATACCGTCGCCCAACACCGGCAGGTGGGTGGCGATGGCTGCCAGAGCGTGGCACATGAGAACGCGAGAGGAGTCGCAGGATAACTGGAGCTGACCGAGCAGGAATTCCACCGCTGATTGACTAAGATGTGGTCGATTTTTTAGCAGTTTGACCAACGAGGTGAGGGCTGTCTGGGGTTGGCAAAGGAAAGTAGAACAATGGGTATTACTAACTCATAATGTAGAGAAGGCTTGGATGATGTATGGTGTGCTGGTTTCATTGCCGTCACTGTGAAAGATAACATTTAGCTATCAGGAGCAATGAAGTACTATGTGCTTGCCTATACAGTCGTCTTACTTTGAGTGTGGCCTGTGCGCTGGGACTGCTGTCCTGACTGCAAAGCATCAGAAGGGACTCCATTACCAAAACTGTGTCCTGCTCCAACTGCACTATATCTAAAGAGAAATACAGTAACACTTATTCCTTGGCACACAAGAGAAAATCAGTGGGTTGAATGTAAAGTAAAGCTGTTGATGAGCGATTGCCGTTCGAAGGATAGCTAAACCAGGTGCATTACATGCTTTAACTAACCTTTTTCGGGACAGGAAATAGCAATGTTTGAGAGCACTATGACCCCATGAGCAGCTACTGCCAGGTTGCTATGGTAACAACATTCCTGTGCCAGTTTAACCAGGTCAGTGAGCCGAGGGGAAACCGAAGAGCCACCTGAGAAGAGTGTTTGAGAGAAGTACCTGTCAGTCTAGAGTCCATGCCTTCTTCACCACAGAAAGAAAACAGCAATTGAAGTCTGGTCAAAATAAATGTATTACAAACTGTTCATACATAGGCAAGAAGACAAGATCATGTTTTAGATTTAAAAGTGAACACAACCTGTTAAATTATTAAAGTACTGCTTGATTGCAATTGTTCCAGAGAGGGTGGAGAGGACAGACAACATCCCCAGCTTAAGACTGTTGTAAGGGCTGGTCAGGGCACATTCACACAGGGTCTGCAGAGATCAAACACAATATATTGGCTACAGAGTTTAAACCACCATCAAAACAACACTACGGTGTCACAACCTGAAACTCTACCTGAGTATTTTCTCTGATCCAAAGGTGAGGAGCCTTTTTAGCCAAAAGCTTCAAGTCATTAACTGCGAGTCTCTTCACAGCTTTTCTTGGGTCATCTTTCAAGTATTGAAGGAGGAGCTGCAACTGTACAGTAAAGGAATCAAATAGAGAGGCCAGTGTTTCTGGGGACCCACTTTTTAAAAAGCATCGCAACCCTATTAATTACATCCCTTTTCTATTGACTGTGATCAGGGCACATTTGTGCAAAAATGAAAGTTTATGACCATTTTAAAAATATTGAATAGGTAAACTAGCCATTTTAAAGATTTATCAAAACGGTGTTTGATTCACTGATGTTGAAAACATATTCACACACAGACCAAATAAATGCATATCATATGAGCGAAGTTAATAAGCTGCTCTTTTCCAAACAGAATGTACGCTGTCCTTTCATATTTGATTAAATGTAAAGTAGGCAACAATATTCAGACAAACACAAACATTCAGGTTCCCTCATGTGGCTTAATTGGGTACTGCATATATAAAAGACTACCAAAGTTTATATTTATCTGGCCACCATACTAAAATCTACTGAGATCCATCTCATTAACATCAAAACGTCAGCGATATATATTTATATGTGTGATCATCACAATACAGAAACTAACCTATAACTATGGGGTATAGCTCTGTCATAGTATTACCTGCTTTGGGATATCGATGAGGGAGGACGCGGCCAGCTGGGTGAAGGTGTGCAAGGTGACGATGACCATGGGGGTGGAGGGGTAAGAGTTTACCAGGTGCTGGAGAAGCTCTCTGCTGCTGGAGGCCAAGCTGGCATTGTGGTGCATGTGCTGCAGCATGGGGATCAACTTCAACTTCAATTCCACTGGAGTGTCTAACCCTGAGGTTGAGAAATAAGTTAAAGACGATGGTCTCTACAGAGAACACTAAACCAGCCTACCAACACCTATCTGAACACTGATGAGGGATTTGAGGACTACATTAAACATGTATAGACAGAATATCAATTAGTGCCAGCTGCAAACGTCCAGACATTCAGATACTTCTTCAGTCAGTATTCGAATGTGCAATATTTCTAGAGTTGCATGTTTATTTTGAGTATCAAACAGAGTGTATTTATTTTAGTGTGGAAGACAATGTTCACACTGACCACATGTTAAAGCTCACTTGTTTAATTAAAGTTGTAAAACCTTGTAAACTTTGACGTCTGTGGATTAATTTTGGATAGTTGTTTGTCATGTTTACCAATACTTAATTGGCGGCTCATGAAAGTGACCTGTGACCTTTTAAGTATTGAATAGAAATTTTTATACCTTGAATCATCTCACTGACTTTGTTGCAAATCCCCGCTGCAAAGTCTCTGTAGAAAAACACACCAAATGTATGTTAAAGAAAATATTATCCCACATATATGCACAACAGCTTAGGTTATGCAACAATTTATCTTACTTTGATTGTGCAGTGAAGCTTGCTGCAGCAAATATGGCAGCCTCTACTTCTACATTGTCATGGGAGTCCAGACTTTGGCGAATATTGTGGTGGGCGTTCTTCCTGTCTGGGATAATAGAGGCCAAACTACCAAGCATCCTGAACAGAAACAAAAGGTATTAGATCTGTGGAGTAGTACATTACCAGATGGGGGTACGTTATGCCTCATTACCTCAGAGTGATGGCTCTGGCCACAGGGTCGTTGCTATGGATGACTGAAAACACCCTTTTGACAAATTCGTCAACATTAAGGATCTTTTCGAGATGTTTCTCACTTTGTTGAGTTACTTTCAGCACACAGAGGCGCAGAAAATTGTTCCTGAAACCAGAGCGACAAGCTTTTATGAACAAAGATCTGTACCACATTGAAACTAGTTTAACTAATCACTCGCCATGCACACATTACTAAAGATCTCATACTGTAGATTAACTAATCTTTCATTTAATGTTTATTCAAAGTTAAAAAATATTTGTTCTCAGGAGTCACCAGAGCACCAAATTGCTTTCTAAGAACAACCAACAGTCCCAAAAAAATATATGAAACGTATCAATGCAAGCTGTTGTAAAGTAGGAAACGAGTAAACTAGAAACGTAGTTTTACCTGATATGCTCTCTGCTGTCAGTTTATAAGATACACTTATTATTACAGGTGAATTTAGTAGACTCTAACGCACCAATCATGCATTAAATCCCACCTTTAGGAAGGTTATCTGTTTAAAAGAGACGTTCATTCTACTTAATGATAATTTTCCATGTTGCTGTTTAATTGTTTTGTATATTATTGAAAGGTGTGTGTATTATTTATGTGTGGCTATTTTTATCTTATCATAGGCTGCATTAGTGTTGACTGACTTTAACCAAACAAGTTTAGTCGGAATCATCAACCGGAGATACATTTAGTCAACGAGCTGTCGTCTTTGAGCCACGTTCAGCATCCGTACCCGAGTCTGAAGATGTCTGCTAGCTTCAGAAATGCAGAGTTGATGAGGATGGGAAACGGGTACTTCTGGAAGAGTTTGGGGAAGAGCACCACCGCCTCGCACTGCTCTCCCAGCTTAACCGACCGCAACCCTGCAAATGAAGCAGTTGCACTGGTCACAACAAAGCAGGCAGGTCTCACATAGACGGGATTAGTGAGCCAAACCGCACACGCAGAACACACAACACACAGGACCAGACTTCAACCGAAGCTAACGCACTAGCTAGCTAGCTAGCTCGAGTCGCACCTTTGTCCAGCTCCATGAGAGCGGAATTGGCGTCAAGTTCTTGCTCTCCATAACAAGCCTCTGACAGGAAAGAACGAGCAGTTGACATCGACATTATGGGGTGGTTGTGTTTTTCACCAGGACAAACGCAATCTTGACAGCAACCACGAGCCGTCAGTGTTTCAGGTACAGGCGGCGAAGTAGGCACTCTCAGACCGGGTCGTGTCAAGGCAACGCCATTTCCGGTCTCGCTTTGATTTTCACAATAAAGCGCTCGTAACTTGTTAAATGTTGAAGCCAATTTTCTTTGTGTTTAAAATGAGGTACATTTTGAAGCTATGCAGTATTTAAGTACTGCTTGTAATAATGATCGAGTATCTATAATGCTGTATTTACATGACTGTTGACGTGTTAACAATGTACCTGTTTTATTGCTACTTACTTGTTAATACTTCTGTACTTTTAAAAAGTGTACTAGATATACATGTTTTAAGACATAAATAGATTTATTAATGCTTCAAATAAAAATGTCTGTCGGATATTGCTTTTCTTTGAATATGCAAACATTTTTTATTACAAATATTCAACGCTTAATGTACAAACTAAGTTTAATTGACAGTGAAAGGGGACATTTTTTCTGGATAGAGTGCTTTTACTTTCATCATTTAAGTTAAGTATCATTTTCAATGCAGGAATATAATTTTGCTACAGTGCATTTGTATTCTTAGTGCTTAGGTGAAGGATCTAAATACTTCCTCCATCAATGCCTATATCCATCTAAAACAGAGAGTATGTATGTTGCTCCAATTCTTAGAATGCAGTGTACTGAGCCATTCGTTTTATTGTAGAAATCAAAATTTGTGACGTTTAGACAAATTATAAAAACATTTTAACATCATAATGACATAGGGATAACATCACACACATGCATTAAACTTGGTAGCCGAACAAAGGGCAACTGTAGAAGAAAAATAAGAAGAAAGATAGTGTACAATGATAAATTAACAGAACATGTAAGCAAATCAATCCATTACTGATCCGTCGGTAAATTTGACGGAAGCGGATGTGGCTGTGACGCGCGCGCGAGGAAGTGGCTGTTTTGACCAATAGGCGCGCGTAACGCCGGTTTAGCGGGGGATTCGGTCCTGCGTCCACACGATCTGTTCGCGGGAAAGACGGACCACAGCAACGGCACGGAAAAAGACCACCAGCTAATCCGACAAACTTCTCCGTGTCTTGGAAAATAGCTTCGGGTCGTCCTCTGTTGTAGTGTCGGGCACAGGGATGCTTTTCCACTCAATAGTTAACAGAGGAGTGGGCAGACGAAGGCTGAATGGTGAGATAATCTGTGCGTTTTGGAATGTTTGGGGCTCTCTTCGGGTGTAGCTTTGTGGGTTATCGTGCTATCAAAACTCAAGCGAGATTATCATCAAGGGTAATGCAAGATTACCTTAGTGTGTTCTGATAACTGTTGTACTACCACCGTAGCTTAGTTGGATCTTTGGTCGTGCGCTATATCTGTTACCATAACAGTAATATAAGTGTTCCAAATGAGCTTAAACTGACGTTAGTTTACCAACAGAAATTAAACATGGTGTTGTATTAAAAAAACGCAAAACCCCGTTTCTCAAATGTGTTTAAAATCAATATCACTATATTGATGTGTCTAACCAAATGCACTTTCTTCCCAGGCCTCCCTGTGGACCTCCGGCCCAGGTATCCTCTGAGCTCTCTGCTGGGAGGCTTCGAGTGTGTCCGGCATGATGAACACATCTCCTATGGAAACCTGGGGGACTCTGTGCCGCCATTTGGGTTGGCTTTCTCCTCTGGTAACCCACCTAAACATCACACTTTATCCTCAGATGATGCACAACAGAGCTAGCAGCTGTTGCCATTTATCTATCTAACGGGTGTGTCTCTCTCCAGTGGGGCACATGCAAAACGTCCTCGCAGTAGCTAATGAAGAAGGCATTGTAAGGATCTACGACACAGAGAGCCGTGAAAAGCCTCTTCTTAAAGGTATGTGTAAAGACCCGGGTTTCTTTCACAATACTTCTGTTATGAGAAAATATCTGACTGATGGTATGTAAATGTTTGCAGAATGGCTGGCTCATGAGAATGCTGTCTTTGACATAGCCTGGGTACCGGGGGAGCCTCACTTGGTAAGTTCAATTCAAATGTATGACAATGACAATGTCACCAACATCTTTCAAATGGTTTATGCATTAGGCATGAATAGATTTTTACACTGATATTTTTGACTCATTCAGTTTATTTTGTTTACAACTCTTTGTATCTCCTCCTCATCTACTCCTGTTTGTATTGTATCACTTAAAGCAGCTTCTAACAAACACAGCCTTGTTTAAAATACATTGTATTGGTCATGTGTCCCGCTTAGGTGACTGCTGCTGGTGATCAAATGGCCAGGCTGTGGGACGTGAACTCAGGGGAGCTGTTGGGCAGCTTCAAGGGTCACCTCTGTAGCCTCAAGTCTGTTGCATTCACACCCTGGGAGAAAGGTATACTATAAAGTCACCAAATATATTGTGTCCCCTGTTTTTTCTCAAAAGACACAAGAAAGCACTGTGTTGGTGGGGAGACATTGGATTCTGTGTCTATGAAAGCTTGTTATTTATTGAAATGTTTATATACACTCTCACCTATTGTTGTTTCTTTAATAATACCAGTAAAATACGTTATTGCCAGGATAAAAAATGCAATTGTTATTGGATTTAAAAAATCAAGAAAATACACTGTATTTTCATTTCCATACAATATATTTTGCATGAATGACACTTTGTTGCACACAATGTTGATGCTTTGTCTTCTATTAAACAGCTGTGTTCTCTACTGGGGCCAGAGATGGAAATATTATGGTCTGGGACACCAGGTGCAGCAAAAAAGGTATCAATTATACATTTCAATTACATAGGTTTTTGTATTGTGTTGCTGTTTAGGATTTTGTCAGACCCTCATGGGTGAAAATGCATAAAGGTGTGTGTGTGTGTGCTTGTGCGTGCGTGCGTGCGTGCGTGTGTTCCTCTCAGATGGTTTCTACAGACAGGTGAACCAGATCAGTGGCGCTCATAACAAAGCAGAGATGAACGCTCCCACCAAAACAAAGAAGAGGCGGAGTAGCACACGTGGCATGGCTCCCAGTGTGGTAAGCTTCTTTAGCATCTTTAATGAAATAAACAGTAGGGCTGTTGAACAGAAAGGCTGACCGTTAAGTGCGTCATGTCTCTTGCAGGATACCCAGCAGAGTGTCACAGTGGTTTTGTTTAGGGATCAGCACACCCTCATCTCTTCCGGGGCTGTTGATGGGTAAGGACCTACTGTGTCTTGTTTCTAACATGCAGCGAGTCAGTATAGAATGACTTTCAATAACAAATAGTAGGACATGATCCAATTAATTTTCTATTTCATCTGAACCAGAGTGATCAAGATGTGGGATCTGAGGAAGAACTACACAGCGCTCCGTCAGGATCCTGTTCCACTGCAGACGTACCCGTACCCGGGTTCTTGCATGCGCATGCGTCTGGGTTAGTTTTGTACAAAAACATCTTTTTGTGTTGACCTGAAATATGCGTAAATAGCGTCCGTAAATAGCTGGGTGTTGTTTTGCATGTGTTGCAGGTTATTCTGGACTTGTTCTAGACTCCACGAGATCCAACGTCATGAGTAACTGTACTGATGATAATATCTACATGTTCAATGTCAGTGGAATGAAAACGACTCCAGGTACACAATGATTTCCTCTGACTACAGATATTGTGTGTCTTTAACAAAAAGACATTTTCTAATTCATCCCTAATTTATTTAATGACTGTTGCTTATCACTAGATGGGGCTGCAAACACATTTCCTTTGTTTTAACTGGCATGGGGAGCAGAGGGTAAAGCAAGAGGGCACTGTTTGTGCTTGCACAAGCATATTCTAATATCTTTATAAAGTCAGAGCTTTCATGTGAAGTCCTGAGGGATATGGAGCCCTAATCTGACTGAATCAGCTCTGAATAAACTGGTTAATACTAACACAGTTGAGTTTCTCTGGACATTCTGTTCTTTCATCTTATTAAGGTGCATGTCATTTGTTTGTATTATCCTATCGTTTGTTTTTGTGTTGTTTTTTTCTGGCTCTTTTGCTTTTTTAATTTAATTTTCATGAAATGATTCATATATTGCTGTTTGTTTTCCTCCACAGTGGCTGTTTTCAGTGGCCACCAGAACTCCTCTTTTTATGTGAAGTCCACTATCAGCTCAGATGACCAGTTCTTGGCCAGTGGTTCAAGTGACAATAACGCATACATCTGGAAGGTACGGCCTCTATTTTAAGTTGCCATAATAAAATGTTGTCATATTTGTTATGTTTTAGGGTGACTGTGATGCTATATTTTAGCAACTTGCATCTAAATTTTACATTTCAGATCTCTGATCCTAAACACCCTCCCATGATGCTCCAAGGCCACAGCGAGGAAGTGACATCTGTTGCCTGGTGCCCAACTGATTTTACTAAGGTAAGCTGACAAACTTTTATGCTTCTATGATTGTGTGTTTTTTATATTTCCCTGCTGTAATGTTAAGCTTTTTTAATAGCCCAGAAAAATGGATTAAATCTCCCTTAATCCCGACTGCTGTTTTCAGATTGCTTCCTGTTCTGATGATCACACTGTACGGATCTGGAAGCTTCACCGGGAAATGGATGGAGCACAATCTTCAGTGGGAGAGGCCAACCTTGTTGGTTGGGCACGTCCTAAATCTCTCTCAAGTAAGCATTACGATTATCATGACATTGTAACAAAGTATACAATGATATTTGATGTCTGTTGTATTTTTCCTATTGTTTCCTTACCTTAGAATGGGATGTGCAAATGGAGAGGTGCTTTGTCATAGATCACTGCTGTTCTGCCCATGAATGCAAAATGAGTCATTCAAAGTATTTATGGAGAACTAACAAGGACTTCTGCTTTTCTTAAGGGCCTTCAATCAGAGCTGAAACAACTCCTGCCAAGAAGCAGAGGACAGAGAGTCTTGGAGGCTTGGCGTCACCCCAGCTGGCTGCCTGCGCTCCCAGTGGAGCGGCCTTGCCTCTGCCCTCCAGCACCACCTCACCCATCCCTTCCCAGGGTGCTACGACTGCTGCTGTTCGCCAGAGAACGCCATCTTCCCTCAAACAGTGGTTATCCCCGAGGGGTGGATCTCCTGGTCAGATCAATCCTCTGACCCGTAGGGTGCTGAGCCCATTTCCCCAGAGCCCGGCGAGCAGCATCTCTCCTACAGAACGACGGGCCAAGCGCAGGCTGGAGAACGGTACCGGTGCATCTGCAGCCTGTGAGGGTGCCGAACAGTGCGACTGTGTTACTGAACTCTATCCCGTGGGCAAGAGAAGCCGGGCCCTGTCTGGGATCTGCTGCCCTGCTCAACAGAGCCAGCTCCAAACAGACTGTCACACAGAGGACAACGAGCAAGTCTCATCAAGGCAGACGGGCAAGGAGAATTGCTCTCCCAGAGAAAAAGACTGGTTGTCAGCGATGGGCCAAAAGATGAGGAAAGGTCAAGGAAGCCCTAGTACTCCCAGAAGCCCCAGTGCCTCTAAGAAACAAGAAGGCAAGACACCAGCTTCACCGGTAAGCACAAACGTCTCTGATTCTCAAGTTACTGGTGATCAGCTTTACCTTTTCTCAGTCGTTGGTGTAGCATTTCATTGTCGGGATATGGATATCTTTGACACAGTTATTAGGTTATGGAGGACTGAAATGATTAAGTTATTTTAGGAAAAGCTAATCAGTAGCTGAAAGCAATAGTTTGACATTTTAAGAGAAAAGGTTATTTGCTTTCTTGATTGATACTGCTCTGATATCTGTTGATAGCTGAATGGTTGCCATGCATAACTGCAACATCCCCGGTTTGATTCCGGTTGGGGACTGTTGCTTCGTGTCATACCCCGCTCTCGCTATTCCCACATTACCTGTCCACCTCTATACTGTCCACTATCTAATGAAGGCAAAAAGGTCACGGAAAAGTAGCTATCTGCATCATGTTAGCTGAACTTGGCCCAAAGACTGGAAGCAGGGAGAACTGCTTGAGGCCTGTTACTCCTCATCATTGCAAATGTGTACGTGCATGGGGAGGCTTTATAGCTATTAAGATTAATATTACAGTTCACCATTTTTGTTTCTTGTTTTTCAGATCATCCGCTCACCACAAACCATGAAGAAAATCTCTCTGTACTTCACAAGAAGGGCTCTGGAGTGACACTGAAATTGCAGATATTTTTATTTTAAGTATTTTTTAACCAGAACTGACAGACAATAAGCCTTGAATAACACTGATCTAATTACAGATTATATGAATATATGAACCTGGGCTGCATAGATTGACAGTCATTCTGAATATTTGATGCTACAGTTTTCAAAACACAAGAGGCTATTTTTCATTTTTATTTTAGTTGGACCATGTTTTTGCCTGATACACAATTTCCTTGTGGTGTACACAATCTCCAGTTGAGGAAAAGTTGTATGTCACTGATTAAATCTTTAATTTTACTAAAACATTAAGGATTAATACAAAAACACACTTAAAGAAGTTGTTCAGATGGTCAACAACTGCAGAGAGAAAAGGTTTGTCTTCAGATACGAACATTTTAAATTCTTCTTATTTGATGCACATCTTTGAGCCGTTTTGTGAACTTCACAACTTGTATTTATTGCTTGATCTTTGAATTATTTTTTTTGCATGAATGGGTGGATTTATTTTATTCTTTTTTTTCAATTATACCCGTATCAAAATGTTCTAAATATTATTTCTTGAACTAATGCTTCAGTTGTTCATATGTACAAAATAACTAATGATTGTTGCTTGGTTCATTTGTATATCATTGCAAATGATCTGTTGTCAGATTTTATTAAATTGAAAAGTTTTTTTTTAATGTGTATGGTATTGGTATTGGTTGCATTTGTCCAGTGTAATACTTGTGATATGGAGTTCTTGGTGAGACACATGGGACATTAATGTGAAGACTGTGGTTGAATGACTATTGATTCACGGCAGTGGTTACAAAGCCTATACAGGTTGCACATTTTTCTTCTGTTTTATTTGAATACATTTCAGAGTATAGCGTTAAAATGTCTGCAAATTTGTTTTCTCACAACCCATCTGACTTTTTGAACCCACGGATGTACTGTACGATATATTCTTCTTTTCTCATGTTTTTATTCTGGTTAGGTGAAATGTGGACGATTGCTTTCCCCTGATAAAATACAAACAATATTCAGAATAACTATTATTAAAATATATGTAACGCCTACAATAGCTGCCACTCATTCAACTGTACAACGCATTTGACTGGTACACCGTCACATATTTGTTTTCACATGTCACATGTTCAGGGCCCGCGTTCTGCGCGACTTGATTGGTTTAAAAAGTTTACACTGTTTTCCATTCGCGGCTTGTGATTGGCCATTCGAGACGTCACTCAGTGACGTACACCTGTCAGGCTCTGCAGTCGACCGAACAGTGAAGTGAGACAGACAACGTCTGAACGACTGTACTGGGAGTGTTTGATGGCTACCTAGGCTACTGAGCACGACGTTCAGTCATTTGTCGTATTTCAGAGGAATCTGTGTATTTTGAGGCCGTGTAAACGAAACCACGCATCGTCATTCAACGATGAAGGTAGTTAGGACGACGTCGACTGAACGTGGATCCTGCTAACTTTTAACCGCTAACGTTAAACGAGACTTGGTCGTCGAGCGAAATCTAACTTCATCGATCGCGGATAACTGAAAAACCTTCAACGGAAGTCTAACGGAGATCGACAGAAGTGCTTGAAGACTTGGACTCGATGTCACACGAAGAACTACATGAATGTACCGGGGCGGCCGCCCTTTGTAACTTTTGTCCCTCGCCAACCAGCAGACTGTTGTAGTAGCTGCGTACATAACCGTCGGCTAGCTGTAGCACGCGAGCTAACGTTGGGTGCATTAGCAGGCATGCTAGCAATACAGTAGTGTGCTACTGTCCGGACTTTAACACTCAATCGGGCAACTTTTGTATGACAATGTCTTTAATACGTTTTGCAACAGGTATACCTTTTGCAAATATGACAAACCAGTAAGAAGGAGAAAAAAAAGCCAAGCCGCATTTTTGAAAGTTAGGCCATAATTTTCTTGTTTGTAACTGCGGGGAATGCCATGAGTTGTAGTTTGGCTTTTTTCTGGGTTCGTGTTTTGAAGACTGCCCCTCGTGTTCCAGAGTACTAGTTATCCGGATGGTGCGGTCTTTGGACACAGTCTACCGAGCGACCATGTTGGATCATACAGAATAACATCACACTTGGACGGGAGGCTAGCTTCAGGTCGTGCAGTGGGCTCTGTGCTTTTTGTGCTAATGCGAACAGAAGAGGAAACATCTCAATTGTCCTAGAGATACAAAAAGCTCGTCTGAAGTCTCCATCACTTTATGCATCAAAATGTCGGCCATCTCTGCATCCGAGAAAGTGGACGGGTTTACGAGAAAGTCCATGAGGAAGGCCCAGAAACAGAGAAAATCCCAGGGCTCGTCTCAGTATCGCACGCAGAGCGCTCCGGTGGAGCTTTCGCCGCTGCCGCAGCTCAAAGGTACGGTAAGAGGATGAAGGGGTCTGCCGCTTAAAATAGCCTATCAGTCTCGCGCAGTGTATGATTATTCACTGTTAGATCTGTAACAATAACATTATGCATGTAGCCCATAACAACAATAACAAGAAACATACATTAAGCAGATGTTTATCAGTTTCCATACAGTGCTGCGCATGTGTATTATGTTAAAACCTGACGATCAGGGAAACATTGGGAAAACTTATAGAAATGATTTGTTGCTTAAGTTGACCCCAAGTCATTACACAACAATACACGACAGTTGTGTGAAAGGGCATTACATCAGCTGTGTGCTATTAATATAAAATACTGCATTTTGTCAACAGATGTTCTCTCCCCCGGCCCTTACTTCCCATGCTTCAAAGTTGCTTTGTGCTTGTTTTGAGATGTTTTTATGGACGCCGAGAGTAGCCTCACTGGAGCAGGTTGGGCTGTATTGACATGCAGAGGCACATCCAGAGGGATGTTTGAAGGAGGGGTTAAGAAGGATTTCTGATTTGGCATCGCAGACACACAAAAGTGACGACAAGGGAGAAACTGTGCAAGCATAATACCTGGGATTGGTCTGCATTCGTTTGCGTGTGTTTTCCTCCTGTGTGTTGATGCTGGTTGAACATGTTGATAGTGAAGATAACGGTTGAAGAATGGTTCAGCCATATTTTCTCTATGCCTTGACAAATTCATCATTTGTGATTTTACAAAGTCATAGCCAGTGCAAACATGCTGAATTATAATTTGAGTGCTGTGCAAGATGCAGGATTTTTGAAAGGCATTAACAAAGAAGCACATAGATGGCTTAACACAATCCAATCCATTCCAGCAACTCTAAGAATTTGAACTTGTAGCCTGCAGCTAACAAGCCACTTGATCCAAGACTGACACTGAAGCTTACTCAAAAAAACTACAGTTTTTTTCAGCACTTTACAAGACTGAAAGGTACCTTGTAAGAGGTACCATAGCGCTCCACCTGAAATAATTAGAACTTCCTGTTGAGTATCAGGCCTTTTGTTTTTGATTTCTTAATTTCTACAGCTGGGCTCATCTATACCCTAAAGTGACATGTGTGTTCATATCACCAAACTATGAATGGATGTCAGTAGCAACTAGCAAGTGCTAAGTCTTCAAATAATACAGTGGAGAGTACAGGGCAGCATGTGAGGTGGAGGCCGGATGAGGTTTGCCATATGGCCTTATCAAGGAGTCTGTTTCCTACCTGTCGAGTATAGGACTGCACTTCCTAAAATTAGAGATTCCTAATATGTATGTGTTACATAGTGTTGCTTTCCTGACATTGTCCTAACCACAAATGACACAATTAACTTTTTCAATATTTATTGTCAACTCAGTATTTATTTTAGATCGATCGATCGATAGATACTTTATTCATCCCCAAGACTACAATTGTTGTCTATACACAGTGTTTCAGGCAGGTTGGCAGTTTGTTTCTCCAGAGTAGTTATCGATGTTATACTTGAATGTTGAACTTCAGGCTGTTTCAATTTTCCCTCAGCATTGACAATGACCTGTTGTCATTTTAGTTCATTAAAATGCTTTTGGTACTTTGCAGCAGATACATTTGTGTTTGGAAATTGCAATGCCTTGAACTGGCCGCTTTATGCACCTGGACTCCTTTGGCCCAAGTGTTGTGCTATTTAACATTTCTTTCTTTCAAACTATCACCTCTTTTATGTATATTACATCATATGTCAAATCTGAGCGTGCACCTGACTAGTTACCTGTCATTTGTCTTCCTGCAGTCTGACAGAATTGAGCCTTTCTACAACCATGTTTATTTAAGTTCCAGTCACAACAATGTGTGCAATTGCTACTCTGTGCTTTGGTACACAAGGTATTTCACTGTAGTAAATATCTTGCATTGTTTTCAGCTAGCCCATTGGAGTGGATTTGAAATCCAGAATCAGCTGAATCTAGCTGAGTCTCATAACCTATAACACTATATGACAGTAATAAGTTTAAATCCTATTGTGATCCACACAACCTGAACTTGAGGCTTCATCTCTTTGTCAATTTTGCTGAATCTTATAACAGTATATATGTATATGTAGTTTTCATTCAAGATGTTGTAAAAAACAAAAAAAAAGTAGATTGCTAAGATTCTTACAGACAAGCCTCAACATCTTATCACCAGTGTTGATCTTACTGGATTAACAATAACAGTCTCTGACTAAAGTGAGAAAGACTTGCCTGGTCAAGTACTTGGAACTTTTTAACATGATGCAACTTCTCAAGGCATTGGAAACTAAATATGTCTCGACTGAGTTATGAATGCTTTCATTTAGATTTTAGCAGATTTTAGAAAATGTAGTGTGCAGTGTTTTGAATCTTGTATGATGCATTTGGAGAACAGATAGGGGAAAAAAAGCACAGGAATTGGAAACACTTGATTCTCCAAAACTAGAGCACCACAACAACACCCAGAACTGACTTGAACCAGCATGGCAGCAACCGCCTGGTTGACGAGCGTGAAAGTGACAGCTAAATTATCCGACTTTATTTCACCATAGGCTTAATGGTGATTTATGCTTGTCATGGTGACTTTTGCTGGTGTAGAATTAAGTAAATCTATGTTTCAGTTATCCTCTTTTGGGTATTTTGAATAGGTTGTGCAGATTATTCACCTGGTTTTCACATCAAAGTCATGAAGCCCTTGCTGATGAAATAATGAGGTACATCTTATTAAGGGATGCAAATCTGGTTGTCCTTGAGACCTTTTTCTTTTTGATTCATTCACTAGTCTGGATGTGTTCTGAAGTCATTTGTTTGAGTATCAGTCGAATGTTATTTATATTAATTAATTTATATTAATGCCAGGTAACAGGCTTTTAAAGAGTTTATATAACCACTTTTCATTTCTGTGTTGAAGTTGTGGAATGAATTATTGGCAGAGCTGGAAAGTGGTGACTGAGAGGGAGCTATTGGTGCGTAATGTACATGGAAGTGTTGAGCTAACTGAGGGTTTGCTGCTCACTAAAAGTTAGACTCGTATAGATCAGGTTAAGGGAATTTTTGTGCCGGTGAATTAGTTTGAAACTTAGTAAGAGAGCTTCTAAAAATCACAGCAAAGTGGGAAATTATGAATTTAAGGAATGAGAATAATAAGCAAATGTTAGAATTGCATTCTCAAAAATGAGATTAAAAAACTTAAGCGCTTGAAAAATGGTACCAATAGTTTGGAGATGGCCTTCAATTGCAACAAACCCAGGCTTATATTGTCGGATGCTCCATCAATACATCAGCAGGAATGACTGAAACTAAACGACAGACGGACAACTCTGATGTTGCATAGTAAACGTGTCCTCCATAAAAATTAAAATGTGTTGTACTATTTGTGCAGCTGTTTTTTGTAGCGAAGTCTGTTGTGTCTCATCACAGATTGATTCATGAAATCAATTGATTTTTTTTTTCTACTGTGCAAGTCGGATACGGTCATAAATGATCACCATGACGACTGTACAATTGAGTTTTCCTGATCAGTGCAGATTATGACTCTGTGTTTAGAGTCATTCACTTTATGAGCGTCTCCTGCCCTGTGGCATACACTACATTGCTGTTCTTCTCTGTGCTTTCCGGAGATCTAGTCCATGTTCAAGGAATTTAATTTTCATCTTATTAAAAGATAGGAATCCATAAATAATAAATTACTATTTCTTTTCCTTTTTTCTCTTCACCACAGACAACATTTGGGCCTTACCTTGAGGTTTTCAAGACCAATCACAGTTGTTTTTAAGCTAAGTTTCATTGATTCACCATCTGTTGCCTAGTAGCAAACATTGCCTGATTACTCATGATTCATATACAGTGCATAAGCCGGTGGTTACAAGTAGGCCAGGTTCACAGGCATAGCTGTCCACAAATAATATATGTTAAGACAGTGGTCCTCAAATAGGGGTATGTGAAGGCAGTCCAAGGGGTACGTGAGATATTTTCAAAATATATTTAAAATGAGCATCCATTAAAAATAAAATATTCAATAAGATATGAGTGGGGAAAAAAAATCGAAAATAGATCTCATCTCAACATACAGCATGCTCACTGCAGTCACTAATGCTGATACAACCTGATGCTCACACATCTGCACAGTGCATTTTTTGCACAGATAGAACCTTATTTTTATTATTTTTTATTTACAGAAAAAAACAGTGCTTTTGGTGTTTGTGTCATTGGCGGCTAAAAATATTTTACAATGGGTATATCACTGAAAAAAGATTAAGAACCACTGTGTTAAGGACTTCATTTGTTGCAACGGTTTGGATGTACAGACCCATATTGATACAAACTGAAAAAATTACAGATTATTTTTTGTCACCTGCCGACAACTCAAACCATCTCTAATTGAGTGTAGTAGTTGTAGTTTTGGGGCTTGATGGACACATGGAAACAAAGTAATGGAGACGTCCAGCTGCTCCTGGAGTAACCAGACTAAGAACGGTTTCAGGTTTGACTGGATGGCAAAGATGCGTCTTTCTTCCTGCATTGGGAAGGCTGGAGTGGTTAAAAATCCTGTTGTGTGATAGACACTGAAAAGATGAGTCACTCTGAGACCAACATTGTTGCCATGGCAGCCAGAAGCCTTGAGAGCCAGAGAAAGGTTTTACTTTCCAAATACAGACTGCTGCATTTAGGTTGATATTTCTGTCACTGCAGTGACATTTTGAGCTCAGACATGAATCTTAACTAGACCCAAGCTTGTATTTGGGTTGTGTGGTAGTTGTTGGTAATAATTTAAAGACAATACTGATACATTACAACTCAAAAAATGTAATTTCCTTAAGATTTAACTCTTTTATGACTTTGTGTGACGTTGTGGTGTTTTACCCATTCTTCTTTCTTGTAAAAAAAAACCTGGCTCTGGCCTACATTGCCCACAATGCAACTTGACTGCTGACCATATTCAGGTGTGCTACGCTAGTAGCAGTGAATGGTCTCGAGTGGCTAGTTTCAAGAAGAGATCCCTTCTTTCTAATTCCAATTTATGGTTTTCAAACTTGTAGATTTCACCCTCAACCCACAGTGACACTTGAGTTGATTTGTCAGACTTTGTTTCTGCCACACAGTTCCTTCCCCAACTTTTTCACATAGTTTGAAATAGTTCATAAAAATCTACTTTCTATTTTAGCATTTAATATAGTCTCCTCTGATTTAACTCTTTTAATTGGACCAAAAATGATTTGAGGAGATCATCATAGATTCTAAAAAATTGCGAGGGACATTTTGTAGCCTTAATGATTAATCAAAATAAATCAACATTTAATTGAAAATTAGCCAATTTTGATTACACCAACCGTTAGCAAGGGCTCATCATGGAAAGATGTTCCCTCTTGTGGCCTATTGATTGACATGTCTGTGCTGCACACAGTTTGTTTCCATCATTCCTGCCAGCAGATGGCAAATCAATAAATCATTTTCCAGGAAATGATGTGACAACGCTTTTGTGATACCCTGCGATTGTGTTGGTGTTTATGTGTCTGTTGTTCTCCGTGTCATAATTGTGGCCTGCGGCAGGTTAGGGTCTGCTTCCACCTCTTTGTGTAAAGCAGCTACATCAATGCTCTTTTATGCTGGCTGTCTGCTGGCTGAAGACAGGGACTGTTTGAAGCTGGGCTCTCATAATGACCTGCTGCAATTGGGCCTTGGCGGCACAACATGTTCAATTTTCTCATGAAATGGGTGGTTAAGATGTTTACCACAGCATATTGTTTCCCCTTCTTAAATTGACGATGTGATCATAAATGGAGTTTAAATAATTTGTTTAGCACTTATTACTTTATAGTGAAAGTTGCATTTTTCTCAACTTCACATTGTGGATGCAAAAATTGCCGCTGTAATTTAATTGAAGGTCAAGTCATGGCACCTCGGTAGAATGTAGTGCAAATTCAGCCATTCCACTGCTGCCAACAGTTTTCATGGAAACTTTGTCTTAAAATCCATGCACAGTTATGGCGTGTGTCATCCTCCTTCAAGCACTGGCTTTTCCTCAGCAACTAATTAGTGTCTCAGGCAAGAACGTCTTAGTTGTGGCTTTCATTTTCCCACCACAGTTAAAGCTGCAGTGAAACACATTCTCATGCAATAATTATACTTGCAGAAAAGTTTCTTGCCTGTCTTCATCTTTTCACCAATCTTTTATTAGCATGCACTTATGTGTGGAGTAAATTAAACAGATTCTGCACTTCCTGGGAATTAAAAACTCTGCTATGCCAGAATAAATAACACATAATAATGGTGCATATATATATTGTGATATATGGTGCATATATCTTGTGACGTATATCTGGGACTGCAACACTTTATTTTTGTTATGGTCTATCCCATCATTTGGAACCATTCGGGATTGACGAACATACCTGGACCTGTAAATCTATTATCCGTGGCAGAAAAAAAGAATAGTATGGTCATCCAGCTGACTTTTTTTTTTTCTCTCTCTTTTCTCTTTCTCTGACCTCTCTTTGCCTGGTTGTCTGACCTTCATTTTTCTTATCAACTGTAACACATGCTCAAGAATAAAGTTTCTCTGCGACAAGCTGGATAACTGTTCTTAGTATCACGTAGAAAATGAATCGAAACCTTTAAAGGTTTCGATTTTTTTTCAAAGGATTCATTTTCCTTTGAGATGTTGTCATTCCTGGAAAAATAAAACCGTTCTGGCTTTATGCTTTTGTACTTGTGTTTTTTCTTCTTTGTTTTGAAATATACCTGTAATTAGTAGGACTAGGTGAAAAACGACACCACATAGTAGCACGATAGTTTGCGTGGTGATATTGTATCGATACACATAAGCAAACAATTGATCTTTTATGTAATCAATTATGGGAGGCATCGGAAGAAAGAAAGGAGAAATGCGCCAGTTGCGTGTAAATCAAATGTCTGGACTTCCTGACACTCGTAGCCCCGCTGCTCGCACAGCTGTTGCACGGGACACAGGAGAACATACGCGACACGGCGTTGGTCAAAGACGTTTTTAAAAAAAAAGCATAAATCAAACCGGCTACGGGTACTCTCGTAGCACTGGAAGCGGCCGGTGTTACTGATTAACAGGTGGCCGTGTTAACGGCCGACTTTAAGCTGAAAGTCGCCAGTTAACGTGGCCGCGTGTTGATCCGTAACACTGTCATCCCGTTGTATTATAAATGCTTGCGTGCATGCCTGCTTATGACAAGGTAAATACAGTTAAATTGCCCTCAAATTTCCAGTTAATTCCCGTTAATTCCTGTGGAAAGTTTCCAACTTTGAATATTCCCGGAATTTTGCAACCCTACTTATTATGTCGACTTGATCTATTCTACTTAAGACTCTGGTATTGATTTTCCGAGTCCTATCAGTTAATTTTTACACCCCAACTTCAAATCGTCACCAACTGAATTTACATGGAATTGTGTCGTGACTGTATGATTGCATTGTGTTTTATATTTGACCAAATTCTGCTTCGATTAGGATTCCAAACTAATTGGAATGATAATAATGAAATAATGTTTTCGGACAGATAAAACACCACGTGTTAACTGCATGGTGTCTTACACTCCCACACACACAAACAAACAAACACACCCTTCTAGCAAACCGAAGAAGGAAAGCTAACAATGTTTGTTATGTGGGATGACAGGCAAGGGAAAGTATTGGTGTCAGGATAAGGCTTGAAATCATTGCAGAACTGCTGTGTCTTTACTTGTTTTATTGCTTCTCACAGATGTCTCACTTGGTCTTTATTACCTGCTATACTGTTGCTCTGATGTTGGATTATCGTGCAGATACAGTACTTCATTTAAAATTGTATTTATATAGATCAAATTGACTTTAAATAAAGTAACAGCAACAGCAATTTAAAAATGAATATAAATGATAATATTTTACCACTTGAAATTGTACAGTGCTTTTTTTTAAAAACTATTCTTAAGTTATTTTTTTCTCTGTAGCAATCCTAATGTGTATTATTTGCATTTGACCTGCTTTGTCGAGTTACTCTTTAAACAGTTTGTCGGTTGCTGTTAGGATTATAGTGCAGCATTATTTTAATTCGTAAGTCTGAATCAAATTGTGCATGTAATACCAGCTCACCCAAACAGTTCAACAGCTGCAGCATGACCTGCTATCATGCATTAGTGGTCACATTTGGCCTACAGTAGACTGTAAGTTTTATTTTTTACACTATTGTTTGTTAATCGTGAACTTATATCTAGGTAGGTTTTTATAAGGGTCAACCTTGTGTGCAAAACTAAACTCTTAATTGTACAGTCCTATGTGAGAAAGCCTGTGCAGTACTAATCTGCCACTGACCAGAGGTCACCTGACCTGCATTCTTTACTTCAGTTTGTTTTGGTTTCTTTCTGCTCTGCTGTAGTTCTTTGAAATGTTGATGGGTACCAAAAGGGCAGACATTGGTGTAAAGCAGTTTTGAATTGATGTGGTGAGCTTAGGATTTCTGAAGTATACTATAAATAATGTTTGTTTGTTGTACATTTAACTGTGAATAGGTCAAGACCACCAGTGTTTCTACCATCATGGTGTTTATATGTTCACATTGCTTATCTGTCCTTGTGGTTGGGCCAAAGCACGAGAGACAGACTACTGAACCTGTCGGATGAGCCCATGTAAACGATAAACCTTAATACTAAGATTAGTTCCCTTTTTATAACTACATTTTGGATTGAAAAAAACATGCAAAGTGCTTTTTCTACTTAACAATAGTAATCAAAATGCAAATGGAGGTCAGGCACTTCACTCAACCTGCACAGTGTCAAACTATCCAGCTCTGAAAAAGTTTTTTTTGTCCATTAAATGTTCCTAATACAGCAGTGAGGCTGGGCGATATGTCCAAAATCTTGTCTTATGATATAGGTAATTTCATCTTGAGAACATGATATATGTATCTAGCATGATATATATTGTAGCATGTTTTCTGGAAATTTAATAAATAGTCTATATGAAATAATCACACGGTAAAGCCTGTTCTTTTTATACTCCTGTGTGAATTTAAAACGTGCAAAGCACAGAGTATTGTCTTATTGTATTTCAATCTGACCGCAGTGTTTTTTTTAAGCATGTTATTGTGTACAAAAGTATTATTGTGAATTTATCTTTAAACTTTATACTTATAACTTATACATTTTACACAAGTCATTTATGCACATTTGTGTTCATGATAATCTACAAATGCACCCTGGTGAGTGATGCCTTTGTGTTTTCTCTGACTGTTAATCTCTGCTGCAGCAGAACACTGTTCATCCAAGGCTCAACACACATCGGTTATTGGGGCACTGAAACATGCGATGCTGAAATGGAAACTGGTTGTGTAACTGCAGTTATCTTCAGACAACATCACTTGTATTGCATTCTGCTTAAAGGCAACACATTTTTTTTAATTATGAGGCATACTGTTTTAATGCTATGATGCTGAGAAAGTTGCTGTTTTCACTATTATATTTATGAACAAATTTAGTTCAAGAAGAAAAAAACATGCATCTTACAATTTGTTTACTTTTTTAAATGTCTTTCTAAGATCAGAGAGGTAGACATATTTAGTACACAGTTTGACTTATCACAATAAGAAAATGTTTGGTTCCAACTTATGCATTCAGGAAACAGGTCTAGACTTCATGGCGTTATGTTTGTTTCTCTGGTATACATTGTAAACTGTACACTGGACTTTATTTAGACTGGCCCTACTAAATAATGTGCAGGAAAATGCATTTGTCTGAACTCCACACAAGTTATTTAAATAACTTCTGTTTGCTGCTATGGATGCTATCGGGTACTAGAAACCTGGCATTAAAAAAAAAGAGTACCTAAGGGTACTAAGGGCTTGACAGTGATGGTTGGCACTAGATACACACGTTTGAGAATTTGCCAACCAATTCTTGGTCCTACCACTTTTAACATTAAAAAGTAGGACAACGTCAAATTGTTTAAAATACATTTTAAAAGGGAAAACATATTTTTGTTCAGTCTCAATGCTCATAGACTCAGTCAAGACTCTACCAGAGGGATGAACACTTTCCCTCATTCTGTGTTTTGATGATGATAGAAAGCTATTCCCTCCAAATCTTCCTTAAGTGTTCAGTTGGGTTGAGATCTAGTGACTTTAAAGGCCATGTTGTACCGATCAACCTATCCAGTGACCCCTCGTGCATCGTACAGTGCATTCGTTATTCTCCTCCTGTTCATTCAGGTTTTTTTAATTTTAACAATTCACCACATACAATCTCTTTGCAGCGCTTCGGTTGTAGAGCTGAGATCCTATTCCTGTTACTGAGAAGCCACTTATTGAGGCCTAAATATTTTTTTTAAATAAGTCAATGATGCAATAAGTAGAAAATTAGCATTTTGTGAAATATTAAAGCTCTTGGATTTCAGTTTCAAGCCAAAACATTATTGAAATTACTTTTAAATGTACTCTCTGGCAACGTAGATTCATGTATTTATTTATTATCGGGGAAGAGTATAAAGGTGCAAAGTATGATTTTGGGAGCTTTTCAATTGCTTCTTGACAGCTCTCAACATGACTCCCCCAGAAACATATACTCACAAAGCATGGAAAATGTTTAAAGATGGTTTGGCTGGGTTGCCGACATCGCTGCAGACCGGTCCCTGAGGACGGTCTGCCCCGGTTAACGGATATCCATCCCTCCACACAGGGAGATGGAGCACAGCGGGAACTAAAAGTTCACGGCCCCGATAAGCGTCAAAGTCAAAATGTCAGCCACCCCACCGGTTGAGAAGTGTAAAAATATTTCATATTCATGAAACTGTACTGGACTAAAAAGTCTAGATATTAATGATAAACACTGACAAATAGTTGTTTGCTGCTGCATTAAAGCTTTGAACGTTGTTGGCACCTTTCTAATTTCAGCACATCAATAACAAGACTTCATGTCAGCAAGTCTTATGCAATTATTGAATTTTGGATAAACAGTATCGTACAATGCGCAGCCGGCCAAACATGCTTTATTCTGCAAGTATGACATATAACAAACTCTAACATAGTGTGTGTCTCATAGTGACACATCAATGTGGTACTGACCCAATTACAGTAGGTGGAAAGGGTTAGACTTTGCACTTGGTTTGACAAACAAGAAATAAGACCCAGAAAAAAACATCATGGTTAAATAAATAGCTTATGCAACATTTGGTTTCTACATCAGAACGGTTGGTAACATCTAGTCTGGTTTGGCTAAATACAGAGCAGATCAGCTGCTGTGTTTCTTTTTGTACCGAGGTCTTTTTCACACAAGAACAGAAAAGGCGGCAACCTATTTTAGGATTCGGTAGATGTGTGTGATTCTTCTCAGATCTTATTCCAGCAACACTAATATGGTTGAAGCCTGTGGGTGATGAATACAAAAAAATATGCATTTAAGTTCCCTGTAAATGCTGTTTTATAACATTTGACTTGTAGCAGCCTCTGTTCTCATTAATTGTTTTTTGGGACAGAATTGTGCTTCTGGTGTCAGTTGAGGTCATGCTGTCATCTTTGAGATATTCGAAAGGTCTGTAATGAATAGTAAGACCTGTAATTCAGAGCTCTAGTTACAAAACCCCTCTCAGTAAAATGATTTATACTCCAAAGATACAGTAGTTCAGCTACAGGACACCAATGCCCGCAGAGCTCAAGAGACACAATTAAGCCCTTTGTGTCATTTACTCTAACTCTAAGGAATAATTATCCATCCTGTGCTGTAACCGTTTCTCAGTTTAACCCTGCAACTTTCTCACTCTTCTCCATGTGGTTATGAAAATTCATGGCATTCCATCAAGTATTTAAGTAATTCCTGAAGCTCTGTGTAAGAAACAGCGGTCTGAATATGCAGTACATCTACCACATTGTAACAAGATCAAATATTTCAGTAAATCCTAAATTTTCCTTCAGATTACCATAACCATTTATTGCTCTGAAACTATATCCATGTAAACTGTATGCAGCTTGATTCATTTAGATTTTCTATCTGACTTGCTTAGTGTTTTTCAGGCTTCTTCGTTTTCATACATAGACTCATAGCTCCAGTGGAAATATTCTCCCTCCTTTCACCCTGAGGAATTTGTGCACTCATGCATCTGTATCTGAAAGGCAAAAATAGCTTCACATTGGTAAAAGCATCTACATGTCAGACTGCATCTAACAGGCCCAGCATACTCTCCGCTCAGGGGGAGTAAGAGAATTCCTTGTTAAGAAATGAAATGATTTGGGTCGTGTCTACTACCGAACACTTTACAAAGTACACTGCAATACAGTGCACTATAACACAGCGCACTAACATATGTAGTGCACTGTGTCGCTGATAAGCGCTGTATCAAATGGAACACTTACGTTAACCAATTGGCGGAAGTGACGTCCGCAAATCTGCTCGCGATACCCGCGAAACTAAAACTGACAAAATGAACGCACTTCTTACCCTATTTTTGTCCCTTGTGTTCCCCTTTCTCCAACCTATGTGGAAACTGTGACGCCTCCACAATCGCGGCAGGAGGATATAAATAAATTAATAAAAAGCTGGCGAAATGGCTCCTCCTCTTCCGCTATGTAGCCAAGATGGCGCCCGTTCAGTGCGAGTAGTGTCCATCGCTTTACACTACATTTTTGGACCGTTTGCAGTGCGCCATCCGGGTACTTTCAGTGCACTGAATCCTGCTGGTTTTGTCAGTGTGGCGCACTAAGCACTGAAAGTCAGTGCTCGAAGTGCGCAAGTGCGTGGTAGTAGACACGGCCTTGGTTACTCTTGGAGAAAACACATTATAGATATGTGATAGATATGTGCTCCAAGAGTGAGCCTGTCTCCATAGACTCCCATGTTAACGTGCCCAACTTTACAGCAGTAATTATGTTAATTGCCTGGTATCTGTGTCTCTGGGTAATTTCCCGTTCATGACAACTGTACAGTAGGTGAATTTGTATACCCAAAAAAAATTATTTAAATGATATAAATACTTAAAATTAGGCAGAGTCATTGGCATGGCTGCTTGAGTGACAGGTGAGTGCTGTCTCCGGTTGCTTGGTGCGAGCTGCCTGCTGTGATGCACCCAAGCCGCCTGAGCTGCATCAACGATCCACCTTATTGCACATGTTTAGAGTTGAGCTGTGTCGTCACTGCCAAGATGGGGATGGCCGGAGCACCCACTTTTTGAGCTTCATAACGTCTCTTCAGCCACCTTTTGGGGGACGAATTTGAGACTACGTCCATTCAAGCACATTTTCTAAAATGTCAACCAATTCCTTTCAGGTGCAGTCAGAGTGCTAAATCTGTCTTAGAGGTTAAAACACGTGCATTGTCCTACCAGTGCTGTGCCAATCACTGAAGGTTTGAATCCAGCACGCAGGTCCAATGTGATGACACCCAACTTTACGCGAGTGGGAAGAAATGTGAGCCCACCCAAGTGTCGTGTTAATATCAGGACACAGGCATCATGGTACTTTTTCCTTTCCGATTCCAGTTTGGTATTCAGTCTGCACTTTGAATGTTGAATCATTTGAGATTTGATACTTTGGAAATTTGGCATTAAGACAAATAGTGCGTTAACAAGCCATCCCGGTGCAACTACGGTCCGATATTGAGTTCACCCAGAGCAGCAGCTAGTGGTCTGACCTGTAGAGTTCAGTTGCATAAGTACTCCGTCAGCTGTCAACACCACTGGAACATTTTTACGAGGTGTGAGGCGCAGTGTGAATATTTTTGGCTGTGCCTGACTGTGCGTTGTCTCTATGCTACACCATTTCATGGGCAATGCCTTTTCAGTTGCATAATACTGCTCAATAAGAAACTCTGCACCCTGACACTTCTCACCCGGACTCCTCTCCTTCTGCGGTTTTAAAATACACTCTAGAACACTGAGGCACAAGTGAGTTGTGTGTTTTAGGGCTGCAACAAGCAATTCTTTGAAATTATTTGATATTTCTTTTGTGTTGACTGTGAAATGCAAGAAAATAGTGAAAAGCTGCTACAAGAGCCAAATCTGTACTCGCATTGCTTTTTTCAGCTCAAAACTCACACATCTTCAGTTTATTCTCACATGCGAACAAAAAGCAGCAAGTTCACACATTTAAGAACCTGGAACCAACACGTGTTGTGCATTTATGGTTGAAAAAAATACTTTTATGATTTCACAATTAGAACATTTGACAATTTAATTTCTGTTATTTGACAAATCAGTTAATTGACCAACTGTCTCACACATTATTACTTGTGTATTTGAGTGTCCCAAGCTTTTTAAAGTATATTGAGAACTGCTTCACAAGGAGGGACTTCACATGACATTTAACATCTCCTCTGTTCTGGTAGAGGTGAGAAACCGCGTGAATGAAAAGTTAAACAAAGAATTAAAAAGAACTAATAAAAGATCCAAATGTATTAATACAAGACATGTCGCCATTAATAACAACCTCAATGTCAACAAGTGTCATGGATGGCATATATATTTGCGTAACCCTACAGCCTGGGTCACTGCTTCTTGAGGGGTTGTAAATCAGACCTGCAGTGCTGGTTTACTTTACTGGGTCCTTTTGCCACCGTTAGAGAGTCCTGTGTCTGCAGCGATGCGCTGCAGCAGAACATCACTGTACAGTGTGTCACTGCATTTCTGGACAGCTGCCAAATGCTGTTTATAGCTTAGTCGGGGTCAAGTTTGACAGCTCTAATAACCCTGAACACACTCATCGTCTAATCCATAAAAGGCTTTACAATCAAAGCCGAGCTGGGCTCGCCTCTGTGTGGCAAAATACATCAGTGTATTGTGTCTGTTTGTCCAGCGGTTAAGTTGGATACGTAACAGTGTGCAATAAATCAGCAATTTAGGACATTTTTAGGACTTTTTCTTTTTTCTTTAATCCCATCCATTGGTGATTTGAACTGGTTCATGATGTTAAATAATGTGTTAATACATTGCTGCAGTTTTGCATAAGCAGGTCGTACAACCTAGGGGACAGGTTGCAGCCATTGTCCCTTCCCGTCTCACCTGTTTGCATAGATCCCTACACTATGCTTTCTTTTGTGTGTATGAGCAGTGACTCAATGTCATTTCTTTTGTGTGGTTCCAGATGCCCCCTCCACAGAGCAGCAGGAGCTGTTCACACAGAAGCTCCAGCAGTGCTGCATGCTCTTCGACTTCCTGGACTCTGTGATGGACCTAAAGAGCAAGGAGATCAAGAGGGCCACACTCAACGAGCTTGTGGACTATGTTTCCACCAACAGAGGGGTGCTGGTGGAATCTACGTACCCAGAGATCACTAATATGGTGAGCATTGATGTAAATGGGGCTTTAACTTTCTGTGGACCTTTTTTAAATTTAGAAAATAACAGCAGTTAATTTCTTACAATACTGGTTCCATTTAAGCACAAAATCTACAAGAAAACAATATTCTGGCTGCAATTAGAAGTTGTGTATGTCTGTTTCTTTCCTCCTCTTTCTCTCTCCCACTGCAGCACCTACTAAATACAGTTCATATAGAGTTCATAAAGTTTCAAAATGTCTGACACTGGTTTTGTGCTTTTTTCTTATTTTTCTCTTAAAAACATGGTTGATTACGAGAAGAATAGCTGCTGTCTTTCAACACTCCAACACTTTCTACTAGCAGTTGCTGCTGTTGAATGCATATATGACGACACACACATGAACCAGTACGAGGGAAAATACTGCTGACCTTGATTGTGTTTGCCAGAGGTTTCTAACCATCATATTCACTGTGCGAAATTCATCTACTGACTAAGATTTAGACTAATTTCTAATCTCATTTATAACCTAAATAATATACAGTATGCTAAAGACGGTGTCTAACACAACAAACCCATATGCAATTATCTTTGTGGAACATATTTCCGTCTCTTTTGCTCTCTTGAATCCAAACCCCAAGAGGCGGGGCTCTTCTATGGGTCAGTTTTGGTAATGCAGGTCACATGACATCATCAAGCCAAGAGAGACTTTTCCACCATACACATTTATAATAACCGTCGAACAGCTGTTTTATTTATTAATGTACAAAATTTGTTGGACCTTTTTCATCGATTCACCTGTCACAAATTCAGGCGCAGAGGTTCTTTTCAAGTTTTCGAGGACAAGAAATCTACCTTTTGATCAGTGGCATATTGCCCAGTAATTATATGCAGTAATATTTTACTAATGTATTATCTGGATATAGAAAGTATTTTAATGTGTACATTCACTCAAAGTCAGAGTGCAGGGCCAGATTAACGGTGATTAACACTTTGGCTGCTGCGGGAATCTGATGACGCAATGGTCTGTTTGAAAACCAACCCCCTGCAAAGTATCTGAGGCTAGCATAGTGTCGACCTGTGTTCATGGAGCAGGTGCCCTGAGCAGCCTAGTTTCCTCCTACAGTACAAGAATGACTCATGTGCAACATTTACAGCGCTGTCAGTTCTGCAGTGATTCACTCCACACTGCAGATTATCATGATGGATACGAATGAGCACAGCTGAGTCAATTAGTTTTCAGATTATTATTGGACTGTAGGCCGTAATCCAGGTCATACCTTGCAACTATTGATTTAGAATTTGGTTTGTCTCGCACTATTGTCTTTAAAAGTTTTTTTCAGGTTCATAATTACTTTGTTTAGGCAGTAGATATGAAATATGTTGCTCAATGAAAAGGACCGGCAGAGCAGGCAGTCTTTGAAAGTTGTTGAAAATATGTTATTGTATTAAATGACTATATTTGTGTTATTATTGACATTATTCCAGCACATTTTCTTGAAGTATTTAGTTTGCTCTGGATAGTAATCACCAGTGTCATGAAGTGCAAAGTCTAAGACCCAGTTTCCACCAAATTCAAGTACAGTGCGTGCTAATATTTCTTGAGTACTCAGCTGCCACATTCAGAAAACAGCACTTGTGCAGCTGGTATGTGTTAAATAATAATTCCTGGATTTATTTGTCTTGTTTGGTTCAGATGTCTAGTTATAGTAATTGAAAAATAGGCCATTTCCAATAAGATAATAATCATGAACAGTGAACAGGGAAAGTGCTTCAGTTGTATTTAAAAATGCAAAAAGAAATGCAGGTACTGCTGCCACACTTTGCCAAACATTGGCGGCAGGAATAAGCATGTAATAAGAAGGTAAATAAGTTGATGTGAAAGCCATCTAACATTTAATGTCCGTGTTTAAACTGCTGTAACATCTGTGTTTAAGGTACAGTATTTATTAGCAACATGCTGCACACTGTTATTGTACCCTTCTGATCCTAAAAGCAACTAAAACACACAGCAAAGACGTCGTTTGGATTTCAAATGATGAGTTATGGCTGCTGATAACACTAGAATTAAACTAAACACCATCTCTCTACCTTCACTTTGTCAGCAGTTGTTAAAGATGTTAAGCTCTACAAAACAAGCACAGCAAACAAATACAGCTCAAATAAATAGAAGCGAACCTAAATATATAGTTATTTTCAAACTGGGTTTTATTTTCCAAGTTTAACCATCATGGATTTCTTCCTCCTAAACATGTCAGCAGTCCACAGTAATGACAATATAAGTGATCATCACTCACACCAATGCAATCACAGTAATAAATCACAATAACCAGAAGCAGTTAATTTTTGTAAGGAAGGCTTTATTTCTTATTTATTTCCCACTAAATATGCAACAATTATACCTTTTCATTCATGCTTTGGCAGCAAGGAAAGTGCACCAATGCAAGTGTGTGAGAAACGGGTCGTCAACTGGATGATGAGCTACTTAACATGGAGTATCTTGGTTGCACATCAGTGTCCTCTTGGGTTCCCGCACTAGCAGGTTCACAAGGCTTGAGTAGTTTCAATGAAGGACTCTTGCCAGTGCACAGGTATTGTCAGTGGTCCTTCTTGGTAATGCCATTTTTCTGTTCACGGCAGTACGGAGGGATGTGGGTCGAGCTCAAGAGAAACCCAGTCCTGTACTACAGACAGTGTTCTGCATGAGGTTAAGCAAATAGCAGCTGCACTCAGAAGGCCGGGTTGATAATAGCTCTCCCGGATACTCCATGCTTGGCATCACATTATAATGAAGAGCTGAGGGTTTAAAGTGCTGTCCATTATTCCTCTGCAGAGAGGACCGCTTTGATCACTGAGGTTGTCAGGAGTACAAACAGCCAGGTTTCTCATCTATGTGAAAGGAGCTTTCGCGTTATTTGCCAATTCTATAATTAGTGCTTATTATAGAAAATCTCATCTCTCAGACAGTTCTGTTTGTATTCTATCTTATCTGTGCCATAGATGAGTAAATAGCCAGCAGGGTTAGTTGAAAAGAGCATCGTTGAGCTATAATTCACCTTTTATTTGCCTTAATTTCCTTTTTGCCACCGCTGCATTCGATGCTTACGCGTTCTCTCTCTCCGTTTCTCTTTTGCTGTCTTTCTATGCGTTGCTAGGTGTTGGGTGCTACTATTGTCACCCTGAGTTTGACCCCATTCAGAGCTACAGCCTTCTTTGTCATCAGCATGTGTACACTGGCTTCACTTGCAGTCACTTAGAAACAGACTTTTTTTTGGATCCGCCTACGTTAGTTTTACACACAAGCCCCGGTTTCCTTTTTTTCTTTCTCACACACTTCCCGTGTTTGCTATCCTCCCACAATATTTTCTCTTTGTTTGTCCAACTGTATTTATTTTTTGAACCGACTGGGGGAATTAAATATGCTGAATGTTTGTGTCGTGAACTATGTAACCCATCAGCTTGGGTTGTGCATCTTTGACTCCTGACAGAACCTAAATATAAAAGTACTATTATTGTTGTAATTTATTTATGACACTACAGTTCCCAGTGTATAGACACAGACTGTATGTAAAAAGTGGACGTAGTCATCGTGACCTCACCCACTGGTTTGTTGAATGCCATTTTGAAGCATCGAGTTTGAAGATTTGGTTGTCGCCATCTCTGCTTTTTGCAACCAATAAACAGAAGTTATTATGTTTGGACTGTGGAGGAGTGAAGTCATGACGCTTTATACGGTTCTGGTGGTGGCAGATACCTGTCAATCACTGTAAGCCCGCCCTATATCACACCCTGCTCTATTCGACTCACTCAGTGGAACAATAATTTACTAAATAAACATCATGCTGTATTGAAGAAGACTTTAAAAAGGCGACTGAGACCTTACACTCATGTTTACCGTATTTACTGAGATAATAAGTTGAGTGGAAGTAGGCTCACTTTCTCATAGACTTCCATAGAATCTGACTTTTCTTTGCAACCAGAGGAGTCGCCTCCGACTGGTCATTAGAGAGAATGCAAGTTTAAGAAACTTTACGTGTCAGGACCAGAGATTGCTGCCAATGTCTACGACGTACAGTACATAGGTTGCCATGGGGACATTGACTTTGTTGTGGATACAACTTGAGCTCAGTTTTTTTCTTTACATTTTGAGAAATTGGCATTTTCCATTCAGGTGGTTTAAACAGAAATGTTAACACTACATTTCTGGGCTTTTCAGATATTGCCAGGTTTTTTTTTCAGAGGAACGCATGTTGACTCAAAAGTAAATACACGAGTCAAACTGAAGAGCACCTTAACTGAGTTCGCAACAATATTTTGTGCATCAGAAAGCTGTTATCAGTGAGTCCAGTATGCAAAAAACAACATTTTTGCATGCAAGGTAGCGCATGGAACAATGGTGATGTGTATGAATCTTTGCATATACCCCACTGAATCTAAAAATATATTTATTATGTGTTCAGGTTTGACTGCATTTTGAACTATGAGCATTCAGATGCTAAGAGTTTTAAAGTGTGGTAATTGTCATATGTGTTGCGTCCAGCGTGTGTTGCGACCAGCGTGTCACTGCGATACCTCTCGTTCCAGTGTTTTAAGAACTACAGCGTCCGCTTGTCCCCGTCATCTCATGCAGTATGTTTTCCTCATGTCTCTCTCTGTGCACCTTTTGCTGCAACCAATGAATAGACAGATTATTACTCTCAATGGAGACAGGCTGCCAGAGCAGTTGTGTTGTTGAACAATAGTTGCACCTCACCGGCAATACCAGGCTTTACGTTGTTCAGGTTCTGCTCCTGAGGCCCGTGTGTGCCCACATGCTACCAGCAACACGGCCTCATCTTCACTTAGTGAGCATTTGGCCTCAGAGTTCTCTTCCTGGAAAAATGGTCATCACGCTGAGACACAATGTCCCGCCTGGCAACCCGCTCTGTGAGTCATCTGATTCAGCTCAGCCAATGATAGGCCGCACACCAGGGAACGCTACGTGATATGCCACAGAGAGCTGACGCACTGATTTATTTATCTGCCTCATTATCAGCATCTGCATACGGGTGCTTATGTAAAATAACTAACTATGTGCCATTACTGTGGTCAAAAAGGCTGTTCAGAAAGTTGTTATGATATATTGAGAGAAAAGATAATTTCAATGTATGTGATTTTGATATCACTAGAGAGACTAGAGGCTCGCTCTATTTCCTGAAGAACCTTCAGTACCCATGTCATGAACCTTGACTTAACCCTCAGATCAATACAGTAGACGTAGTCCAGTCACAAAGATATGACACCACTGGAGCCAACAGGTGAGCAAAGTCTTCGGAGTAAGACGAGTCTGAGGCTGCTATAGTGAAGGAAACCATAGATAATTACATTAATTGGTGATTAATGTAATTGTTAGAATTGTTAGGTGCTCTATATATGATATACATAGCATTGGTGTCTTCTACTGATATCTTCTACTGACGCGTAGTGTCCATCCTCGAGTAAACACGGTTAGCTCAGTCCACATTGTTGCCTTTGTTGGCATCGTTAGCTGCCTGGCCTCGGCTCAGCCATGCAGAGAACCACATACAGGCTATACAGGCTATAGATATTCTCTCAATTCCATATGGATGACCTTCAGGGGAATTTATTTTAAGCTGAAAGGCCAAAATGTGAATACCCACTGTAAACAGGAAGTATATTGTTTGCTTGGTTACAGAAAGTCTGACTTACTTATTTAGTCGGACTTAAGATCTTCCTCTTTAATCTTCTCAATAAACCCAGGTTTAGTCAGAGGAAAAAAATTTTTTTTTAAACTTTGTTACAAGGTGGGAGGTCTTTCTTTCTCAAAATGAACACTTACAAATCAAAGTTTACCAGATGATGGGTCAATAAGTTCAGTCAACTTGCATCTTACTCGTAGCTCTGCTGGTATTCTTTTATTCAACTATTCACAACAGTTGTGCAGAACAAAATGAGCATAAATGAGAAAAGAAAAGTCCTACATTTTGTGTCAATCGCCGTCTTTAAAGCCGCAATCAGGAAATGCTTATATGTGCAACTTTATTGCAAAGGTTTCAAAAGTGCTTCTCCCTGCAGACAGATATGCATTCCACCGTGTAAAAAAGCTTGCTGGCAGTGAACAGGATCTCTTACTGTTTGGCTAAAGAATGGACGAGATGCTGGACGTTGGGCTGTTTGTACAATTGTTGTGTCCAGATGGTGTTTTCATCAGCCCAGAAACAGCTGCACTTACACTGTCAGACCTCACTAAAATAACAGGAAGGACACAAGCAGGCAAATAACAGCTCG
This sequence comes from Clinocottus analis, assembly GCF_023055335.1. NCBI lineage: Eukaryota > Metazoa > Chordata > Actinopteri > Perciformes > Cottidae > Clinocottus > Clinocottus analis. Next base: position 8,586,710 of record NW_027175876.1, read on the forward strand.
GTACAACAGTGCGTTCAGAGATGCCCTTCAGCTCGCCACAGTTCACTCAGCCTTGAAGGGGAGAAGGGCTACAGCAGCAAAGACCATGAGGGTACCCGTCCTTTCTGCTCATGCCAAGATCAACCTAAGATACAAACTAGATCACAATGTGACTGTCTCAGCACAACACATTGTTCCGGCCCAGGTGTGCCCCTTTTCGGTTTATTCTTTGATTTAATGCCTCCAAGAATATTTTTAATATTTTATTTTTTATTTTAAATGTAATTTAAATATATTTTTAAATCCATTAGTCCCACAATGGGACATGTGTTAGTGGGCTACTGCGAAGCGCCCGGGGGGTGACTGAGGGTTCAGTGTTTTGCTCAAGGACACTTTGACATGCAAACTATGGGGAAACTGGGGATCGAACCGGCGACCTTTCAGAATGACCACTCTCCCCATGAGCTACAGACTTTACTATGACCCCATAAAATAGTATAGGAGTTTACGTTTGTGTAAGAGCTGCAGTCAAATTCAAGTCTTGTTGAATTGGTAGTCGACGTTTGATACTTTCAAGTCAGCGTCAATCAAAATCAAAAAAACATCCAGTAAATTTAAATAACTCTTTTGAACATTCCTAATAATTAGGAAGCAAAACCTGTGACCAAGTAATACTTGGCAGGCGTGCCTCATGAAGTGGCCCCTCAGTTACAAAAAACCTTTACAGTTTGGCATATCATGATGACAATAATCTTACTGGAGAGAAAACATATTTTCCAGCTCCCCAATGCTGTGTGCTCCTCTCTCAAATGTAGCTAAAAATAACCAGGTGGGATAGAGGTGCCGCTGCTATGTCGACAATGATAGTCTTTGGTACAGATTTTAAAATGTCATACCACTGATCACAACAACAGCCAGATTGCTCAAAAGGTGGATGCCAGTGTCTGTAGTCTTGTCTGAGTTATTTGGCTTACAGGCAAATTAACTGTAACCAAATGTATTTGAGGTTTGTCGCACTATGAGAACACGGTCTTACTCCTTCAGTCTACACAACATGGTGTGTTTTCTATAAAGCATACAAGTGGTGCTTTATAGGCATTGAGAAGATGCATATTATATTATATCCTATTAGATTTCACTATTCTACCCATCAAGCCTCAGCATTTTAAAGTAAGGGACACTTCCCCCTCTCATACTCTCTTGGGATGTTAAAATAGTGTGTTTTTTTAATTATTCATGGGCCTTTATTGATCATTTTGTTCCTCCTCTCATCCAGATCTGCACCAATATATTCCGGACTCTTCCACCAAGTGACAACCCAGATTTTGACCCAGAGGAGGATGAACCCACTCTGGAGGCTTCCTGGCCTCACGTTCAAGTAAGAGTCCGATACCGAGCCCTCTGTCCTCATCTCCCTTTTGATTACATCGTTGTAGGTTGAAGGTATTTCGATTTATTTGTGTGCCTCTGCCTCGTCGACAGCCTTGGCTGGAGGCATTATGTTTCTGGTTGTCCATCCATCTGGTAAATTATTGTTAATGCAATATGAGGAAAATTACTCCATGTGCAAGTTTCTTAAACCTAAAGCCAAATCAAAGATGAACTGATAAGAATTTCTTGGTTGAAGGTCAATATGACCTCAAAACATGTTTTGAGCCATAATTCAAGAATTGATAGCCTAATTCTGACAATTTCACACAAATGTCAAATGGAAAGAAATGATGAAGTCATTACATTTTGAACAGATGTGAACTGCAAGTTGAGGTGCTTGATGGAGGCGAACGACTGCGAGGCGGTGATTCTAATTCTTTTTTTCTTCTTCATCCTCCAGCTGGTCTACGAGTTTCTGCTGCGCTTTCTGGAGAATCCGGACTTCCAGCCCAGCATCGCGAAGCGCCACATCGATCAGAAGTTTGTTCTGCAGGTCGGAGTCTATTTTTAAATACATTTTTAAAAGGCATGTAGCATTCCTTTACAGAATGATGATTGTGTAAACATAGAAATATGTTCAAAGTGAACCTATTTTATTAAACTGTACAATGTTTTCAGTTACGGACAATAATCTATATTTCTTAATAGAAGGATTACATTATAATTAAAATATTACCAATAGTATGTGTAATTGCAAATTCATCAGGGCTTGGTCAGCAGTCAGAGAAACCAGTCACGGCAGTCACAGTTTTTATAAAGTACCAACAACAAAACACATTTTAAGATGACTCTGTCCAATCAAAATTAATTATCAATAACTTTTCATAATGTGTTTTTGTTATTTAGATATCTGACTGAATTGGTAGTTTTGTGATACTATTAGGACTGCTACTACAGATTATTTTTATTATCTATTAATCGACAGATTCATTTTGTATTTTCTAATATTTAGAAAAATGTCAGCAAATTGTGAGAATTGCTGACATTTTGCTGTTTTATAAAAAGCTATTGTGACATCTTTAAATTTCCTGTTGTGTCTGACCAACAGTCCAAACCCCAAATATGAGTTTAACATCATAGAACTATAAGAAAACACATACTCACATTTAGATGTTACAACAATTGAGTTTTTGGTTCCCATTGGTTGTAACAGATGTTTGTTCAAATTACTGGAATTTCTAATGTGGTGAATAACTGTAATTAGCAACACAATGTGATGTGTTTTGGGACTGTGCAATATTATTAGTCAGATGAGTCAAACCATTAATGAGCTGTAGCTCGGCTACATCTGCCTTGGCTAGGTACCTCCTCCTCCAGGAGGGCCTCACTTCTTATAAAGCAGCAGCTAAGAGAGGACCACAGGGCCGGGAATGTTGCCCGGGCCACATCTGAGGTGCCTGGACCAACTTTCCATGATGTGAATGTGTCGCGGGGCAGCTTTTAATAGCTGACTCTTGTTTACTCTCCGGGTTGAGAAAAGAAGGACTGTGGTTGGAGAAATGGGAACAAGGAGGTAAAGGTTTGGGTGGCAATAAGGGCAGGAAAAGACTCCGGTTCTCATAATACACAGCGCAGGAACAGGTCTTCCAAGATTCACATACATATTCACCAAAGAGAGCAAAGCAGAAGAGCAGCCAGGACGTTCAGTGGTAAAAAAAAAAGATGAGGTATCAGGGCATCCACACAAAGCTGCAAAGGGGCGGGTGGATCCTTGTTGGGGTTATCAGTTAGATAGATGGATGTATACTTTATTCATCCCTAAGGGGAAATTAGTTTGTTATAGTAGCAAGCAACTTACATAGAAGACACAAATAAAAAAACAACCTGGGTTCATTGTTTAAGACTTTGTCCCAAGACACTTCCCACCTCAAATAAATACAAGACAAACCGTGGAGCTCATTAACGGTATTCTACTTTTGTACTAGACCTTTGTTCATGTGTTTATTATGGTGATTGTATTATTGTCTCGAAGCAACTTTGATTAGTTGGCCTGAAAATCCAATCATTCTCATCCCGAAGTAGAAAAACATTAAACTTGATAGCCTCGGTGTCGTATCCTTCCAAGCAGCTCCTGAGGATCCAGCTCACCACTGGTTTCCTACCCGACTCACTACTTAATTAGTTTTTCTCACAATATAACAGCAGGTGAGTGAATATGAAGTGAGACAGCTACAAACTGTGTGGTAGTTTTGTCCTGCTATATGTTGAAAAGGCAAATAGATACACACTTTTGCTTTACAAATAACTGTATGTATGGTTAAAATAATCACAGTCAAGCATGTCTTTGACGTGTTTTTCGGTTGATTTCAACTGTGAGCAGGGTGATTAGTCAGTTTTATTTATATAGCCCAATATCACAAATGTTCCTCAAGGGGCTTTACAATCTGTACAACAATCTGTCCTTGGACCCGCGCTTCAGATGTGTAAAACAAAGAAAAACCTTTTTAACAGAAACAGAAATTAAAGAAACCTCAGGAAGAGCAACGGAGCCGGGATGCCTCTTCCAGGACGGACAGATGTGCGTTAGCTCTTGTGTCCAGAATAAGCAACATCATGAAATTACAACACAAGACAATGATGCATGTAATGTCAGCGTTTATTTAAATGAAGGGTCCAGGAGGATGTCAAGCAGCTTCGAGGTGTCTTGAAACGGACGGAGCCTGCACCAGGCGACCTGCTTTACCTTGTAACCTCGAGAGAGAACAGGCTACAAAAACATAAGAAGCAGTCTCAAGCGAGACGCATGGGAACACATTTAATCATAAAACAATGTACAATCGTATTACTGTCAATTTTTCACGAAATTATTTTAGATTCAATTCGGCTCGCACAGTTACTAAGAAGTTAATTTAGAAATGAGCTAAATTCAGTTCAGATGAACTCGAGGCTGAAACATGTGACATCATCCAGCGTCAGATGGAGCAAGAGGTTTTGTACGGAAATAGAAAAACTGCTGTTGGCTTGCTAGTCTGGATGTTATTATTATCATTACTTATACATGCGCCCTTTTTTTCCCGTCTGTTTTTGAAGTCTTAAGCTCAATCATATTTGGTGGACAGGCAGGCTTTTAGCCGGTGGTGGGTTTCTCATTTAATTTTAGTAATGACCTGGTTATCTCACAGTGGTTAATCTTCCTCTCACAACTACGAAATGAACAGAGATGGACTGTTTATTTGACTACCAAGAGTTTATTTTTCAACCATGGAGGGGAATAGTGCTCTTCTTAATATCTTAGTTTTATTCCTAAATATTGAGATGGGAATATGCCTCTCTGATTGACTGCAGATGAGCTCAACATGTAGCAGAGTAATGATTAGTTTTTCTGCACCCACTGAGTTTCTCTGGGACATTTACTGGTACCAGTGTGACCTTTTGTGATTGATTATTGAAGTTACCTCAGGCTTTTCTTTCATAATAAAGTCTGGTCTCATGTCTGTACGTTGGTACTACCATAGCGGTAGCGGGCGTAATAAGGGATACAACTACGGCCCGGCATTTACACAACCCATAACATAAATAATCAGTTTAAATCAGTCGATGAGACTCCCTTAAATTGTACAGCTGAAAAAATAAATAAACGCCGCTACTGTTAGTGATGGTGGCATATGTGCACTTCAGTCTCTTCAGCGAGCAAGCGTTTGGGCCGCTAGGTGTGGAGGCTGATGGTTAGGAGAAGACTTACCACTCGAGGGTCTCTGGCGAGCACTGTATTTATGTTTAATTTAAATCTATCGCGGTGCAGAAAAAGAGCATGTGTGCGCGATGATGGAAACCTTCCCCGGAGTTGCGCAGATGTAAAAATAGACCGTCAGGTCCGTCACCAAGGTGCTGATGGCATGCAAGTTAAAGATAAGTACATCACTCTGAAGCTGATGTGAGCCTGTAAACATTCCTTTTGAGCTCTGTGGCATTGGCTGCCCTCGACAGTACTGTAATAATGACGCATCACATGTTGCTGTAAATAGCTGTTGCGTACCATCTGTTTCAGATGTAATTACAATGCAGAGCATTCACACATGCGTACTGTATGTTTGTTTTATAAGTTGCTGGTAGCTGGTGTGATATGACTTGATTATTGACACTCACTTACACAAATGACTGCCTCACAGAGTGCGTAGGGACTTTGTTCAGCCTGAGAGAGACGGCCTCTGTACCAGACGGGTTCTTGGGTTTTCATGCTCTTCAATGGTCTAGCGGTGGGCGATGTCGAGAGATCTATTTTCACAATAAGTTATCGCAGCACCCAGAAGTATCAATATCGAAGTGGCCCGCAGCTTTTTAAAGTGCGGAAAATGGGAACAGTAACACACAAAACCAACATTACGTTAATTTCACACTAATTATTCAGAGAAGTGCAACAAAACAAGATAAAAACCTTAACAAATCGGAACATTTAGCGCAAACTCTGCATTTGTGTTGAAAGTATTTCAAATGGTACAAAAAAGATAAATTGTAGACACGTTCCTCTTATTCAGTCAAAATGCTTTCGTGTTAGCAAATGAAACCCAGTATGAATGAGTCATCTCAGCACAGCAGTGACAACGGGTTCGTACGTTCATGAAATCTTAAAATGCTTATTTCCAGGCCTGGAAAAGTCCTTGGGGAAAAACATAAAATTCCAAAGATTTTGGTAAAGTCATGGACATTTGTTATATTCATATGTTGATTTACGCTGAGTTTTTTAAATAATGAATATGCTTTGAAAAGAAAGACTCTCAAAATGTAAGCCGGCATACGCTCTCATACTCAAGTAGTTTAAATAATACATTTCCTCACTTTTTCATGTATACACTTATATGTCCCAAAAATATGTGGTCATGGTAATTGGGTTAAAAGTCATGAAAATCCATTGGTCAAAATGAGTATAAACCCTGTGAAAAGATATGATCATTGTATTATCAATTCACAAAAAACAACAACTTTTAAACGAATCGGGACTGCACACTGAGGTGGTGTTTGTTTGTGTGTTTGTCCTTTCAGCTCCTGGAGCTGTTTGACAGTGAGGACCCGAGAGAGAGGGACTTCCTGAAGACCATTCTGCATCGGATTTATGGAAAGTTCCTGGGGTTACGTGCTTTCATCAGGAAGCAGATCAACAACATTTTCTTGCGGTGAGTGAAATGGTTAAAAAAAGGCAGCCAATGTGACAGGAAAACAGGTTTCATGTCCTTTCCCGTGGTCAAGGTCTTCCTCTTTCTTTCATTTCCTGTAGTTATTTTCTCTTATTGGCATTACAAAACGACCAGACTAATCCCAGCTTTTAAAACAGAGTAGGAAGAAACATGTTCAGATGGAGGCGTCAAATATTCTCAACAGCGGTGAAGTCATTCTTTACGGCTCCTGTTGCTGTCTGACGACGGGCTATAGATGATTGAAACAGGGGCCCTTGATGTCGTTTCCAACATGCAAGGTGGCAAAACGACCCACTTTGACCATCTGCCACTGAGAACAAAAATAGTGGCACAGTTGTCAGGCTCTGTACATACCACGGCTGCACCGCAAGAGATGGAAATGGGTTACGAGGGAGGCCAATGCTGTTTGGATCATTTAGTCGCATGAGAGCAGCGACACATGTAGTTTTTTTTCCCCATGTCCTTCTTTGTTGGATATTTAAATGAGACTTCTCATAAAATACAGAATTTACAGTCTTTTGATCAAGGACATACTACTGATGCCTGTTTTCTGTACTGGCTCTACCTTTTATAGAAGACTTAAAGCTTTCTTATCAAACTTCATAAAAAAAAGCTCTATTCTAAGAGTTTTTTAGTCTGCATGTGAAAGAATCATGGCATCCCGGAAACATTGTGTTTATACAAGCCAACTCCCAAGTCACAGTGACAATAATTGAACGGAGCACAGTATTGGGAGCAGTCTGAATCCATTGTTCTGATCCCTGTGCTTGTCGTGTGTGCTTGTGTGTGTGCGTGTGCGTGCGTGCGTGCGTGCGTGCGCGTGTGTGTGTGTCTTTCTGTTGCAGGTTTATCTATGAAACCGAGCACTTCAACGGCGTTGCTGAGCTTCTAGAAATCCTGGGGAGGTGAGCAATAATGTTTTGTCAATCATTAATAATCATGGATATCAAGGTCTGTGTATTGTCATTCTACAATACAAGGTTGCACAACGAAATCTAAGGTGTGGTCCCTTTACGCTACACAAGAAGTAGTAATCTGTGACCATTAATGTCCTCTAGCTTTAACTGCTGAGTGTGCAAACAAAACGTCAAGACTTCTTCACGACACATTCAGTAGATGGTAAACCCGTTAGGGTGTAAAATACTGGATGCTTTTAAAAAAGTCAACCCCTGGCTTTGGGTACTTTATGTATATAATTGGTAACATTGACATTTTTTGCAAATATTTGAATTGCTATTAAAGAAAGCTGGATTTGAACAATCTGTAGTGAGCAATATCAAAGAAATCTGGTCTTTATTTTGTCACAGCTTTACTGCAAACAGTCCATGTTGTGTGTTTGTCTTCCTGCACAGTTATCTGTCTAACACGGTGCTGCTGTTTCTGTTTGTAGTATCATCAACGGGTTTGCGTTGCCTCTGAAAGCCGAGCACAAGCAGTTCCTGATGAAGGTGCTCATCCCGCTGCATACAGCTAAAGGACTGGCCCTTTTCCATGCACAGGTAGGAGAAACTGTTTTTAATATTCATTGTGTTTGCAGCTTAAGGAGTGTCTCTGCAGGGATAAGCTCCGTCATCATGTCATTTCTGGACTATAGCACCTCCTGGTGGCTTTGAAGTGAAACTGCACTGTTTCACAGATTGTTGCGGTTTCAAATATATCAACGTGACCAGACTGTGAATTTATAAGAATATTAACATTTATCAGAGGTTTTCATTCTAAATACATATTGTGGAAGAGATATCGTTTCAGATGACATCAGTATTAGCCTGATGCACTTTTTGGGAACAGTGTGTACTTTTACTCTTTTCTCTTGTGTCCCTCAGCTGGCCTACTGTGTGGTCCAGTTCCTGGAGAAAGATCCCACACTCACTGAACCGGTACTTATTTTTATCATTCCTCCCACTCAAAGCACAAAGCCTTGAGCACTAAATGAGTCTACACTGCAGAAAAATGTGCCAGCAACCACCCACTCAAGCAGGCTGTTTTATTTCTTTTTCATTTTTATTCTTGAGACATTTTCATGAAATTCTCTGCTATCTTTTCTGTGCAGGTGATCCGCGGGCTGCTGAAGTTTTGGCCAAAAACCTGCAGCCAGAAAGAGGTAATCCGCATGTCTAGAAATACACCAAACGCACGCGTCAACCAGATCTTCGTGTTGCTTCACGTTCTGCACCTTGTGTCAAATTAGGTGATGTTTCTGGGTGAAATTGAGGAGATTCTGGATGTCATTGAGCCAACACAATTCAAGAAAATCCAGGAGCCGCTGTTCAAGCAGATCTCTAAATGTGTGGCCAATCCACACTTTCAGGTACTCTCATGGCACACACACACACACACACACACAGTTCAATCAATCTACAACCTTTGTCGTATATGCTGACAGTTGTTTCTATTATTTAGTCCACGCCATTTTTACCAATTGGGCAGGCTGATTAGCAGAAACGCCTCTGTGTAATGAAACACAGTTCAACAGCTCCACAAACTGCATCCTTCAATCAGAGTCAAAGATTGCTGCTGTGACTTTAAAGCGACTCGGGCACTTATTCAGACCTGACATGGGGAATTGCCATCATGTTAGTGTTTGACATAGTTCTTCTGAACTTTCATTTTCTGCCGAGTTAACTTCAATGATTGAAAAGAAAAGGGGTCATTAAGCAGCACAAACACAATCCGACTGCAGCCGTTTTTTCTTGTCTTGGCAGGTGGCGGAGCGAGCGCTGTACTTCTGGAATAACGAGTACATTCTCAGCCTCATCGAGGAAAACATCGACAAGATCCTTCCCATCATGTTTGGTAGCCTGTACAGAATCTCCAAAGAGCACTGGAACCCGTAAGTCCTGCAGGCAGTGACGCACACGGACACTGAACCCGTGAACTATCTGGTTCTATACTTTGTTCCCAAGCACCGAGAAGGAACATTGACGTGCACAAACCTGCAGTAATGTTGCTGGCACGTGTTATTCTTAAGATTGTGTTTACACATTACAGACCGACATGTAGGCGCCGCCGTGGCGACACACTGTCTCACAAGTTGTTTACTGTTGTGCTTGGACACAAAAGCCATAAAACCTTTGCATACACTTTCTATATGTTTCTCCTGAATAACTACGTTTTCTTTGAACCAGTTTGTCTCCTTAATTATTGTATACGTAGAGTTCACATTAATGAACGACACGTAAAAACATAACAATAACACATCGGTTTCACCTTGATTCACTGTTGATGTGTTCCCTTTGTGTGTCTGTGTGTTGCAGGACAATCGTAGCTCTGGTCTACAACGTGCTGAAGACGCTGATGGAAATGAACTGCACGCTGTTTGACGAGTTGACTTCCTCCTACAAAGCAGACCGGCAACGGTGAGTCGCAGGTTTACATGGACTCATCAAATCAGATTTAACTCTGTTTCATCTCATCATGTTTGACAAAGTGCAGCATCTCCGTCAGCTCCTCGGGTCACAAGTACTGCTGGGTCTGTTCCAGACGGTCACCTTGAAAGCCAGACGTTAACTCGATCTGACAAGCGCGATGAATTGAGGGACCTTTCTAAATCATGTCCAATTGATTGAATATGCCCGAGGTGGACTCTAGATCTATCCCAGGATGCACCTGAGCTCAATTTTGAGTGCCAGATCAAAGTCTCTGGATAGTAGGGCTGTAAATGTCTCCTTTTTTTTTTTATAAATTCAAAGCTTCTTATGAAGTTTTTGGACCTATGTCGTTATATTTTTTTTTGAATTGAGTGATTCATCGGATTAGATCGGTTGTTATTTAATAAATTAAACTTTCTTTCATGAATATAACTGGTCAGTGTTTTATTTTTTCCTTTTCCTCTTTTTGTTTTTTTGTATGTTGTCTTCTCCAGGGAGAAGAAGAAAGAGCAGGAGAGGGACGAGCTGTGGAAGAAGCTGGATGAGTTGAGGCTCAGCAGCGGCGCGCTGGTCCAGAACAACAGCCACAGGCTCCCGAGTGTCCAGAACAACAACAACAACAACAACAACAACAACAATAGTAGTAGTAATATTGACAACCAGGACAAGAGCGCGGAGGCTGCAGCTGTCACCACAGAGAACAAAGATCCTGACGTCGGGGCGGCCGCCAGTGAGAGCACCCCATGTGCCAAATGACACCGGATGTCAGTTTTTTATTCCGTAACGGTTTGACATCGTGTTCAGGACTGTCAGGAGAGGATTAACGGAGACAGAAAAAACACAAATTACACCTCAACAGTATATTAAATCTACTAGAGTGACTTAGAACGCCAGCATTTCTTTGGCAGAAAATATATATATATTTCAACTTAAGACTATTTTTGGATGTTACAGTGTGGCGGCAGTATATTGTTTATTTGTCTGATCAAAGATTTATCCATTCACATTTAGTTTCTTAACTGAAAATGATTTTTTTTTTGTTTTGTTTATATTCGTTGTATGATACATGGGGGGGGAGAAAATAATGACTTGAATTTAAATGTTTCCGATTGTGCTGCGCGTAGACAAGCTGAATAGCTATTTAAAGATGTCTATTTTTTAATGTGCTTTTCCTTGTTGCTGCCAACACGTGGGTGCATACCTCAAGGAAGAAGGGAACTGGAGTATTTGGGAGTATTTGGGGGCAGATGGGACCAGATCATCACTATACACGTAATGTCCATTGATGGACAGAAAAAGACTGGCATCAGGAGCAGAAGAGATGGTGAATGGGAGGTTCATGGCCAAAAAAAAAAAGAAAAAAAATCCTAAAGATTAATAATCCCAGGTATGGATTGATATCTCTGTAGATGACTTCATTCACAGTTAGGGCAAGATGGAACATTTATGAGGTTATGTTTGTGTTTCAGGTGTTGGTAAATATTTTTTTATCTGGGTGAAAACGTGAAATGTCGTGACGCAACACCTGCATTTATAAGATTACACTAGTGTTGAGACGGGGCTTTCAAGAGATGTTCAGCCTGACTGGGATTGAAGGAAGAACTTCAATACGTTTGAGGAATGGGTTTAGATGAGAAGCTTCATACCACGGTTAAATCTTCTCATCTAACTCTCAGCAAGAAAGAGAAGGAAAGTATTTCCCAAAATGTCCAACTATTCCTCTTAACGTAGTAGATTAAGAAATACACACACGAGACCGACAAAGTATTGACGAGGCAAATATTTTTGAATGTTTCCTTTTGCAGATGGTTTATGACAGGATGCGCTTGAGTGCATATTTGTCGAGTGCGTATAAGTTAGTTTGGAGGCTACTTAAAGTGAAATGCCACTCAATTTAAGGTTTTCTGTACAGTGTGTCGTTTCCTCGGTCTGAGAACGTGCGGTCAGCGCTTGGGAACATTACCGGTTCACCGTCAACGCTGAGAAGCAAGGACCTACACTCGTCTTACCACTTATTTGGCATTTTTACAATTCACAAGAAGCTGATGTTGTGTATTGTGAGTATTTATATCCAAACGAGGCTCATCACAAAGTAGTCACATCAAGAAAATGACTCCAAGTAATCTCTATCATCAACGCCTGTTCACTCCCCGCATTTCCTGACTGTAACCTCACGTTTGCTTTTAGTTTTTGGCGTTGGGAGTTGATAAATATGTTCATGAACTTAATCGGACTGCCGTAGATCATAGGAACAACTTGTGACTTATTTTTTAAATTGAATGGTGTTCCCTCTGAACCCAGAGTGTCTGCTCTCTTACTTCTTCTAAGTTCATATTTTTAGGTCCAGTCTTTGTTGATGCCTTTCTGTCAGTACAGCATTCCAACCTCTGTGACGTTTAAAAAAAGAAAAAAAAAACTGTGTGGGGAACCTGTTTTGTAATCGCAGATCTTATTTAGGTTTCACCATAAAATAAAGTCTACTTTATCTTTCTACTCAAAGCATTCCTACCGTTGTCTTTTTTTCTTCTTTTCTCTCTCACCAGTGTGTTGCATTGCAGTACATCGTGGAGCTCAACAGATGGAGCCAGTTTAGTCACCAGCATCGAACCCCCGGGCTCCACAGTCAAGAGCATTATTGTTGTTGCTTCATGTGACAAATGCTTTTATTTGAATAGTTATCATTTCAGAATGTATGGAGTCAGGTTTTCCTTTTTGAGCACAATATCTTTTCATTAAAAGACTCTTGAATACAGCACAAGAAATATAAACAACAAAACACACGCACAGAAACAAACACTTCTACAAATGTCCAATTTTTTTATCTTAAAATCATCTAATGGGAGGAGACGTTTACATGGTCATGTCCTTTGACGCTCTTCCCATTGATAATGTGCTACGTGGAAGAAGTGCTCGATCCTGGCGATAGCGAGCAGTGATGTAATCTATGAACTTCACACGCTTAAGCCGAGGTCTTGATTGACTCACAAACTACTGCAACAATGACCTCCGCTGATTCAATCGCAAGCTGCCATCACAGCTCATTGTGCTGCATTGTCGTTCTCGCTGAGCAAACATTCATGCTATTTGTTCCTTTTGTGCTTCTCATCCACAAGTCGGTGTTTGATTTGTGACGTTGACGCATCATTGTGCGTCAGTGTCAGAACTCATTCGGGGTCAATCAAAGTAAGTGATGTGCCATTAAAATTATGAATAGTATTGAGGTTATATATGTATTCATGAGAGAGACTAGAAAATGAAGAGCGAGAAGCTAAAGGGAAAAAATGGACCAATTGGAGGTTGAAGACCAACAATGAACTATTCCTAATTAATATGAAGAAATACACTTTTTGTATTCATCATTTTTGTTATTGCTACTATGTCCGCCACGAGGATCATGCCATTGGTCACGTGTGTGCCTTGCTGAGTGAGTGTGTACATATCAGTAATGGAGCCCGGGTCCGCCATTGACTGACCCTTTCACCTTCAGGACCATTTCTTCCTCTTACCGGTCACTCCCCTGCACATCCCTTCACACCTGACATTTATTTATTTAATCACACATGTCACTTTAACACACACTTTAACTTAAACACACATGTCACACTAACACACACTTAACTTAATTACACGTGTCACTTTTAACACACGCTTTAACTTAAACACACATGTCACTTTAACACAAACTTTAACACACATGTCACTTTAACACACACTTTAACTTAAACACACATGTCACTTTAACACACACTTTTACTTAAACACACGTCACTTTGACACATACTTTAACCTAAACACACGTCACTTTGACATACACTTTAACACTAACGTTATTTGTTGTCTGAGCTCTTCATCTTTACCTCGTACTCAATTTAATACACATTGCACTGTGTTGTCGTTGACTGATTGTTGTTTGTCTCATCACATGTCTAATGTTGCACCTTCCGCCAAGTAGATTCCTCGTTTGTGAACACATTCCTGGCAATAAACAGTTTCTGATTGATAAAAAGTAACATGCATGAATTTTTTTTTGATTTTTAAAAAATCTTTTTCCAACATACTAGTATTTTGAAAAAAAGTAAAAAGACATGGTATGTTTTAAAAAAAGTCATAATATTTTCATAGTTTAGTATGTCAAAAAAGTACAACAAAAGTGATAGTATAGTATGTTGGAAGAAGTCGTAAAAAGTAAAAAAAAAGAAAAAGTCCTAGAATAGCATGTTACAGAGTAAGACTGGTTAGAGGAAACAAAGCCATCATCATGAATTCACTGCTGGCAAGTTTGAGATTTGTGTCACTTTTTAAAAATGTATTTAATATATAGAATATGTATGGATTAAATAAAAAAAATTCCCTCAACATTCCACACACAACATCCCATAGTGACAAAGTGAAACAGGGGAGCCCCAGTCACGTGACAGGGCTGCCCAAAGGCAAAGCACTGGACAGGCAATGCCACATTCTCATGTGTGGTCAGTTTAATTTGTAATGTCCATTGAAATGTAATGTTTAAAATGTTTTTATGTTCTAAAAAGTTTTTTTTTTTTATTAATAGTATGTCCATGCAGGTGTCTGTAAACGCAGAGGGTTAAATTACGTATTTCTGCAGATTTGTCAACATGCGTTTGTGTTTGTGTGGAATAGTCAGACGTCAGCCTACAACAACAACTTTGGTCAAGGCCAGACACCTCAGGAAACAAACTAAAACATTTCATTTTCATAATCAAAATGCACGTCCTCTCACGTGCACGCGCACGGTTTCAATGTGCGCGGGTTTAGAGACCAATTAAAAATCCCGAGCTCACAGCTCATTGGCGCCGGCAGCTAATTGACAGGGGGAAGTTCCTGCAGGAGCTGTAAGGACATGCGAGTCATTGTGGATGACGTGCACGTGCTTTTGTCGGACCAGGTAAGCACGTGCTGCAAGTAACCATGGTGACACACCCACCCGCATAAAAGGCCGTCCCCGTGCACATTTCTCGCTTTTTGAGGATTTTACCCGCAACAACAAGAACCGGCTTTAACCGATGACTCTGGACTCTCACAACCGGACCTCAGCCTTCACCTCCAAACTCACGCCCGCTGCTGACATATGCGTGGGACTGGCCATCTTCTCCGTCGGTACGTGCATGTTTATGTGTCGCTTGAAAACATATTCTATGGTGTCATTGAGTGGACAAATAAAGCCGCAAAGAAATTTTAAGAATGTGTTGTTGTTTTTTTACCTGCTATAACTAAATACAAATACACTTTAGTTATACTTTTAAAGCGAAACAATCCGAATTATTTTAATAAACAATATAAAGTATGCAAGTTTACTGAAGTATGGAAAGTGATTTTATTTGGAATTGATGAAAAAGAGCACTTTTTATTTTATTTTATTACTATTTCATTTGTATTTATATCAAAGTAGATGCATTTGATTATGTGAGATTTAAATATATATATATATATATATGTTTATATATATGTATATATATATATGTTTATATATATGTATATATATATATATATATATATATATATATATATATATATATATATATATATATATATATATATATATATATATACTTATGTTGCCTTTTTATCTTTTTGTCAAGCACAAATTGAAACATATCTGTATCTTATGTTGTTGTCTTTTATTAGAACAAATATTTACACATAAATAATTAAAACACACGTTTCTCCAACTAAGGCTGCTTATTCTAACACAGAAAATTACGTTTTGTCAGAGGCTTCAAGGCGTCAGTGAACATGTGGTTAACCGTGTGGATTCAAACTAAAGCTCTCATCAACATCAGAGTTGGTCATAAAATAAGTGAACTAAGAAAACAACATATGTGAAACACGTCACAGCATCACTAACGAAACTTCTCATACTCAACAAACAGCGGGCTGGAACACAAGTATCTTCGTTTAAAGTGTTTGTGTAACTGCCTCGCTGTGTCGTTCATTACGTCATCACTAGTTAAGCCTAGTTTATATGCTTCTGCGTCAGGTCGACGGCGCAGCTTGCCAGGATGCGTCCCGTACAGGAGCTAAAGGGTGCCTTGTGCGCACCTCGGGGCGCGACAGCGCGTCATTACTTGACGCACTGTTGACGCAATGAAACCAGGCATAATTCAAATCCGTCATATTTCTGATTTCAATTAGTTAATTTCTGACCACATTCAGCCCTGATTATAACAAACACATATTCCAACATTTTCAGAATTTTAAGTCTGTAAAAATGTTTGCATAATGTCCTTGTTGTTTTTGTCTGAACAAAAACCATTAAAACATTTTTAATTATTGCCTAATAGAATTTTCATAGAATAGAAACAGCATTCATTTGGTTGCTTTTATGAAAGACTCATAAAATAAGCGTCATTTTACGCTTCATTGGATGTGGGATCAAGAATTGTAATTATAAATAAGTTTCAATGGGGATATTTAGTATTTTGTCGACACAATTTATTTATAATGTACAGACTTATCGTACTGAGGTTGAATTTCCAAAATTCAAGAAAAAAAACCTGACATCTTTGTTAAAATGTTTTCCATCAGCATTGACACAATGATTGAAATACCACAAAACAAAAGTCACAAATGTCCCTAATGAGGCACAAGGCCTAATTAAAATGGTTTGTAAGACATCCGGTTCAACCAAACTCCTCAATGAAGGTTTGCCAATTACTGACGGTTCCCTTGTTAATCATTAAACTAATTAGATGTACAAGTAATTCTAAGGTGTGGTTATTTGTATGCGTTCTCATAACACACCAATGCATCTGTGATTTCATAATTTTCCAGCATCATAATTGATCTTTTATTTTGATTATTTAGAAGTGTTTCTGGGTCTTCTCTCTAGTTGTGCTCTCTGTTCTGGGCAATGGGCTGGTTCTGGTGATTTGCTACCGCAGGAAGAAGAAGATGGTGGGCTCGGAGATGCTGTGCGTCAACCTGGCCCTGGTCGACTTCCTCTGCTGCATCTGCTTCTACCCGCTCTCCATCATGTCCTCCTTCCGCCACATGTGGCTGGGGGAAAACCTCACGTGTGTTTACTACGGCCTCGGCTGTTACAGCTTCGGGCTCTGCGGCATGTTCACCATTGCCGCCATCAGCGTGATCCGCTACCTGAAGACCTGCTACAGCATGGTTTATGGTGAGGCCGGTGGTTGATCGGTTGGTTGGGAGACAGTTCAGGGACCTAATGCTGGTTCAAGACACAGGAGAAATACAAGTCATTCATTATTTCTTTTGTGTAAATTATGTTTTTTCTTAAAAGCACACAGTACACAGTTACAGTGCATCTGGAAAGTGTTCACAGCGCTTCACTTTTTCCACATTTTATTATGTCATGGTCTTATTCCAAAAGGATTCCAAAATCATTTTGCGGTCTATTGCAGCAAACTGCACAATATGTTGGGTGCATATTTTGGGCTGCGTGCTCAAGGCCCTCTTGTGGTTGTGGTGACTCACACTTTCATAAAACACATTTTATTTGCAGTCCCTCATGACGACCCAGCTGAAAACATCTCCAACCTTCTGCCTCCTCTGTTTGTCTGTTTCGCTGACAGCTGATGGCACGACTCTAGGAAGATTGTCACCGACCCTGGACATAAACTGTTCGAGACCCTTCCCTGCTGCTGCCACATTTGAGATTTCATTCTATCAAAATGTATTTCATGTTGGATATGTATGGATTAAATTATTTTTACTCTACACACAACACCCTATAAT
This sequence comes from Clinocottus analis, assembly GCF_023055335.1. Taxonomy (NCBI): domain Eukaryota; kingdom Metazoa; phylum Chordata; class Actinopteri; order Perciformes; family Cottidae; genus Clinocottus; species Clinocottus analis. Next base: position 8,604,342 of record NW_027175876.1, read on the forward strand.
GCCAAAGTGAAACTTTTTTTTTGCAATTTTTTTCAAATCTATTAAAAATATAAAATGAAAATATAACATAAATACACAAGTATTTACAGTCTTTGCCATGACATTCAAAATAGAGCTCAGGCGCATCCTGTTTCCACTTATTATCCTTAAGATGTTCCTACAACTTGATTCGAGTCCACTTGTGCTAAACCCAGTTGATTGGACATGATTTAGACAGGTGCACACCTGTCTATATCAGGTCCCACAGTTCACAGTGCACGTCAGAGCACAAACCAAGCCATGAAGTCCAAGGAATTGTTTATAGACCTCCAAGACAGAATAATGTCGAGGCACAGATCTGGCAAAGGGCAAAGAAACATTTCTGCAGCATTGAAGGTCCCAATGAGCACAGTGGCTGTGGAAGAAGTTCAAAACCACGAGGACTCTTCCTAGAGTTGGCCGCCCAGCCAAACAGAGCGATCGGGGGAGAAGGGCCTTCGTCAGGGAGGTGACCAGGAACCCGATGGTCACTGTGACGGAGCTCCAGCGTTGCTCTGTGAAGAGAGGAGAACCTTCCAAGGCTGTAACATAACAAAATGTGAAAAAAGTGAAGCGCTGTGAATACTTTGCACATGCCATTTTGTATTTTTATGTTTTTGTGTTTAATCATTGAAGTGTGATCTCCATTCCTTTGAATATTGTATCAGTTTATCGTTCTTTAGTGCATTTGTTTTCTTGGTATATCTACAACAAAAGCTGATTTTCTAAAGCATCCAGCACGCCGATCATTCTCAATATACTGCAAGATCTTTTATACGTCGAAGAAGCAAAGTAGAGAGGTTGCTCGACCTTTTATGTGCTCTTCTTTCTGTTAAGATGAGGAATAGTGAGAAAATGACATGAGAGTGCTACGTACGTCTGTGCTTCTCGTTTTCACAATGTCTGGCACAAAAGGATAATTATTATTCTGTGTGTTATGTCATACATTAATGGTTACATTAAAGAGGTTTCTCAGAACAGACCATTATCCATTTATCCCCTTAGAGGGCACTGGAGCTGATCCCAGCTGTCATTGGATGAATGCAGGAACAGGTTGCTAGTTTATTGCAGGGTTTACTGTATATAGATTCACACAATCATTCACGCTCACATCCACACCTACAGTAATGTAGAGCCTGCAATTGCAGATCAGGTTAATTGCAGGCTCTACATTTGTGGACGGTGGGAGGAAGCTGGAGAGGGGTTGAAGAGCCACAGTTGACATCAGAGAGACAGATCAAAGAAAGCGGTTTGAAGAAATATTTTGACATTTTGTAAAATAAATAAACATTTCCCCTATTTTACTGACAGTTAAGGCATCATGCATTTAAAGGTAGAGCTTACTAGCGAATAGATAACCAAACAGGTTTTCTTCACAGCTGTGTGGCTGGAAGGAGCTAACATCCAGATAGCATGCTGTGCCATCTGGCTCGTGGCTGTCGTGTGGTCCAGCTTCCCTCTGGTCGGCTGGGGCGAGTACGTCCCCGAGCCTTACGGCCTGTCTTGCACCATCGCCTGGAGGGCTTATCACACCTCGGCCAAGGACGCCTTCTACGTCATCTCCTCCTTCGCCTGCTTCACCATGGTCCCTGTCCTCCTCATCATGGTGTCCCAGTGTCAGATCCTCTACAAGGTGTACCGCTTCTCCAACTCGCTGTCTGCAAGAGGCATCCCCAACAACCTGAAATATGCTGAAAAAAGGCTCTCCGTGGTGAGCGAATAACTTATTTTTAACTTATGTAGAGCTATGAAGCGAGATTCAAGATACAAACAGTTACTGTATACAATTAAAAACTGACTTTGCTCGGTACTCCTTCCACACAGAATTACAATAACTTAAAACTTAAATTCAAGATCAAAATTTGAATTAAAATTAAGAATAGAGAATACAAAATATAAAGCACAGAAATATGACAACAGTATTGGACAATCAGTTTCACAAGGTGTCCTCATTCACTATTGAAGATAAAGATTTAAAGTTATTATTTAAACATCTATGAAAGATTACTTTTGAACCTGTTTTAGGCTGCTTGACCACATGACCAGTGCTTTTTGTCTAAAGAGGACAATCTCATAATCATGGGAAAAGAAATAACTGAATTCATTAAATTTCTGTTCCAGAGTAATAATCTTCTGCAATCTGCTCCTTCCTCTTCCAGATGTTTTTCTGTATCAGCCTGGGTTTCGTGATAGCCTGGGCGCCGTACGCTGTCGTGTCCCTGCTCTCCATTTTCCACAAGGAGAACCAGTACATGGCTCCAGAGGGCTTTGTGTTCCCCGCGCTCTTCGCCAAAAGCTCCCACATCTACAACCCGTTAATCTACTTCTACTTCAAGAAGACTTTCCGGCGGGATCTTCGCTGCCTACTGCTCTCTTTCTGGCCCAAGCTGGGAGGTAATCGCGTAAGCGTTCACACCGCCACGGTCCACGAATATCCCATCCACATTCAGCTTCAGGAAAGAGTCCACGTCCCAAAGAGGACCTTTGGTTTGTCTCAGGACCGAACTCTCAGCAAGAGCAAGAGCAAGAGCAAAGGCAGAGCAACACACAGCAACGATGGCAACCCGGTCCCTGGCAACCCGGTCCCTGGCAACCCGGTCCCTGGCAGGCCGGTCTACACCTGCTGGGAGACCACATCGGGAAAAAAAAACCTCCAACTTGGACAATAAAGTTGCCCGAGACTCGCTGTCAGTCTCTATATGAATTGTGTTTCACTGTTTCTACGGGTATTTATCAAGCCATCAACCAAAAGTCTGGTTGTGTACCGTTTCATTGACAAGTCTCAGATATGAATCAAGTCCTATGGTGCTGATTTTGTTAAGTAATGTGCATATAAAGTGTATATCTGCTAAGCAGCTTTCATTCTGTTCAATCCTAAGATCATATATAGTCTCCATCAGTAATGTAGCTGTATAGCAAAGTGTTTACTTGTTGTCATAAACCCCTACTAAGGGGACAAACTCAAGTTTAAATTGTCGTTTCAGTGTTATATTCAGTGTTTTACATTCATTTGGCACATTTCTTACAAACTAACAGCCGACTATAACCACTGGTTACATGCACGTACTATCTGTGGTAAAGGGCTCATAATATTGTGCAGATTTTAAATGCTGGTGTTCGTCATCTCAGAAAGTCGTGCGGTGCCTCTTGCTGCATTCATGTCACATCATAGCTATCAGTGGGCAATTTGTAAATAGCATTCACACCAACTTTGCAGTCTGAATAACATGTGAGAGACTGAAGAAACGTCCCATTAGTCCAATGAAGTGCTAACGTGGCTTGTTCCTATAGCAACTTCATACGTCACAGGTCCTTAAAATGTTTTTCAATTTCTTTGTTCTTATACTTTTAGCCTGCCTCGGCCTTTTTTTATACGGTACATCTTTTTGTGAACATTCGCTGCTTCAACTAGTGAGCACAAAGAAACAGGAACTTTAATGTTCCTGCAATACTGAAGGTTTTTCAGTGTGGGTTTGGATGTGTGTGTTTGTGTGTGTTTTATCTGTAATATTTGGTCCTCTGGTTGTTTTGTTGTTCAGTCTCTACCTGTAACAGGCCAGCAATGATATTATGTTAAATTATGAAACATTTCATGTTAAGTCTGATGTTTTGACTTGAATTTAAACCTATTTATCAGTTTTTTTTAATCATATGTGAATGTGTCTTTGTACCTTTTATGTGTTTTTCCTTTTACGAAATGTTACTCACTATGTGTCTAATGCAGCATTTAAATGTTAACCACTTTATATTATTATATTCGACACTAACTCTGTGTCAGCGTCTAGCTCTCGGATATTAACAGAAAGTTGTGTTGTGAATTTGTTTTCTTTCCGTAGCTCTAAATACTTTTGTTTATTCTCACTGGTCTCTTGTGATATTGAAAACATATTAAAATGTATTTCTATAAGGCACCAAAGTTGAAAATGCTGAAAAAGTATATTAAAAAAATGTATTAAAAAAAACAATACTGCAGTATAATATCAAATCCAGTATAACTGAGAATAATAAACAGTTCAAAACACTATTTTCTGATTGTTTATATTTATTAGTTAAAAACATTTGTATTCAGTTCGTGGTGTCTTTCTGCAGAAAATCAATATCTGCATAAATGGAGGGAAATCAAAACCCTGCACAGAGCATTAATGATTTGTATCTCTTTTCTTAGTACTCTTCTGAGTGGTCTACCAGCTTGTTATACAAGACTTACCAATGTATCTGCCACCCTCTCTGTGTAATGAACTCCTTTTAGTCCATTTCTGCAGCAATCAGACAGTTACAGTGTGTCAGACATTTTACAATGTGAGAGCAGGAACTCATCTGAAGTGCGTTAACTGTCCTGTCCTCTTGATGATTTAGCTCATGTGAAGCTATTCAACGCTATTCTAATCACAGCCGATTAAAGGACTATAGCTTATATAACAGTTCTCAGGTATTATTATTATTTAAAAACCAACAGTACGCTCCAGAGGAGCAGAGGACAGGCAAAGTTAGCGACTCACTGGTGAACAGAGTGGAGCATCTAGCATCTCAGGAGCCGGATACTTTGCTCAGGTGTTGGTGGAGACCATAACAGAGGTAAAAGAGAGTGAGAATTGGTTTCACGCTGTGATGACACAGGAGATGTAGAGCGACCCGCGTGTTAGAGCAGCAGCTTCAGGGCTCCCTCTCTGTCTACTCAGGATGCATTCAGACACAGTGTTAAGCATAGGTCAGTCATGTTTTGGCAGCGTTTAGCATCCAATACAGATAAAACAGAAGAAAATGGACTTGGTGACGCACATTCAACAAAGTTTAAAAATACTGCCAAAAGCAAGGGAAGAGCATCGATGAGCTGTAAGCGGCAGTGTGTTCAAGCGTTCTACTTTGAAAGGAAAAAGCTGTGTGGGCACGAGGAAGCTTTCCAAACAGGCATATCGGCCTGTGGGACCTAAATGACTTTTCACTACCGATCAAAACACAAACGCACTGCTACAAAAAACTGTTTCAAAAGTAGAACGAAGAACAAAATATGTGAAATTGCATTAATTGCTGTAGTGACAATAATTGAAAAAAAAAGCCACCAGACATCAACAAAGCATCAAACCATTCATGAAAACGAGCGACCTACTCAGAAGTGGCTCCATGCTGAGCTTTTGACAACTGGATGGAAACCATTAACTTCTGGTCCTCTGGGCCGACTCAAAACACGAGCAACACTCGGGCAAAAGCGCTGTTTGTTTGTCTTAATGTCGCCCTGCTGACAAGTTATCTCTGCTGGGATGCTTTGTCCAAATAATTGCAGGTCAGTTGGAAGGGAAACCCTGAATTTTACACAAGCTCATCAGAAAAGCATCTCTGCTCTTAGAAGACTCTCTCTGAAACGCTTTGCAGCAGAGTGTGAAGCGGTCGATGTGAGAGTCAGTACCCCGAGTCTGAGGCCAGGTACGGGACTCTATGTATGCCACTAGAGCACTGCGATTGCAGGGTTTCTTGTGTTTCCTTGTCTCCTAAAAAAGAACAAGAGACTTTTAGCGACCAACTTCCTGTTTCATATTGAGGGTGAGGGAGGGGGGGCAGATAGTTAGGAGCTCATAGTTAGGAGCTCATAGTTAGGAGCTGATAGTGAGGAGCTCATAGTGAGGAGCTCATAGTTAGGAGCTCATAGTTAGGAGCTGATAGTGAGGAGCTAATAGTTAGGAGCTCATAGTGAGGAGCTCATAGTGAGGAGCTCGTAGTTAGGAGCTCGTAGTTAGGAGCTGATAGTGAGGAGCTCATAGTGAGGAGCTCATAGTGAGGAGCTGATAGTGAGGAGCTGATAGTGAGGAGCTGATAGTGAGGAGCTCATAGTTAGGAGCTGATAGTGAGGAGCTCATAGTGAGGAGCTGGTTATGTTGGCCGACATACACGGGATACACGGTATTCCTCCGTCCTCCCTCCGTCTCTTCACAGCCAGTCTCCCAGCAAAAAAAGAACATTTCATGCTGTCCTCCCCCTGTGCATGTATTCAAGTGCCATCAATGCATTTTTCACTTGTGGCTTTTACCTTGGAGCCTTTGTGCTTTCATGACTTGCAGGTTTCCTTGGTTACACCTAGAGCGTGGCTGAGACCACCACCCACTGCTACTGTCATTATTACTATATGAAAAGGATATTTTTACAATTCACGGTGTGCAATTTACTCTTTTAGACAGGCATACAATGTAACTCTCCTATCTATCAATGTTTAATAAATAGAAAGTTAAATTCCTCACTTTAAAGTTCACCACACCTGTTCCATATCTAAATATCTATCGTGACATTTTATTTCCTTTATGCTAATTTTATTGTTGAACTTGTTCCTGCTTGTTTCTGTCAGTCTTGCCCTCGAATGTAATGCAGACAACAATATATTTGGCTTTAGTGTAACATGAAAATAGCCTCAAAAACTCAACTCTAAAAGTACTTCTGCGTGTGTGCGGCTATTCATGTACGTACAGCGGGGGATGGGGAGAATCTGTGAGACTGTTTTTCGGAGGCACTGGCAGCCACGGTATCTCACCCTCGTTATCCTGGAAATGGGGACGAGGTGGTCAGCCCTGATGGGAGGCACGGCTATCTCATTATTGGAGCAACCTGCCCCGCTGGAGCGGAACAGGAAGGCTGGAATGGAGAGGTGGAGGGAGAGATGTACACAGTTTTTTGGGGGTGGGTGGCTCGGATCAGAGTGGCACTGTGGGTCCAGGTCAGGCACAACAGCCCCCTCCCCTATGTTGTGTGCCAGCCAAGCCTCCTTTGTTGTAACCCTCATTAGCGCCAGTTAGAAGAATCTGTTGGGCAGGAGAACAGGCGTCCCTCTGCCGCCCCTCCCTGCTTCGTTCACAGCAGAGAGCCCTCGATCTGCTTCTCCTCCACTAGCAGACTCACAAACTAACAGTACAGGGCAGCAGGCGGTTGAGGACTTCCTCAGAGACACCAGAATGGACGCCCCAGATTATGGAGTTGCAGCAATGAGGAGAGGAAGCTATGACGATTCTGCAGCTTCTCTACGGCCTGTGAGTATTGATCAGCCCATCCAAAGGTGAAAAAGATCCTGTTGGTGTCGACCGCTGCGTGTGATTCAGTGACTCATGAAGCTGACATCTGTATGGGTCATCACTTTCTGTGTGGGAGAGAATTGAAGGCCATATATCTGGAGGTGGATTGACAGATGGAAGGAGTTTTTGCGAGTGCAGATACAAACTATATTATCTTAAACATACACATGTAGCCTGAGTGTTTTACGACCAGTAAATCGATCTTTAGATACATATATATATATATATATATATATATATATATATATATATATATATATATACAGCTGTCGTCCTCGCGAGCGCTATAGCATCCTCGCGAGCGCTAGTTAAGGGCGACATACACTTTTGTAATTGCAACTGCGGCTGGCCACGCAGTTGCATCAACGGACTCGTTTTGGTTTATAGTTCCCGCCTTTTCTATACGCCAGAACAGTAGGTGGCGCAACGGCCGTTTCGAGTTGACCTGCACGCCGACGTTCACCGATATCTCCCTCCAGGAATTCACCTCCATCTGTGTGTCCTTATACTCCGTCAGACGGGTTATATAAATGCTCATATTTGTGGACCTCTTCAGCCGAACGTTCTTCAACGGGATCCATTGCTCGTGTTTCTGCTATGGCTTTAAAAAAAAAAAAGCGGTATCATGCTATAAAACCGGAAACACAAGACTCAGAAAGGATGTGGTTAGCAGACTAATCACAGTCTTGCGGGCTGCGAACGGCTCGTGTGGCTTTGTTGATTAGTCCGAAATTTTGGGCGACGCACGCAAGATGGCTGATGGGACGACGCACTGATGGGGCCCTTGCGTGTCTTGCGTCTCTGCAGGCCTGAAGCCTCGACAAAGGGGGCGGGGCATGCCTCCGTCGCTTCTCCTCATGAAAAGAACATTTTTTCCGCTATGGACTATGGAAGAAATAACTAGTAGTTCTGCTTTATACTTGTTGTGGAAGTCACAAAAACGTTTTAATATCAAACACCCTCGTGTTTGGGTTCATAACAACAATCGTAGCCGCACACAGCTCGCTGAATTTCACAGACTCCTTCAGGAACTGCGTCTGGTTTATTGGGACTGTACCTGCCGTCCACCATGAAAATAACCACTAGTTCTGCTTTATACTTGTGTAAATTCCACATATGTGTGAACATGTTATATGAATGTTAGCTTTGTTGGAAAGTGACTGTAGTTATCTAAAGCACCTGCAAAGAAAATATTGCATAGCTCTCTGATGACATTCCACTTTAACACAAGTTGCAAAATGTCAATATGCGCATAACTTACTGAAGTATAGATAGGTAGCTATGTTGAACTCTCTTTGTAGCGCACGCCCCAGGACTAGTCCGCCCTGTCCTTTGTGTCCTGGTACATCATGAGTCAGTCTGTGTGCCAACATGGAACGAGCTGCAGAGAGAGAGGCCAAAAAGAGATGCTTTGTTAAGTCTTCCTGCTTTTGTTTGTTTTGTTTTGCTGTTTTTCTCTTTGTCTTCAGTTCTGCTTAATCCAATTTCACAGTTTCTTCCAGCAATTAGAGCTCAAGAGCAGCCACAACAAAGAAAATCTGCTTGTGTTCTTTCACCTAAATGAACCCAACAGAGTTTATGTGTGTATGAAAGACTGTTCCTGCTGGGAAAATTCATTTAATTAAAGGTTAGGATTAATGAAAGAAAGCGTTTGAATCCTATGGACTTTGAAGATCCTGTGTCTTTCACTGAAGCGCAACAATGAGGTCCATGAAATGGAAATTAAACTTGTCAATCTCCTTCAGAGGAAACAAATGCAATGTGCAATGTGAAACAAATAAATGTCTTTGAATATTTATTATTCAGAAACTTGGAATAATTCAATTGAACGGGCGGAGCTGTTAACCACAGAGGGTTCGGAGGTCTGACCTGTAAAAATAATTGAGTTTTATACATCAAGAATAATGTCTGTCCTCGCAGTGTGTCATCAGACAGGCCCTGGTGCCTGTCTGCAACACGCTGTTTGGCTGCGGTCCTGAAGCAACAGTGAGGGCAAGAGGAGTACCAACTACCATTATGGGTCCAGTTTTAAAGCTATCTATCCTTCAGTGAGGCAATTTCAGCTTTGAATTATTAACTTTTTTGCAGTATACAGCCATGTTGTTGATGCAGATACATTCAGGAAACCCAGATCACACTCTGTTGGGACTCCATATGTTATTGTCAGAGTGAGATTTAAACATTTTTAGTTTGATGATGCTATGTCTGTTCTTCTCGACAGAGCGAACAGAAACAATTTCTGAAGCAATCTGTTTTGGTAAATGAAGTTTGGTGAAGCATGCGTCTCTTTTTCTGTGCAGCTTTCTGTCTTTTGAGAATTCATTATTTTTAAGGTATGGCTCTAATGCACATCCACCACTGACGGCGTGTTTAGTTTCCACTGAAAGATCTATGTGCCTCCTTCATGAAACACGCTCGAGAGGGAAAATGTATTTTAAGCACAGAGAAAATTGTACCTTTTGAAGACAACTGATGTGTTTTTCTTCTATTCACTTCACTTTGCATGTTCACACAAGTGAAGTAAGGGGGCAGAAAAGACGGCTTGAAAATGTACATAGAAAAGCGACACAAAGGTCTGGCAAGGAGATCTAGGCTTCATCAGGAGAGTTTTTCAGTTTACAATAAGAAACCTTAAATCATGGATGAAGACAAACTGGTTGTTCACGTTAAGTTTCACATTTGTATTTAAGAGCAGCTCTGAGCGTTTCCTCCCTGCACCCTCAAATAAATGGGCTTCCAATTTCTTAAATAAAAACTTTATTACGTGTCATTTAGCTGACGCTTTTATCCAAAGCGACTTACATTGTTGCTCCATACACCGTGGACACAGCGACGGGAGCAATTAGGGTTTAAGTGTCTTGCTCAAGGACACAACGACATGGGCTAGCGGAGCCGGGACTCGAACCACCGATTGAAAGACGTGCATGCTAACCACTGAGCCAAAGTTGCCACATTTCTCCAAAACTAAGTAGTGATTAGTCATAGTTACAGCTTCAAATGTCAGGATCAAGTAAACATGGCAAATATGTGAAGGTTCCAGCTTCTCGGTTGTAATATTTCTGCTGTCCAGACATCAAAATGTTTGTTAATTATTTTGATATTTGATGGAATTAAAGTTTGCTCGAGGACACTGAGGTGGACATGTTTTACTGTTTCTGACATTTTATAGAATAAAAGAATAAATCAATGTCAGATTAATAGATGATAAAAAAAGGTTTGTTGCAGCCCTCATGCTAAATGTCATCTGTGAGACAATATCCTCCACACTGTAGTGTAGAGACAACTGCATGAGAAAAAGGCTTGTCTAAAACAATGCATGTATATACAAATTGCATCACGATTAAAGTTCCTGTGTTTTGTTCCAGCACCTCAGACACTTTGCTCAAAGGCGACGCTCGGCCCCATCACTGGTCTTTGGGAAGGCTTTAGGGATGCAATGGACTTCCATCAGGTATGTGCATCCTTGTTATTAAACTTGTTCAATCTATTGAACATTTAAACTTATATGCACATTTTCTGTAATGCGCGTTGTCCTATTCATGCACTGCTAACAAAGAGTGGCAATGACGATCTTCAATAGTAATGTTTGAGTAAGTGGATTGGTTTATTGATTGACTTATTATGTAAATTGTCTTCAAATTGAACCAATTATGATCCCATTGGGATTCAGTATCGAGTTTTAAGTTACAGCAGCTAATATAACACAAAACATGAGGGATAAAGAGAAGAATCATTTCTTTTAGCTTTAATAACATCAGAAAGGTTAAAGGTCAAACATGCACCATACAGACATGGATATTAATTAATAATGGACCAAAAACATCACATCCACACATTGTTTTTCAAGTTGATATATGTATATAATATATACACACACAAAAATAATAATAATAATAATAACATTAATATATAATCTTTCCAAGCCTACTCAACATATTAATCTAAGATGGAAAGATATCAGTCTCACCTCTCCAGCTCCTTTTCCTCATGAGCAGCTCATAAAGATATGTTCCCTTTGTAAAGCGGCTGTTAGTTTACTTTAAAGGTTCACAAACATCCACGCTGGGGAACCACGGCTTTAGACTGTTTTACCTTCAGGAAATGTCCTTTATTTCGTTAAATGATTTAAAAGTACAAAAAGGAGTTTGCACACACAAATCCAATTTGTTTTGTCTTTTTCAGACTACATGACTCTAACCCTGATTTTTTACTCGCTGACAACATTCGGAGCTTCGTGACAAAAGCCAGAGACCTGAGGCAAATCCACATTGACTCGGTGCTCACACATCTGTGATCGAGCGCTATACGTCAACTTCTCTTGTGTGAAAATCACATGACTCAGAGAGACTCACGATTACCAGACAAAAAGTGGTGTCTCGTGAGCAGTACAGCAATCTGACGACCGTTTCCTTCACTGCAGCCTCCGGCCTGTAGACGGCAGCACATAGGAATAAGATCTCAAGTCCCCTCTCGTCACAAAGGGAGCACATGACAAACCATATAAAGAAACTTATTTCCCCCTCCCAATCATGTGCTCACCACGTGTGGAACAGAAACAGTCATGATGTCACCTTGATATCGCGCTGCAGGCCACACAGCCCACTCTGTTGTTCAGGCTACAAACACAGATGTCCCTCTGGGGGATTTACAGAGCGGGGGTTTGAAACCTGCACAACCACCTTCACTCAAAACCACGCTGAGGTCCAGACTGGCTAACTGAAATTACTATTTCAAATCATTATCTGAAGAAAACATAATGAAAAGATCATGAAAAAAAAGAAACGCTGTAAAAAGGAACAATAATGTGTTGCTGAAATATACTATATAAATATAATGATATTTTGAATCATCTTGTGCTTAGTGTTGGTAACCAATGGGAAGTCCCGACCTTATTGTGATATTGTGAGGTTTCTGCTGTGAGGAAGAATGTGAAATACAAACTTTGTACAAACTTCTGGGCAGTGAAAGAGGATGGTGTTTAGTTTTATATTTTCAAAGTAACTGAGGGCAAAACTAATGCCAGAAAGTAAGCCAAGTACTGAGATGTCCACTGAAACCATGCCTTGTATGGGTTAGTTTGAACTGGGAGGGTCAGCTGTCTTTTCTTTCTTTCTTTTTAATTCTACAGTAGCTGCATCTTCCTGTGTAATTTCTCTTGAACACTGACCTTCAGTCTATTTTTATAAAGGTAAAGAAAAATGTCACCCACTAAGGTTTATTTTGACCAATGAGATTTTCTGTTGGGCGAAGGAAAGATGCCTTTAAGACAATGTTTGTGCATGGCTTGTGTGTTATGGGGGGTGGCTTTCTGTTCCACATCTACAATGCAGTTTTCTAAAACACGTATCGTTCTTCATTTTAAAATAATATCTGAAAAATGAATTCAGTTCTGTAGTTATTGGAAACACTGAGGTCGTGTCCTGTTGGAATCTGGTACTTTTTGCAACCTGGAAATTGTAATTCAATAGCTGATCCCATCGTGAACACATAATATATTATAATTTGAGTAATTGTTAGGCAACAAATAAAACGTTAAAAGCTTCAGCATTTCCCAAACAGAATTGAGTTCCTAGCATTGTTGAAATCAGCAGAGAAGTCCAAATAATATATCATTTTGTGTGTGTTGTTCTTGTTACTTAATTGTCATGTTGTAGGAAGGTTGGAGGGGACTCGGACTCACAACCTCTGCATTTATAAAATCCATGATCCAAGTTGATTTTTATATTTTCAAGAGCACCGCTACAGTGCTGATCAAGAACACCCGTTGTGTCTGAAAGAACAGGCCTTGCTGTGAGGCTCTCGTGAACACACACACTTTCTTCAGGTTTGATCTTTTGCTTTGGAACAAAATTGCTTTTGTGTCTAGTCAAGTCTGCTTGATGAGGCGCTCTGTAATCGTCCTCCATTTACCATTTATTGTGTTAGCGGTTTATCACCTCCTCTTCTATGTCTGAAGTTAAACGCTTCAACCTTTTGGAGTTGTTATTACAATATTCACACAAAGACCCCCGGAGCATGCAGTCAATCATAGCAGTGAGATAAATGTCAGACACAACCCACTCTCAACACACAGACACTGTGCATTTCCTGGAGGCGGGGGACCTCGTGGGTGGAAGTATCACTGTAGTGGGACTACCACTGACGTCACCATGAAGAAATATACGTTAGGGAAAATTAGCTGTGCATTTAGTTAAATATTTGATTTGTTTCATTTTAGTATCTGAATATTTTCTGAAATGCGTCTTGGATCCCAAGATATACATGCATTCAAAAACATAAATGCTACAAATGATATATTACATGAGATATATATATTACTAAGTACTTGCAGTACAACCAATTTAATCATTTTTCATTTATTTTTTACATTTGCCCACCATACATTTAATATAAAAGTCTATAAGTGAAAATATATCGCTTTTGTTAATCATTCCTGCACATATATAAACATATATCAAATTATGACAGGTGTTTTTCGAGTAGTTTGAGGGTTATAAAGGAGAATGTTAAAATAGTTTCCTTACAATATGATGAGGTTATTTACATCCGTGATGTCGTGCAGGAGAAAACAAACAAGTGATTGTTTACAATCACAATTATACATTTTAGACATTAATGCCTTGTAATTAGAATATGGATGTTGGTTACATTCAAGGAGTATTTTGACAGTTAGTTTTTTCTTGCAGAGATGAGAAGATAGAGACCACTCTCGTTTCTGCCCGTTGAATATGAGCGTCCAGCCAGGAGACGGCTAACATCAGCAAATCAGCAAGACGCGTGAACTTTTTAACCCTAAGCCTTGTTGTATTGACCTTTTACATTGTTACCTTTGGACAGAGCACGACGAGCCAAGCTAAGCTAACGGTAACATCTCCTGGCTGTCTTCACATTTATCGGATGGATGTGAAAGTCGTCTATTAAAGTATTTAAATGAGTTACGCAGCAGTTTGATTGTTGTTAGTACATTTACAACTACTTCAATGCAATTTTGTAGTTTTCTGTTAGCGTTTACACCTGTTGTTAACCACCAGCTGGAGCTTATAGTGGTTTTATTTGCTGGTATTTTATGTGTCATCAGTGGGCCAGAAGGGTAACAGGGAAAGTACCTGCTGCAAACATTTGAATTTCTGCCCTGAACCCACAGCCAGTGTGGGGAGTGATGGACAACTTTGGTTTCATAATCATTTAGAACAAACAACTCTTACTTCTTGTGTTTGTTCAGATTGACTTATCTGTGAGTTGATTCGATGCACATTTTCTTCATGACTGCTGCAATGACTCTCTGATTGATTTTTTATGACAGATAATTCTGTTGAATATCCTCCTAGTTCAGTTAGGCTGGAAACAGTCTCGTGTAACATGTGATGTGAGATGAGAGGTAATCCCTACAAGAATGAAGAGCGCAGCCAAAGTCTCTTTGTTTTCTGTTCAAGATTAAATCAGTTTTGCTGTTGTTCGGTCATGTAGACTATTATAGATACGTCAATTTAAAAAGTCCCTCCTCGCTTTCGAAAATGGTGGTTTAAGACAGACACAGTGGATTAAGTGTCTTATTCTATAATGAAATTATATTGTGTTATTGACAGGATATTAATCTGTTGAAATGGAAAATGCTTCACACACAGATCTGACATTTTTCATTAAATTAAAACCTAATTCCACGCTCTCGGTGGTATTTGGGGAGGGATCACAGTGTTGGAGGCTATTGATTAGAGTCAGCAATATATATTTTCCCTTTAGGTCACTCTTCAGTCACCAAACAACAACCTAACTTTGGAGTATTTGCACATCATCTTGTTTGGTGCTTTGTTATTGCAGCACACACATGCTGTTGTGGCTGGTAAGCGTTACAAGTTGCAGCAACAAGAACCAGTTTTTGTTGTTGTTGCTGCTTTCAGTCTTTCTGCTCACTAAGCTAACGGCCTCTTGGCTTCAGCTTCATGGTAAAAGCCGCCTAGACACACAAAGTTGTATCAATCTTAAGCTAACTCGTGGCAGTAAAGCAAATCAAAAAAGTGTTCCCCTAAAATGAACGACTCTACTTTTACACTGTTGAAAAAGTTTGGTTCATTAAATACCACTTTTGTCAACCAAGCACTGATTATTGTATAGTTGGTAGTTTTCCATCAAATGTCGACTTCTAGGATGTTTTCCTAGAAAGGAATTTACTGTAACAACAAAATGTCACTGTTTCTTTTGGAATGATAAGAAAATATATGTCAAAATTACCAACTTTAGATTTGTCTGGCTGTGGGTTGTCCCTGTCATCCACCTCTTCCATGTCCTCTTCCCCCAGAGAGGAGGCTTCCTGTTGGGTCTCAGTGGAGCAGAGTCCATTCGTCCTCGGCCTCACAAGTGAGAACGGAGAGCTGCTGCTGGACGAGTGCATTCAGGTCACAGAGGGATCGAAGACCGAAGAGAGACACCTGTTCCTCTTCAGCGACGTCCTTGTCTTTGCTAAACTCAAGTACGACGTGCAGATATTGATCAACATCCCAGAAAGGGTTTAAAGAAAATCAAATAAGTTTCCATGGAACAAAAAGTTGACACTGGGAAACTCCTGACACAACTCTAAAAATAATGTAGGAAATACAGCTGGTGTGGTAGTTAAATAACTTTTTTACAGTTTGGGAGACTGAAAGAGGAAGTACAAAACAAAACATGTGTTTTTGGTCTGAATACTCGGACTGTTAGGGAATCTCCCAGCACACACCACTGTGTTTAGTCGTGTCTTGAGAGAAACAGAAGAAAAAAGCACGGTGGTTCCCTCTTTTATGGAGTCACGTGAGGGGGGATAAATATGTTCTTCTTAAAAAACTAAATCCAACATACGTTCAGCTAAAGTTCTGACAAACATCAAATGTAAGGAAGATACTTACTCATGAATGTTGCTTTAGTAGTCTGACAAGTGTCATTACTCGCGTCTAGAATCAATAGCGAAGTGAAGCGAATCTGGACACATACCTACTGAAGCATTTGGATCACGTCTGTGCTATTATTATGATGACAATAATTACAATGAAAACCTCCCCGTACTTTGTTCCTGTTGGATGAAATCAACATGATCTGATCGTGCAGCTTTCTAGACAATTAAACTGAGCATCTGTCGCTCATCTGAGTCAGATTAGAGCTGCTTGTCAAAGCCGGTGGAAGTTTTATATCTCTTGAGTGGGAGGGCAATCTCACTCATCTGTGTACCACAACCTGCACACTGTTCCAGGAGGTAAGCACAGCTGGGACTACAGTAAGATATCGTTTACAATATCTTACTGTGTGTTTACGATATCTTACTATAGTATATATATATATATATATATATGAGCATTCATCACTGAGAGAAATATTGTGTGGTTTGATTAAGTTCAAAACACCAGTCATGTGGAGTATCTTTGAGCTTTCTATAGTCTGAAATAACCTTGATTATCTACAGTTGATCATTTCAAGTAACAATCGGTTTGTGAATGAGCATCATTAAATTACAGAATTGATTGATAAAAATCTTAAAAGAGTAGTTCAACCTTTTGGAAATAAACCTTTTTTTCTTGCTAAGCTTCAGACGCCAAGATTGAAACCGTTCTTCTGTCTGTCCAATGCATATGAAACAACATCTCTCCATTGTACCTTTCTTTAATAGGTTTTAATATTATGCTGGCGGTAATCACATTCACAGCAGTCCATTCTGAAAACTGTGTGCCAGGTCATATCCTAAAATAAAATATAACAGATCTTCAATCTGCTGTGTGCTCTGTAAATGATGCTCTTGCAGGCAGCTGTTTACATAAACAATGCACAGTGGGTCAGTGGGGGCCCTCAATTCATATTTCCCCCATGACCTCCCAGTGTCCTGTGAACGTTTATGTCTCACAGCCTTTCTATTAGAGCTAGAATAAATGGTCTGGAGGGACGAATGTTTAGATGGGGAATTGGAAGAGGAAACTCTTTCAGAATCGGGCAAGCGTCCCTGGGGTCTTTCCATTTTAGGTTTTATTCTATACAACCTCTGGTTAGTTGCACATCACTTTTCTCGTTTTATTTCTGTACCATAACACCTCCTACATCCCTCAGCGCCTCTGCTGCAAAGGCATTGAGGTCAGCGGGGTCACGAACAAATGCCACAAACAACTAAGCGGGAATGATTCCCCTCGAATCTTTGACGAGCCACCTTGAGAGGAAACTTTTCAATGAACTTTTTATGCTTTTCATTTAGATTGCACCACCGCCTCTCACAACAGATTCCTTTCAGGACACACAGTGCAGCGCAGGAGTGTTGTGGACACAGGAGTGTTCAGGTCGACCATGTAAAAACTTGTTCAAGAGCTATTGAAGCGTTTTCATTCCGAAATATAATGAAGCATACATACTAATGATTTCTCTGCCATGTATTAATTGATATATTAATTTCAGACAGTCTCTTTGTATCACTGCATACCAAAATTGGTTATAGAAGTAAAACAATGAATACAATCTGACTGGGAAATAAATATATGAAACCTTGGAAACATTTGTGAGGAATGGAAACAGAGAGGACTGTTGAGATGCTTTTGTTTCTGCTTTTGTTTGAACAGGTCGACCAGCAGCTACCGCCTGAAGCACAGAGTGAGCCTCGAGGACGTTTGGCTCTGCGGGTTTGAAGCTGAAGCGGAGGAAGAGGAGGGAACGACAGGAGACATTGATCTCAGAGTGACACTCGTGTTGGCCTGGGAGCTCACCGTTTGTTTGGTGTGTTTCTGGTGAGCAGCGACGCAGCAGATGACTCGCATACAAACACGATGACAGTGCTAACGTTTGGCTGTGAGGCGCTTCAGTTTATTGGTATTCTACCCTTTTCACCCTTATACTCCTCTTGAATCTTTTACTCCAAACGGGAAAAAGAAAGGAGATATAATATGTATTGGAAAAAAGGGCAGAAACTTCTCGCAATCCTGATTTTTGTAGTTGTTGGAGATGATCATGTTTTTGTGTACTAAAACATGACTAGCGTGACACATTTTTAGTTCTACCACCTGTGGCTTCACATCACATAACCAGAGATAAAGTATCTTCTACAAACACAGACCAAGAGCTTTTATTCTGCCTGTCCTTGATGTAAAAGTGAAGTGTGGATTTCACTGTGAGATTCAGCTCCTCCTCCTGCAGTCAGTATTTACTCGCATTACAGTTCACAAGACCGTGACAGTTGTGTCAAAAAAAATACAAGAGTAATTCCTTATACGTGAAAACCTGTTTTGCAGTAAACTTGAAAATGTTGGAATAACCAGACATTTTACACATTTTACAATAAATGTAATACATCAAATTAGTTCAATCTATCTTAAGCCATACTAACTAACTTTCTTGTTTTCAAGTTCTGTACGGATTTAACAAAAAAGATGTAACATTTTAATCAGTGAGCTTTAAAAGCGTTGGATACTGTGACCTTCAGCCAAAGCCAAGTGCACAGACTGTTGTAAGCTAAGCTAACTGGCTGGCTTTTGAGAGATTAGTATTAAATCATGAAACTCTTGGGAAGAAAGCTTATTTGTGTTTCCTTAATGTTGAACTATTCCTTTAACTGTCATAAAATCTAACTTTGTTTTTTTTTACCATGTGCCTAAACAGAACATAACACTGGCTTCCTTTTCTTTGTCAAGGATTAAAAAAATGAAATCTGAAGGTGTTCATGGAATATTTACACTTGTAGTAAATGGTCATATGATCTGTGGCCTTCATGAAAACAGGGAAGTGACGAAGAGAAAGTCGTCCCTGCTGCATCACAAGACAAGAGGTTGCAAAATAGGAAGTGTGGAGCTGCCCAACGAACCAGTTTGAGGGGATTAACATCAGATGACTTTACCTACACAAACTAGCCTTTTGGATATAGAGGAAGTGCAGGAGAAACACAGTGTCACACTTTTTGTCTAGACTGGAATTGACTAAAATGAATGAAACATTTCTGTCATCTGTCTCATCAGGGCACTGAATGGCACCAGCATAGAATGCTGGTAGTCATCCGTGTTGTTCATTGACTCCCACGTTTCTCGCACAAGTAATTGATCGAAACGTAACACGCTTTGTGTTTGACTCGCTGTGTATTCCAAGAAGTTGCTGAATCCCCTGGTGGGATTTGATTTTTCGTTTTGCTTACTGTATATTGCGGTTTGTCTCTGGCGATGAAGTGTGGGAAAGTTTCCTTCTCACTCACATGGAGTTGATCGTGCATATTAAGCCGATTGCTCAATAGGCACACAATCACATGATACAGCAAGCGGCCTTAATGCACTGAATAACTGCATGTGAGAAGGTGATGCCCTTCAGGTGCGCATGTAGACACGCGTATCTGTTTCGCCATCATGTTTCCACTGGTGGACACCGAGCCGCAGCTCGTCTAGGAGGAAGTGGAAGGTGTCTGGTTGGGGGCCGCCGTGACGCTGCTTCCTGTTGCCATGACTGTGTTACAGTTTCCACCAGAGTTGTTAAAAGTCGCTGTGGGTGAACACATTGGTTCATTCCTCCCACTGTATCTGCTGGTTTGATTCTCTCTGTGGATGAGTAACTCATACCATGCTGTTATTTCGCCCACAGCTCGCCTGAGGTGAAAGAACGCTGGTTAGATATTCTTCACAGGTAAGAAAAAACATTATTCACACATTATCAATTTAATAATCAATATGTATCCAACTCAATAGCCTTTGAATTCTCATAATTAATAACAGTTGGATACTACTCATGCTACAATGTACAGCCATTTTGATCGGTATTGACAACATAGCATTGCTGTAGGCATCAAATTGTCAGCTAAATCCATAACAATGAGTACGTTTCAAATTAATTTAGAAAAATGCTTCAATATGAAATATATTCAGATAATGTCATGTCGACTGCAGCAAGAGAAATAATGAAGAGCAATGTTTATTTTGTATCTACTACTCCAAATAAATATAGAACTACAAAGCATTATAATGATCAACTGTAAGGATTAAATACACAAAAACATCAAATAAGAGGTTTTGTGTGGCGAGGTTAAGAAAACAAAAAAAAAGTATAAACTAAAAAGTCTAAATACTAAAAGACTTTGGTGCAAATTGTAAATTCATAAGTATCTTTTCACAGAAAAATTAAAGACGCAAAAGCGAGAGCTGGTTGTGCTTCTTCCCCACCAGACGCCCTCATGAAGGTTCTGAGCAGCAGCATCACAGTACGTCTCTCTGCCAAGTCCTATTCACACCAACATATGTTTAAAAAAGAGCTTTTTACTCAATAATCTCTTTCTCTGTCTCTCTTTTCTTTTAGACTAAAACTCTAACAGGAGGTGGAATGGAACAATTCATCGAGTTTTCACTTAATGTGAGTAAAACCTTTCCACTCATGCTGAGATCAGAGTCTAAAAAGCATACAACGTTGCTGCAAAAAATACATCTGAATAACAATTCAAAAGGTTTGACGTGATTGATTGTTGGCTACTATATCATAAGTGTCTTTTGTCTTTTGATTTCTTCACTCGAACTCTGACTCGTGTGTTAGTCGGCATGAATAGCGAGGGTGTGTGCCGCTGGGCGATTGAGAAAATACAGCACCCTTCTCCCTTCTGGTCTATTTGCATTCTGTTCCTCTTGCATACTCATCACCTCATCTTTTTTTCTTATGTTTTTGTTACCAGGGCGATGCAAAGATATGCGCCGTGTCAAAGCAGTTGAATAACCAGGAGGACAAGCATGCCATTGGTGAGTTTGAGAGTGGCAGTTTTGATGGAGGGAGGGGCTCATTCATGGTGCGATGTGTAGAGACCACAAACGCAGAAAAGGGAAATGTAACAACTGATAAGAGTGAGCAAGTGAAGAAAGCTGTTATTTGACACATTAATGCTCTGGCTTAAAATCTTGTACATCCGTATTTTTTTTTTTTTACTGTGTTGCACTATTTTTGAATTGTTTTGAAGACTAAAATACAGTAACTGTTTTAATCTGTAGTATAATATAACAGGTTGAATGAAATATTTCTGCTTCCACAGAAACTAAGTGGAACCTGGTGAGGAGGCTCAGAAAGGGCTCTAGTTTCATCAACAAAGCATGCCGATCAGATACTGATACCAAGACTCAGCTGTTTGGACAGCCCCTCTGTAAAATATGCCCAGATGAACGTTCACTTCCCAAACCAGTCACAGTAAGTTGATTCTCGACCTCACATGTCAGATCTCACCACTTCCTCTCTCCAGTCAACTTTGTCTTAAGGACAAAGAGCTAAACTGATGTATCCAGAACACATTTGTTTCAGTGTTCCTTGAAAAACTGCCAGCACTTTGGACATATTTCCGTATTGTTTTAGGGAATACAACTACTCAGAAAGAACTCACCTAGCTGCACTTTGACAGCTCTTTGACGGCAGGAAACCGTTCCCTGCTCAGTGATTAGTCTCAGCCCATAATTGCACTCGACACACACAGCTTGTTTCTGTCTTCACTATCATAATCTCACATCTCTCCTCTCCTCCGTCCCCGTCCTTTCACCAGGAGGTGCTGGTGCTGCTGAGGAAGAGAGGCCCGTCCACAGAGGGAGTGTTTAGGAAACCTTGCAATAACAAGAACATGCGGGACATCCGAGAGCAACTGAACAACGGCCTGGAGGTGAACATGGATGTCCAGCCGGTCGTCCTGCTCGTCGGCTTGCTGAAAGTAAGTTCACGGACCGTTACCATTATATACTATACATTGAATACTCCTGTATTATTTATATGAAACTACTACTGTTACACTACTTGCTACACCATTCGCACTAATTAAACTGCATTTCACCTGATGCTATGTGACCATTAAGTTAATATATGTCACGACCTCAACTACAGCTGCCGCTGCTACAACTACTGCTCCCCCAGTGGTGGGAGCAGTAGATCTTTGACTTGAGTAAAATGTTAACACTACCACAGTGTAGAGATACTATAATACAAGTAAATGTTCTGCATTCAAATGAAGTAAAGTCCAAAAGTATTATCATTCAAGAATATATAGAGTATTTAAAATCACAAAAGCAAAAGTATTCTATATGCATTTATGTGTAAGCATCACGTTATCATTGCAGCTGCTAAAGATGAAGTTAAAGTTGTCATAATCTGAATCTGCAAAGGAACTAAAGTAGTAGTAATGAAGTAGCATGAAATAGAAATACCTAAGTAAAGTACCCTGATAGTCTCCATCAATGTCCCACATGTTTTCTGATATGTTAAAACACAGTAACTCAGTATGTACAATACCAGGTCCCTCCAAGATGCCTTTATGCTATTTTTGTTCTCATTCACATCCAATTCTAAAGACAAGAACCAGTTTAGTTTGGATGGCACACCAGATCATTTCTATGTAGAAGTACTGTGTCTCATCATTGACTCCCTCTCTTGTGTGTTGCAGAGTTTTCTGAAGGAGCTTCCTGGCAGCCTGCTGGTGTCTGAACTTTATGACAAGTGGATGGCAGCTCTGGACAATGAAGACACCCAGCAGAGAGCTCTGGAAATCAATAAGTAAGCAATCAATACCTGCTAATAAGTCTCGAGAGCAACTGTAACCCCCAGTGTGAATTTGTCTATTATCATTTATTATTTATTTATATGTGAATTGTACATATGAAAGGACATTTATTGGACTTCTCATGGCTGCCTATGTGGTCAAAAGTAAACAGATGGGCATTTTGAGTGTTTAGCAGAACATTTCCAATGTGCTCCAACTGTAGGCTGAACACAAACCACTTCTCCTTTTTAGTCTGTCTTCAGTTTAAAAGAAGGAAGAAGCCTAAATTGAAAAAATGAGCGCCAAACTAATGTCTTCTTCCTGTTCTCTTTTCGTTCTTCCTTCCTACTTTTGCTCCCCGCCCACAGGGTGGCGGACGACCTCCCGGGACTCAACAAACTCCTCCTGCAGCATCTCGTCTGCGTCCTCCATCACATCCTCAAAAACGCTGACTTCAATAAGATGGACGCCTACAACTTGGCGGTGTGTATCGCCCCCACGCTGCTGCAGCTGGACTGCACCCCGCTCGATGAGCAGAAGGAAAAGATGAAGAAGGTAGAGAGAGTTGTTTTGAATATGCTATCTCAGTTTTGGTGCTTTGAAGCTTTGTGGTTTCTCAGTGCAGAAAACCTCAAAAGGTTTCATAGAGTTACTTTTGCACTGACTTTTTTTTTGGTGTTGGTTGACTTAAGTACTAATAAAAAAACACTTAACCTTGGTCGATTAAAGCACTGCGTGGCTGTGCTGTATCTTAAGCACAGCTTGGATTGTTTTGAATTCTTCATATCATTTTCATATTGTTGTTAATTGTACTTCTTTTTCTGATTTGTTGCAGGTCACAGAGCTAACTCAGTTCCTGATTGAGCATTGTGAGATACTTGGAGAGAATATTCTAAATTTGCTGGATATTGATGAAGGTACATTTGCACATTTCTTTTAAAACTGTATGATTGTGAATGGGGAACCTGATGGTTCTAATTTAGATCTTCCCTTCACTTTTTCATCATCTTCCTCCCTCATGTAACAAACCTTAATAGGTTTAGGGAACAGTCATTTTTAAATGGCACATTAAGAGGGGAAGTGATGAAATTAAAGTAAACACAACAAAGGGTTCATTCTGTTTTGCTTCATGCATCAGTAGCATATATCAGTAGTATATATTCAATCTTTATTCATGATGAATCCTGCAAAACATTTATGGAATAAGGTATCATAGGCCATACAACAATTAAAGATTCTCCCTGTCTCTCTTTCAGAACACCTTCCCTTTTGCCAATGATTAAATTAATAGATAAAGATATAAAGATATAATCCTCTTCATTTTCTGACTCCACCTACCCCCCATAATGTCTGCACTGTCCCCAACTTAAGTTACATTTAATTGATACCTTTACAAATTGAGTCAAAAAGAATAACTATAGGTCAATATCTTGAGATTCATGGCTTTGTTTTCCCTCTCTGCAGACTCACTGTCCTCCCAGCATCATGACTCTGCGTATGACAGCACCGACCCAGATGGAGATGGAGAGGCAGGAGAGAGCACCAGCTCCACACATGGAGAGAGTGGATCATCTTCCTCTCTCAGTTCCAGTTTCACCGCCTCCTCTTGGCCAGCTGATGCCATCTTCAACACAGAGCCAGCATTTAACCGTCGCTGCTCCGAGCCCATCATCCTCCTCTCGGCTGACCTCGAGAGCCTGTGCAGCCACTCCAGGAGCCACGACGACTGTTCAGTGGAGAGGAGGGACTTTGAGGAGCAGCCTCTGAAAAAGCAGATCTCAGACGACTCCTTCTTGCTCAGAGAACGAGGTGGAGCAAGACAAGCGGTGTCTTTTCCAAAACTGAGAAGCAACTCTAACATGGATCCTCTGCCCTACACGACGGGCAACTGCTCGTGCTCTTCCCTTGAGAGTGCTGCCTCTAATCAATCTGAAGGCTCTGTTTTCACCAGTTCCCCCGTGGGGTCGCCAACCTGCCCCAGGAAAGCGAACCCCTCCAACCAGCCTTCAATGGAGGCAATGGCTCAGCAGGACATTGCCAAGCCGAATCCAGAGGAGAGGAGGCGTTCGCAGTCCGTGAGAGTCGTCAGTAGAGTCCTCATGAGGACCAGGAGCTTAGGGGCCTTCAGCAGAAGCAGCGTGAAGAAAGACTCCCAGAAGGAAAACTCCTTCCCTTGTGAAACTCTCCAGGAGGACTCTCAGAGTGAAGCAGATCCACCAGCTGAGTTTCTGCATAAACCGCGCCCTCTGTCGGCCATTGAAGTGTTCAAGCAGGTGGACAGCAAGCTGCCCTGCAGGCCTCCGTCATATAAGCAGGCAGTGCAGAACACGGGTCCTCCTCCGCAGTATGGATCAATGACTGTACTCGATGCCATACGGCTGGAGAGAAGGTCCCGTCCGTCCTCTGTGAATTATGACCTCCGACCTACCTGTTCAGTCAATCAGTACACAGACTGTTTCACTCAAGCCGCACAGGACAAAACCAATGTTGTCGAGCAGCGGCAGGCTTTCCGCCAGAGAGCTATGTCCGCGTCTGTGCCCGCAGGTCATCGTGAGGTTGTGTCAAAGAGATGTAGCCAGCCCGTGTTTGAGGATTTTTCTTACGCCAAGGAGTCGTATGTTTGATTGACTTTAAAACTGTTTCACAGATCAGATTTTAGGTATAGAAACAGCTTCAGTTAAGTATTGTGGGCAAAGCCTAAGAACCAGTTTTTAAACTTCCAGTTAGAAACCTGAAAGGCTTCTATTAAGTTTATTCATTCAGAGACACGACATTCATACATTTTCTTAATCGCACGGCTTCATAAGAGCAGCTATTTCTTCCACTACTCTTACACTGAGCAGCTCTGTGTGACAGAAATGGTTGTATACTTACTTGAAGTCCAATCTATTCATTTTTCACTGTTTCACTTTGAATGAATGTCAGCTATGTGCCGCTTCTACGGCTGCACTTTCTCAGTAGTACTATTTAGAGTACAACATTTAAAAGATACATACTTATCATGATAGATATCTATCACAATGAAGCTATGGAAACACAGTTCACTGTGGATAAAATATGCTATGAATTTTAATTTTCTATGTTTTTGTTTGAAATTGTTGAGTTATATGTTGTGTTTTTTTTGTTGCTTTTCACAAGTCCTTTTCATCTTGCATGGTCTTTCTCTTTCACTACATTAAAGCACTTTTCTTGTGATAGACAATGCTTTGTAAATAAACTTAGATGTATATAGATGTGTAATTTTTGTCAAGGGGTCTTCCAGAGTCTTTCCATTCTACCAGAAGTTGTTGTTTGGTCAAATGGAAGAAAAATAACACAATAAAAGAAAATAACAAAGTAAAAAAACTGTCTTCTTTTCTATGAGACCTTTTAGAAAGCTTGTTATAAATGAATGTTGAAACGCTCACCAGTAGAATCATTACCGGCAGAAATAATGAGAAAATGGAAGAGAGTGACTCGTTTGGCTTAACTTCTCTCTGCTAGAAGTGTTGCATAACAGAAGGCATCAGGCCTCATTGAGAGAACAGCATGTTCTGGCACATATGCTGAAACCGGAGGAAACCAGACGTGGTCACATGGGTGGTTTGGTTTTTCTCTGAATTGCTGTTCTGGTCTTTGAGTGCACAGTGAGCTGATGCCACGTCTCTTCCTTCCTTTCTATGATGTTTTAACAGGTCATTTCCTTCCTCAACAAGTCAATTAAGTTCATCCAAAAGTTGCAATGACATTTCAACTGAGCATTTTGAAACATTTTTCATAAGGACACTTAGGATAAAGAAGAGAATCTCTGATAATGCTCATTTCAGATTTCACACAGCAACACAGTTAAAAGCAAGATTTCCAATATTACAGTAAGCTGCAGGGATGACTACTTTTGTGAAGCAAACAATGTTTATTCAACCTGAATCAAAAAGGGCCCTTTTTAAACTCTAGATTATTGTTAGCAGTTGCACCTGCGCATAAAAATAAAGAAGAGTTTAAAAACGGGAAGATCTTAACATAATGTGGCAAACCACCACCACATGCATCAAACAACAACCAGAGAACTTCCTTTGGATTTTCAGTACTATTTGTACAGCCCAATATCCAAAATATGCTTCGGCTTTACAATCCTAATGCATCCAATGACTTCTGTCCTTGGACTCTTGCATCGGAGAGAGTAAGATGCTCTTAGAAAAACCCAATTAGCACCTTGAATACAGGGTCAGAATAAACCTTTCCAAGCTCCAGAAAGAGACTATTGAAGCATGTCTGCATGGCTTTAATCATGCAGCCCCCTCTGCATCCCATTTGGCATCACAAACTCTCAATTGTGAATGGAATCATCAGATCTCACGTGATGTAACTCATTACAGGAAGTACAAGAAAGTCACATTGGGGCAGCAGCATTCATTGAGTTGTGTTTTAATCCCACCACGTGGACAAACATGGCTCAATATAAACTGCGTGGTGATCTGATTCTCTGCAAAGCAAAAAACGACCAAACCATTAAAAAGTAAATGTGAGGGACGTTGAGTCATCAGCGCGACTCTGTTATCTATCTATGATATGTTGAAAGACATGCATGTAATATCCAAACTCCGACTTGAACACTGACAAAAACAGCTTGATTTGATTTTTAATTAATTTTGAGACTCAACACATCTGATGTTGAAGACTTAGCCGAAGCTTTTGAGTCATGATGAACAATTAGTCAAATTTTCATAGAAAAGGGTTGCAGTTGGTTGCAGCACATTCATTTAATTCTGCATTGCTTTAAGTGCAGCTGTGCACACTGAGTGAGAGTTCATCAGCAAACATCCAATCATCAACTAATGAACAGCTGCTCTTCAGCTGGTGCAGACAGCTTTTATCAGTGTAAATTACTGCAGCCTGACTGATGTTTGAATATGAAAGGCAGAGCTGTACACAATATAACATTAGCTATATTTTAATCACTTAATTTACTTATGATGAGGAAATTGGTCATTGTGGTTTCCATATTAACGGTAGTGGTAATGGTATTACAAAAATACATAACGGTGCAATCTCTGCTGTATTGTTAATGCACGGACCCTATTTAACATAATTTTTAGTTTCCATGATAGAGATTACAGAAAACGTTGTATTCGCATCTGCATTGCACAATAGTTATTTACTTAGTGCATTGGATTGCATTACATTGTTCCCTTTCCACATCATGTTGTACATTTATAAAATAATGACTTTGTATATGCTGTATACCAATATTTGCCGACCTTTTTTTAACCTCACTCCTCTAAATTGCTTCCAGTGCCTCGTAACACTTACAATACACGTTTCACTAATAGAGCCTTTTCCCACTTGGATGCCTAGTTACTTTAATTATCACCTACTTTCCTGATTGCTTGAGTAACCCCGTACTTTTCTAAAAGACAGAGCAAGCGAGACAACTTAATGAGGATGGCTTTTAAAGCATCATGTCGGTGCTTGGTGCTCGTCTACACTGTGTTTAATTACAAATGCCAGGAGTATGTTGATTAAGTTTGTGAATTTGTAAATGTATTAAAGTGTGGAATAAAAAAGGAAGAAGAGAATGTTGTGAGTCCATTTCTCCACTGTAAGGAGATGTGTGCCCAGCTAGTTGCGTAATCTTGTGGCTTACACTCAACACTAATGAGAGGAAGCTACAGCAGTGGCAAGCTGAACAGTTATCCTTTCATATTGCCTAATGATTTGCGACAGCTGAAACATAAACAATAAACCATGCATCAAGAAGAACAAATAACAGCCTTTCACGACACAGAAACCTCCGCACATTCTTTATTCCTTTTGGAAAAAGATCAAAGACCCATGATGTGGCTCCAACATGGTTTTCTCCTATTTAGCTGTTTGTGTAGTGAATACAACAACATTTACATAGAAATAACAGTGGTGCTTATAGTAGCTAGTAGTAGTAGTAGTAGTAGTAGTAGTAGTAGTAGTAGTAGTAGTAGTAGTAGTAGTAGTAGTAATAGCATTTGGCTTTATGTGTTGTGCATTTATAATTTGTTTTGATCTTTTGTGATCCAGTGTGTCAATTACGTCACAAATCAAACATACTAAAATGTACTCACAAAAACAGTGGTGCCCTATTTTTCTTTGACACTTTAAGACTTTCGTAGAGCTGCAAATGCTCTCTGTGGTTAACATCATCTCGAGTTGAGTTTCTGCCTTCCTTTTCTAAATGCCTTGTGCCGCCCACATTTAAGTGTTGCCTGTGAACAAAACAAATGTTTTCAAGAACGCCGTTTTGTTTTGCTTGAACAACTGTAAAGTACACAAAACATGTAGCTGTCAAGCCTGCACTGCAACTCACAATACGATTGTGTCTTGTTACTTCTAACGATGTAATCACCCCTAAAATCAGAAGAAAATGTACAAATTAAATTCCAGTTTAAAAACTTACAACTTACAAAATGTACTTGTACAAATGTGTTTTTTCACCTTGCGACTTCTCTATACAGGAAGTGGTCTTTGCATCAACATGTTGTACTCAGAACTGAAATGTGTTGAAACAGAACAAGAAATTTAAAAGAGGTGGTGTCAGCTTTAGAATTGTTACAATACCATTGAACTAAACCGCCTGCCTTCCAGTTGTGTTACGATTGATAAAGGGTTGTTACTATTAGTGGTAGGAGTAGTAACAGAAGTAGTGGCAATAATACAACGAGCAGTCGTAGAAATAGTACTTGCAGTAGGAACAGTTTTAGTGTTGTCAGTCGCAGAGGTAGTAATCATAAAAAATACTAGAAATACTGTAAAATATGTAATAGCAGTTGTTGTAGTCCTTTATCCCGGCTGATTTGAACGGAAGTGACGTACCGGCAGCCACGTTGACGCTTCCTGGAGACGGTTGCTACAACACCAGTTCGCTGCGTCTGTTTGGTGTTGCGTCGCTGTTAACGCTAACTTGCTGATTATCGCCACTAACGTGACGCTAACTGATGGCTTCTGGTTGAAATGGCGTTTGTTTCACAAAGCCAAAGAGATCCGAACGGAAACTACATCTTCTCCAGTCGGCCCAGACCTGTCGAGAACCGCTCCAAGTACAGAGAGCCTGCGCCTGAACAGTACGTGTGTGCACATTAAGATACATAAAGGCAGAGAGACCGAGCGACCATAACTTACATGAGCTTCATTACAAGTGCATCTAACTAATTAAACCTATTACGACAGTTCGGAAGACCTAATGTAATGGCACCTGTACATTTGACAGTTATGTTTATACAATCAGTGTGTAGTTATTAGCAACGTTTAAGTTACCTCAACTAACGCTAGTTACAACATTAAAGTGGACAGAAGTTGTGCTTTCTGTTTATAGGTTGAATCAGTGATGCCCGGTGCTCAAACATAGTCAAAGTTGTTGGACAATGTGTTTCTGTCATTTCATGTTTAATTTTAAGATGTCAACTATCTGCTCAGCCAACTGTTTTTCTTACTGCTGCAGTCAAAAGAAAGAAAGAAAAAAAATGCACTTTTGTATCTTCTTTATCTGGTGTTCTTCAATTTATGACACTTAAACATGAATCCATCAATAATTCAAGTCCAATAATACAATATGTCACAATCTGCCCAGTGACTAATTTTACTTTTGATACTTTTGCAACATTTAGCTGAAAACTCTCTTGAATATACTTTAAATGAGGTACTATTACTTGAAGTTCAGCATTTCTATAACATAGTATCGTTATTATTTTTTAGATATTCTCCACCACTGTTTTTACTAGAGAGAGAGAGAAGATCTCAGAAAAATATCTCTAATGTCATTTTATTAAACTGTCTGATACCAGCACAACATGGATCAGTATGTCACCTCTAAAGCAAACATGGTGAGCTACGAAATGAAATGTGTGACTGTGCTGTGTTTTTTCTTGACAATGCAGGACACGCATTAATTATGGAAACATTATGTATGACCGTCGTGTTATCAGAGGAAACACTTTTGCCAAACACGTCATACCAATTGTAAGTATAAAACAACCATCCTAATGCATTTCATGCCTGGTAGGTTTGCCTTTCTTTCTGCCACTATATCTTAAAAATGTATATTTTCCACATTTGACAGACGCCTCAGCCAGACCCTGTCGAGGTACAAAGACAACAGGAGATCAGGAGGAGAGCCATTGCTCGAAAACGAGCCAGGGAACAGTTAAGAACCACGACGCCAGAGGCCCTGCAGGGCAGAAAACACATCGATGTACAAACAGGTCTGGTCTGTGCTCTTGACACCTTCAGAACTTCTGTACTATATTCAATTCATTATGAGTTTGTCAAACATGCTGCTGGAAACAAAGGCTGTTTTTTTTTTTTAACACTCTTGACCTCCAGAACAATATCTGGAAGAATTGAGTAACGTTATAGTGCAAACAAATATCGAGTGCCAGACTGATGCTTTCCTGGACAAACCAAAAACCCCTCTCTTCATACCTGCCAAATCTGGTAAAGATGTTGAAACTCAGATAGAGGAGGGAGAGGTAGGTAAACCAAGTGGGAGGTCTGGCCCCACTTCACACACTTCATATAGTTCTAATGAAACATATTAGACATGTTTAATTTCAATTGGAAACTTCTACACATAAAGCCCAGTTTATTGTTGTAAAATATCTTCTATTGATCTGATCTCTCGTTGTTTTGCGTTTCACAATGGCAAAACATATTTATGACTTTTTTTTACTTTTCTCTGCAGTTGTTTGTTTTCGATAGAGAGGTACAGCCACTGTTGGAGGTCCTGGTTGGTAAGACCTTGGAACAGTCTCTTTTGGAGGTAATGGAGGAGGAGGAGTTGGCCTGTCTGAGAGCCCAGCAGAGGGCCTTCGAGGAGCTCCGAAATAATGAGCTGGCAGAGGTGTTGAGGCTTCAGGAGCAGGAAAGACGCCACAGTGAGGAGAAAGTACGTGAAATGAAGAAGAATCTTTTTAAATCACTGTACAGAAACAATTCTATCCCACAGCTGAAAAACAATAATGCCATGAAATCATCTGTCCTTGAAATACAGTTGAAATTGTGCTATTTCTTTATGTCCTACAAGCATTCTGACCCTACATGTACAGTGACCCGTACAGCGCTTGTCTAGTCTTCTGACCACTCAAAGCACAACATCATTTACTCATTGATGAGGGGAGCTACCTTTCATACACCGTAGGCACAGCTACAGAGGCAATTTAATCTCGCTCAACATGGGCTAGTGGAGCCGGGGATCGAGTCACCGATCCTCTGATTGAAGGACGACCCTGCTCACCACTGAGCCACAGTTGCCCGACACAAATCTAAATTGAACAGCATAAGTATCAGACTTACCATAAAAGTTGATTGGCTATTCATGTTGCCAGGGCGACACAAGCTGTGGCTCAGTGATAGAGCGGGTTGTCCTTCGATGTAATGGTTGGAAAACTAGAAAAGCGCAATACAAGCACAAGTCCATTTAACATTTTCAGTTTTCAGTCAAATCTGATCAAACCAAAATCTCAATGAAGCAGATTAATTACATTTTACTAACTAAAAATGATCTTTCTAGGAATATTCCTAATAATTTACGTGTAAGATAATCTAGGGAATCAGTTTTTTAATATTGTCTCTCTGCGTTGCTACATCTACGCTGTCGTGATTTTACTCTGCCTTTGGGGCCCCCTCCTAAATAGTGACTCTCTTCTCCTTTCAGTGTTTTTCAGCGGCCTCTTCTTTCTCTGCTCAAAAATGGATGGCAATTACTACAAAGTTATTTTCTAATAATTCTAAGCAAACATCCGGTTGTCCTAAAAAGCATCTTGTGCTGTGTGCTTTGGATGGGTTGTTAGAAGAACAACCACACGCCAAAGGTTTAAGACAGCTTCAATAAAGAGTGGATACTATGAAAGACAATGTGTGCTTGTTCAAACAACCGCTTTCTTCTCATCTCAGGAGCGTAGAATGGCCCAGGAAAAGGAGGTGCTGAAGAAAGAAAAAGAGATCGCAGAGAAGATTGCTGCGCGGGCGTACACTCAGCAGTACTTGGCTGACCTCCTGTCGGACGTCTTTACCTCACTGAGAAGCCATGGCTACTTCTTTGACCCTGTGGAAAAAGGTCAGCCTTTGCTGTGCTGCTCTCCAGCATCAGCTTCCATTCAGACGCAGCTTCACACCTTACTGACACACGAGGGCGTCACTGCTCTTCGCTGCTCACAGCGTCATTTTATCAAATCTGGCGGGGGATCGGTGATAGATGAGCTAATTTATTGTTTTATTGCTGCTTCTATTATTTGTCTTTAACATCTAAAATGCCTTGAGTACCTTTTACAGCGCTATACAAATACAATGTATTATTTTTGTTATTATTATTGATATTTGGTACATGATTTTGATGTGTGTTTAAACTTTTTTTGCTAATTTTTAGATGTTGAGACCAATTTCCTCCCTTGGCTGATGGCTGAAGTTAACAACAGTTTGGAGAAGAGATACACAGCGAGACACGTGTTGGACAGTAAGGGAATACAGTATAGTTTATTCTTCATTTTCTCGAGGATAGATTTTTTTGGCAAAAACACAAACTGTGCAAGCCACAATCTGTCACAACACAACATTTGATCGAAATGAGCAACACAAATTAAATTCCCACATTTTTATCATTTAGTTATTGTCTATTGCTAATCACTCACTACTAACATAATCTTCAGATATAAATATAATCTTCTCATAAGTTGTTGGTCATGATCTCAAGATTGATGTTATTATCCTGGACAGCTGAAAGGTATTTCACAAATCTTCCTCCAGGGGTCATCAGGTCATAAGCATTGTTGGAGGGCCATCTAGTGGTTCCTCTTAAACATAACAGAGGTAATTCATGTCAAACATATTGCACATAGGACCGTCCTAATACTGTCTCTCTCTGTCCTTCAGATATCATCCAAGATGTCGGCCAGAAGAGACAGGCGATGTGCAAAAAGACACAGTAAAAATGACTCACTGAGTGGGGTCAAGAGCATGAAGGCATTCTCCAAACTAAATGTTTTTTGAACTGACTAAACCACCGTGATTCGTCTCTTATAGATCATAATGCAAGTGTATGTTTGCTTGTTTTTTCTTTTTTTAAAGAACAGATAGTTCCTATGTTATAAGGATTATTCTGTGATCACAAGTCATCCGTTTGAATCTTAAAATTGATATTATTATTCTAATGATTAGTGGTAGTTTGTGAAATAGTGGAACATTCAATGTATTATCTATTCCCATTAAGTTATATGTTTGTTTGCACAGCATGAGAAGGTCTTTCTCACAAAACACAAAGTCCCCTCTAATTTTCTTTTACTAAAGTTTATACATCTTACAGCAGTGTGAAGTTTCACTTATTGCAAGACCAATACAACTGGAATAAATAGATTTGGTATGCATTGCATGCAGAGATTTGCATCTGGCATTGCCTCTGCAAACACAGTTACTGTAACATGTAAATTCAACAATGTTTTGCATTGCTCTGGCAGACTCCCTGTGCTAAATTTAGCCTAAACCCTAACAAAACAAGGTCATTTAAGTTGATGGCTGTTTTTTTAAATCCTCATTTAAACATAAATAGTATTGGGGGGGAAAAAGGTTGTGTGTTTGTGTGTGTGTGTGTGTGTGTGTACTTTATCTAATAAATTACAAAAATAATAGGCTATATTTTTCTGATTGATTCAACTGATGCATTAAGGACATTCACAAACACATTTTCTTTATTTTCAATGGGGTCAAACAATTTATTTCTTAAGAAAGGGTTTAATGATGACAATGGTAGTGGTGACAATGGCTGCTTAACTCTTACAACGTGGTGGTGTCACGTCACCCTGGTTTCGTATTATGACTAGAAGTAGGTCTAACCTCCGATATATACGGCTCTATTTTAATCCCGCCACCTGATTGGCCAGCTCACCTATAGCCCCGCCCCTCTCAGTTGGCAGCACTTCCTCTGCTTCTCTGCAGGGCGGATGACGAACACGTCCCAGTGAACTACTGTGAAACTAAAAAAAGTTTGTACTGCATCATACCTCAGGACAGGTGACAACTCACTTTCTCCAAAGGTGATACATTAGGCTTCAATGTATTTATCTGGGCTCGTGAATTGTATTTAAAGTTTTTGTTAAAATACTTGTATTGAGATTAATGTTGTTATCTCAGTTAAACTGACTTCCACAAATAAAACACACGTTGTTTCTTTACACAGACCATTTTCAACCCAGTTGGCCTAATTGAAAATATACGTCAGAATCTGTGTAATTGATACACATAGAATACAGTTTGTGATATGATTTGATTAATGAAGAGTGATACATACTTTGTTATGTAGGTCATCTGTCACATAGTGTGCAAACACATTCAAACAATACAATCTTGAGATAAACACCAAAATAACAAAGAACAAATGATGTAATAGTAGTCTAATGATGAAGAATTGTAATATTAGATCATGATTTTATCCATTATTCATTGTAAGATATAGAAATAAATTCAGATGAAGATAAAATAGCTAAAAATGTTTTACTGTAGCTGTTAATACTCCTAGTTGGAGTAATTATAAGTGAATTTATAAAGTTGTATGACTAATGTTGATCATTCACGTATATTAAACAGAGAGAACACATGTATTACCGTAGATTAGCAATAGCCTTTATTGATTTAAACTAATTGTACAACATGTTTTTATAAAAGCAATCTTGACCTTTTTTTAGTTTCGGACTTTTTGTTTCCATGCAAAACCCTCTGAATATTATAGATCTCTAACTGATGTGGTTTCTTGATTTAAAACTACAAAATTCCATTCTGCAGGCGGGGAAATGCCCAATATAAAATGCCTCACTTTCGCCCTGAACTGAATGTCCCCGGCAGGTCCCCGGCTGAGGACTGAACCTGCGCTCAGACGCAACAGGATCTCCGCAGCGGGCTGATGAGCGCCATGTTGCGCCGGTCTGAACAGAGGAAGGGGAAATCTGCTGCTCTGGGCTTCTGACAGGCGTCTCATCTCTCAGCCTCCTCGGTTCCGGTAAGACCACGACACGACCTGCCTCTTACACGGACTGCAGCTTGCAGCAAAGCCAACAGGGAGCGGTGAGAAAACACACTTTTCACACTTTTTTAAAACGTGTTATCCCGGCGCACTATCTGCTGCTCTGCACAAAGGAGACAAATCTCACAACAGGTGTCTGCGGGATTACAGTGAGGATGACTGAGGAAGCGCCTGCACAAAGGGCACCATTGTTATTACAGCTGGGGGGGTTGAATCTGCGAACACAGTCTTGAACGATTTTGTTTTATTTTGAAATATTACGTGTCCTCGGTCGTTGCCGATCAAAAAGGTGGATTTTCTCGTTTGCTGAGCTTTAATCGCTCCACTGTCGCTGTGGGTGTGTTTCCATGACATAGACGTCACCCTGGATATGCACCCTGGGGATCATCACTTTGTGACAACTTCAAACATTGTTACAAACTCCAAATGTTATCTGCTGCTGGGTCAGTGGCCTGGCGAGTTGGTGATAATCTCTTTTTTACTCTTAAAGCAACTTTATTACGCGACACCGAGCTCGTGTAAGTGACCTCCATTAATGACTCTAAGTTGTTAGCAACGGAAGGCGTGAAAATAAAAGAATGAAACAGGGCAGGGTGGGGACTATAACTTTTATCATAGCTAGTGGGTGAGGCACTTCGAGTACCATATTTACCCTCCCTGGTGTGGAGGTGATTCGACTGTCAAGGTAAAATAAAACGGTGGAACGTCCGGTGTTACATTTCAGAATAAAAGCATGGAGATTAAAGCATTAAGGGGTCGGACTGAAATACGTACTAATACAAGAGGTAATGATAGATGAATTAATGATCCCTGATGGACACAATTAGTTTTATTAGAGAGATACACAGTATGTCTGCTATTATTAAAAACTTGTGCATTTTTTCACGGTCATACTCAGAAGTACCTTTTCTATTGATTTGTAGATCGATTGATTAGTCAATCAACCAAAAACTGTTTCTAATTTAATAATGAAAGTCATATATTGAATAGAAAGGGAAAAATGAATAATAATATTTCAGCTTCTCAAATGTGAGAATGCTGCTTTTCTCTGTTAATAAATGAGTATGTCAATTAAGTATCCTGGTTTTGTGGACTGTTGTTGGACCAAACACAATATTTTAATTTCAACATGAGCTCTAAGAGTTTGTGAAGGATATTTTTTTAACTACAGTCAGTCATTTTTTTTATTTCATGGACTAAATGAGTAGAATATTTATTGGATTAAATGTAATACATTTGAGTTCTAGACTGTTAACTGGACCCAACAAGCAGCAGAACTTTGGGCTCTGAGAAAATGTGATGAATGTTTTTCAACATTGTCGAATCTATAATCAAAATGATTCATAGAATTTAGGTATTACACCACAATATTAAAATTTGTATCGTCTGTTTCACCCCTTGGGTTTTATGTGTCAGACAGACTTTTGTATAACACTGATATTCTTACGTTTACACATACAATTGAAAACGTTCAAGTTTAAAGGTGTGCTGTGGACAAGATTGGGGTCAGATTCCTGGCAGGACTTGTACAAGTGTCAGGACCACAAATGACAAGACGGGGAATACGACTCTTATTTTGAAGGTGACCGGATAGCTTCCGGTAATATGTTGGCTCGCCGCTGTCAACGTGATGGTGATTCATCCCGCTGACTGTCGCCCGCAGGAGTGCCGAGCAGGTTTAAGTACCGCCGAAGAGGCTGAAACTCGTTTCTCTTCTCTCTCTCTCTTCAGGAAGGCGCACGGAGCTCAGCTCTCTTCTTTGGAAACACTTTTTTATTTAATAACTCCTCGCACAGAGCAAGGAAAAGAACAGAGACAATGCCCAAAGCGGTAAGTAGCCCCTTTTGATTTAAATATATATTTTTAGTCGCCTCTTGTTTTATCACTGCTTTATAGGTGGCCAAACAAGACAGGTGACTTTAATGGAAGAACGGCCGAAACTTAGTGTAATCTTATGTTTGCCGACGAATTTTCATCTTTTCTCTCACAATAATCAAGTTAGATGTCTAACTGTAAAGAGTCACTTGAGTGTTTGGTCAACTGTAGAATAGCTGATACACTGAATGGTAGCACTGATGCTGACTGTGTCTTCAAATCAGATTAGATTTTTCTGAGCGGTGATAGTTAAAGAAACTAGAGTCTGATAGCATTCCTTTAACGTTCGTCACTCCAAGAAGGTAATTCAATAGCTTCCATGCTAAATGATCACTGTAAAACATTTGTCAATTTAATTACATGTATTTAACTTGTCACTCCTTTTAAACCCTCAGTCAATGAGCCAGAGACACAACACATAAACTAAACATTTATGGGTTTAACCACAACCGGAACAGTGGCGTTTTCACCGGTCTGAATATGAAGCTTTGTCTTAGAAACGTACAGTATCAGTAAGGCCTGTGTTAAAGGGGAATCACATGCTCATTTCATATCCTGGGGGGTGTCCCATATGTTCAGTGAACACTCATCTATGTTGCTCCAAAGCTCCGAACATTAATAGTGAGACTTATACTTGAGATCTGGACAGTTAAACACTGTTGTATGTGCTCACAGTCATAGTCAGGATCTGTATCTTTGACGTCATTCTCTATAATGGTGTGCACTTGTGCACCATCATAATCAAGGGGGGTGGAAAATGTATTGTTTATTTAGTTTGTGATGAATACAGGGCTCTCTCTTAGTCTCTTGACTGTATTTTCCAGGCTGAAATTTGGAGCTGAGTCCCACTTAAATGTCTTGGGGGAAAATGTGAAATTGTGACTGACAGTGTTTCATGGCATCAATGACTTTACATCTTCAAAAAAGCCAAAATAATAGACAAAAAGCGACATTATTTGATGAAGCTCCTCTATATTTGAACAGCTTTTGCCCACAAGTATTCTTGACTCATTTTGCCCCACCCCAGCTATTACATACTGTACAGACGCACATGGAGCATGTCCCTCCCTCTCCTCACTGTGTTAAACTCTCGAGCACAACAATCTATGGGTGGTGTGCCGTATTAAGGAAAATGTGATGTAAATGTTCTCTACATAGATACTGCACTGTTCTTTATTTAAAAAGTAGAATCGAAAGTCCCAAAATGCCCAAATCATACAGTCGCTGCTGCACCGAGCAGCGTACATGATGACAATGACTAAAGCCCCGGTCAGTGTCATAAAGTGTGTTGTTGGTTTGTTTAGAAAGGCCTCACGGTTGTCATGAGCGTCACCGTGATTACATCATTACTGTCTGATAGCAGCAGCACACCGAGTCCAGCTGTCACAAAACAGCCGTTTTCAACATTAATGCCAGACTGTTTCCATTTCCATGATTTTAAGAAAGGAATACAAGTCTTGATTTTTTTAAATTTTGCCCTCCGGTTTACTGACTGTTCAATATGTGGCAACTGTGACGGACGCAGCCAATAATAATAGCTTAATAATATCAATAGGACACCTAAAGTATATTTAAATGAAGATGCTCCATTGATGCTGTTTCCACGAGAAATCATCATCCTCTCCAATAAATGAAATGTCCCTTTTTGCCATGGTGAGATATGTAAATAAGGGTTTATATTTTGAGTTTGTAATGAGATGAGTTTGATGAGTGTCAGAGGCTCAAGTAGACGGAAACGTAGAAGAAGTGTGGGAGGCAGTGAATGGTGGGACGAGGGGAGAGAACTCCTAAAGCTGTCAGATGAGTATTATGTTACTTTATGGCTGCAACTCACGCTTATTTTCATTATTAATTAATCTGCTGAATATTTCCTTTACATTGTTTAGAAGAGCCATGTACAACTTCTCCAAGCCCACAGTGATGCTTTACATTTGCTTTTTTGGTTGTCCAATTCACTTTGTCATATGACAAAAAAGCAGCACATTATCAGACACATTATTCAGTGTTTGTTTGAAAAATGGATAAAAACCATTACTAGATTATTACCAGGTTTGAGCTTTTTTAATTTGAACTCGTACAACATACAAAAGTCATTGGGAAAAATGCACCAAATGCATCTTCAAGGCAAGTGATTTAAGTCATTCATTTTTGTGTGTGAGATACATCCTCACCTCTGTCTCTGTCTTCAGGATGTATTGTCATCTAATACAATGCAATGCCCTCCTTAAATCATCTGTAAAACACAATTTCAGGGGAAAAACACATTTTAAATGTCGTAGCCTTCCATCAAAAGAAGTTGAGCTGTTTTATAATACAAGTTTATGTAAAAGTTTAGTTTAGAAGATTATTGGTAACGTAACTGTAAAAAAATCAAAAAGGATAAAAATGGCAATTTGCCTTACATTTTACAATAATTAGCTCTGAAATATTTCCGCTCAGATACCTGGCATGAAATCTAGCATTCCAACATT
Source organism: Clinocottus analis (assembly GCF_023055335.1). Taxonomy (NCBI): domain Eukaryota; kingdom Metazoa; phylum Chordata; class Actinopteri; order Perciformes; family Cottidae; genus Clinocottus; species Clinocottus analis. The sequence goes on from NW_027175876.1 coordinate 8,644,239, forward strand.
GTTTGGACAACAGAAACTGTATGACCAAGACGCCCAGCCGCAGGACACTTGACCAGATTTGAGGAAGAGTTAACGTGTGTGTATTGGCGCTTGCATGACTCATGTGTCACTTATCTGAATGACACATCGCCAGAAGTAAAGGACAGTGTTCTCCTCGGCTCTCCCAGAATCCTGTTTCCCTGCAGTCACAGCCCAATGACACAAACCATTCAAGGCGTGGCCACGATCAAAATGGATGGGTGTTTCCCTTTTCATGTCCAGTCCCATTGTTAATATTTGTTCCGTTAAATAATTGATAACTCAATCATGCCTGAAACGCCCTCAAGACCTGATTCACAAATCCAAAAATGTCTACAAGTCCTATAACTCTCCGTCTTGAACAACATGCACGTACGTAATACTGACAAAGCCTGTGAGAATACTCTCTCCACACAACACAAGACACAATGTTCTCTCTCTCATTAGTAGCTGTCGTTTATGGCTATATTACTCTAAAATCATTTCAATGGAGTCTCCATGGTGACTCCTGTTGCAAAAGGCTCTTGTAAAGCCATGCAGAGGGTTAAATATTGAATGGTCTTCACTGAAGAATGCGGTGCAACCTATTCACAGTTCAACTTGGGAGGTGACGACCTCCTCATTTCTTTAGCGTGACCATAGAGTGTGAAGGAAGGCTATCTAGGTCACGATCGTATGGAACAGACAAAGGCAGGTTGGAATGGGACATATTTGAGTTGGTTGATTTATTATCAATCAGTATTCTTTTCTGCCAGTTGACTTATTGCTGCGTTGATTAATTGTCTCAGCTCTAAATGTATAGGTAGGGAAAGGGTAATATGATTACGTTTCTTTCTTTTACTGTGATCTGGTTCTTCTACCGTTTATGAAGATCGATACAGGAGATTGTTAGCCTAGCTTCAGCATAAACAAGGGAAACGGTAAACATCCTGTCCGAAGATAACGAGGAACTGATGAGCTCACTAATTAACACACACACTACAATCTCTTATGAAATGTCAAATTATCTTTGGTGTTTTACTACTCAAACAAATGAGTTCAGGTTTTGTTTTGTCTGTTTTCGTTCCCAGAGCCACGCTAGCTGTTTCCAGTCTCTATCCTCAGCTATCAACTGTTGGCTGTAGCTGCCGTACAGAGTTTTGACAATACAGTACAGCGGCAGATTGCTATTCATTTTCTCAATTGACTGAGATAACTACTACTATGTTTCACCATAAAATCCAAGAAATTCACTGTTGATCACGTTTAAATAATCAATACTATAATCTATGTTTCTGCGCTTGCGTTACCATCGATTGTTGTTACTTTTTCTTGGAAACAAAACTTTGCACCTTCCACGTAGAGTGTGGAAATGTGCATAAACCCCTGCTCCTGTAACTAAATGATTGAGTCAGTTATTACTGTTGTGACTTGTGAGGCAGGGGTTTACACGGTTAATATGAACGCCTCTACTTTCCTCTGACTAAAGTTGCTCAATGTGGAACTCTGGGTCCTCGCCCGGTATATTTTTAGCATATGTGTCATGTTTTCTTTACCGCTCTGAATGGCTTCAGTTTATTGTGAGTTACCACTGGAGGACTTACTTTGAGATCAGATATCACTCACTCAGTGGTTTCTGTTGGCTTGTCGGCTCCACATATTCACATATTCCATTCTCTGCTGGTTAGAGTGTGTTTTTTCTAGTTGCTCCATCTATAACTGCTGTAAATATAGACTGTGGTGTTTAGAGAAGCAACGTAGATCTGTCAGAGCTGCTACTAGCAAATCATACAATCACTTTCAAATTTCAAACGACCACCTATTAGAGCAGTTTCTGATCACGTCTTCATTTAGTTTTTGCTCATCTGGCTCCACGAGGCTGGAGAGGATGATAGTGAGGCACTGCTGAGGCGCTGCAGCTGAAAGGGGATCTTTGTTTGGCTGTGTAAAGTAAATGCAGCGCTTCCCCTCCTTCCCCTGCTTTTTAGCTGGGAGTTGAAGCTGGTATAAGTTTCCCTGTTGGATTTAAAAAGTTCTAAAGTGTATGCCCATATGGCGCAGCTACAAACTCTACGTGGCTCTGAGTGGTTGTGAATCAAAGTTTGCCTTGCCGCAACTCCTGGGTTGTGAGTCGCCGTACTTGAAGGCAGGAGAAAAAAAATGGGGCATCCTCGAAAATCCACTGTCTAGACTAATGTGTTCTTACAATATCCTGGACGGCACTGTGGTGAGGCGCTTTCCATCCAATGCTGTGATTGGATTTGTCCTCTCTGTTGGATTCAAGCCTGTCAGTTAGTTACTCAGCTTGCGCAGCTTCATGGGAATCAGTGGAGATCTGAATCACTAGACAAGTCAGTGCTGCAGGCCAGACGTCCCTTTTCCAGTGGGCGTCATTGAATTTGTCCAGCGCTGCTCACAATGGGCCGGAGATGAAAGATGTCACTGGAGAGCTCTGTTAGCTCTCTCTCTCTCTCTCTCTCTCTCTCTCTCTCTCTCTCTCTCTCCCTCCCTCTCTCTCTCTCTCTCTCTCTCTCTCTCTCTCTCTCTCTCTCTCTCTCTCTCTCTGTCTCCACTCTGTGTCCACTAACCTTTGTGTCGTCTTTCACTGTGCATTAATAAGTTCAGTTAACACATTGAGGGCCTTTTCATAACCCCCGCAAAGAGACATTTGCCAATAAACCCACAGAGGTGAAAGTCGGTATGTGCATTACCTCAAAGCAGCTATTGTAAATATTTGTCCATTGTTGCATTGAAATGTCATTTTCTGATTACTAATCAAATTTACAATACAGATTATTGTTTCCTTCCATTATGGGTCACAGTTGACGTCAGTTCTCATTATTCCGTGCAGCGCAGGAGTCATACTATTTGTAATGGGTTTTAAATCGCACTTCAATTACTGGGGTGGATCCCTGTACGTGGACATTACATTCTCTGCTCCTGAAGCAGGTTTCAGTTAGATGACCCACTCTTTTTTTTGTATACACAGCCACTCTGATCGATCATTAACCAGAGAACTGAATGCCTTTTTTTTCTGTAAATGACTGAAGTCGCTGCTTTATTTTAGCCCTCCTTTCTTCAATCCATCCATCCTCCTTTGGATATGTCGTTTTATAGCAATCAAACGTTCCTTCAAATCAAAAGTTAGAGAACTATCACTGAATATTCCTTGCAAAAAACCACCTCTGATTTTGAAGCAAAATTCCCATTGAATCTATCTGAGCTCTGAGAAAGTAGAGATAAACACAGAGCCCCATGTGTTGACTCTGCAAATACACCCCCTTACCAAACACACACACACACACACACACACACCAAAGCAGTGTTCTGCTTGTTTACCACGTATAAGCCTTTAGCTATGAGAGCCTCTCTGTTGCTGTGGTCCACTTTTGAACTCCCGTTTGCTCTTGTTTTTCCACAGGTCAATGTTCGCGTCACCACCATGGATGCTGAGCTGGAGTTTGCCATCCAGCCCAGCACCACCGGCAAGCAGCTGTTTGACCAGGTACGGTCCAAATTAGTTCCTTATTGGCCCCTCGGCTCTGTATTGACTCGTCAATGGGTGTCAATTTCACTCTAAAAAGGTTTTGGGGAAACAAACAATTAACAGTTTTTTGTAATTAATTAATATTTATAGAAACAATCAATACAAGCCAGATAATTATGGCCTAGCGGTATTTGTAAACGCAAATATTGCTATGCAATACATATGCAATAAATTCATTCTAGAGTTAAAGGAACAATTACATAAAGTACATTTTTGCTGTCTTGAGAGTTAGATGAAAAGGTTCATAACACTCTTATGTCTGTATGGTATATATGAAGCTGGAGCCAGAATCGTGTTAGCTTAGCTTAGCACAAAGACTGAAAACAGGAAAACCGTCCAGAGTTAAATACATCCGCTTTGTTACTAGATCTTTACAGCTCAGTAATTAACACACCTCATTTGTTTAATCCCAACAAAACGTAAAATGTTTTGCTGTTATGTGCTGGACTATTTCTCGGCTAAGATCATTTATCTGCCAGCCAGCAGAAACTCCAGGAAGTTTCTTCCCCAGCCAAGAAATAGTCCAGCACGTCACTGTTTTTTGAAGGGATTAAACAAACAAGATATATTATGTTAATCTGAGAGCTTTTGAAGTGCTGGTCAGTGGCTCTAGTTCCCTTTGGACAGAGACGGACTAGCTGTTTACATTTCCAATCTTTATGCTAAGCTAAGCTAACTAATCAAAAATAATGATTTAATGCAACAACAGTGGTATCTATCTTTTCATTTAACTCTCGGTAAGGGAAGCACAATTCTTTTTTTTTATTTGATCACAAATGAAATTAAACTTCTCTGTACATCTGTGTCCAGCTATACTTTGCTGTTGCTTTATATCTCTACCTACTTCTTTTTCTTCTTTTTCCAAACTTCTACAACCTTCATCATCTAACTAACTGAATTGCCGTCACTACCAGAGGTCTGTGGTAGGAAAGGAGAAAGTCTGCCCTCATTATCACCGATCCAAAGCTCTTTCCATTCATTACCTCCAGGTCTGAAAAGTTATCTGCTACAGACAAGATTACAGGAGCTTCTGGCTTCAAGTATACTTATCAGTCTCTGTCTTCCCGCTGAGGTTCAGGGATTAATATAAATGGTTTACTGTCGGGGAAAAATGCAGTTTAACATGGAGGACATGAGACATTTATTAAACTAACAATTAATAGCATTCGTGCAGGAAATCACACTCAGTAGAGAGTAGAAGCAGTGGCCACAATAACGTAAACTATAAATGAACCCCTATGGTGTTAGGCACCTTTTTTTTTTGAGGAAATCTCACCCACATTTTCCTATTGTATTTGTTTATTTAGAAACATAATGTCTCATTCACAGAATTTTTTTTTTCAGGATTAGGGAATTTTCTTTTAATTTGCACACTTCCTCTAGTTGTAAAGCTCTATTGTGAAGCTTAGTACCTAAATGTAGATGACATGTCAGTAGAGTGAGCTCCTCTGAAGCTTTATGACAGCACCGGGGGAGGAAAGGCATTGTTTTAGCCACTTCCTGTATAACTTGTTTTTCAATGGCAAGTGTAGCCGACTGTGTGTATTGCGGCTGAATGTCAGGGCTTTTTAGTAATAAAAAAACATTTAAATACGGTACTGTTAAAAATCCCTAGAGGTCAACTTGAATTACAGCCATATTCATATTTAGAATAACAGCCATATTCAGATATGGTTGCGTGATAATGATGTCACTGCTTGTGTGTGGCTGTATTTTGGTGAAGTCAGCACTTCTGACACTTGTGTTTTAAAAACATAAACCAGCGGGCCCTCTGATTATCAGCTCTCAATGCGTCGTTTTGTTTTAGGAAGGCATAGCCGAGGACCCAGTTGAAGGTGTTGGTGAATTCCCCCGCCTACTTGTTAGAATGGCTGTTAGTGGGGTGTGCCACAGATAATCACTCACACACAGTGAAGGTGTCAGAGTCAGTGCAGTGCACTATTTTAGTGCAAATACACAATTTCGTTATTTGAGCAGGGAAACGGTTACGAAGCTTCACGCCTGTTCACAGCGTCTAAAGTCAGGAGCCTGCTTTGTACTTGTGTTGTTGTAGCCGACTACAGCCTCCTGCATAGTTTTAGACAGGTTTCGCGGAAATGCTGAGTAGCAGCAGTGAGCTCATTTCTCGGGTGAGCGTGAGGACTGCTGTGGCCCGTGTGGTCTGCGCTGATCACAACCTTAGTCCCTGTCATGCTGCTCTTAAGGAGTCGCTTCTGCCACTCCCATACACCCCCCCCGCACAGTTTCACTTCCATACGACTGTTCACTGCTGCTCGTTTTCGTTTTGGCTTAACCCTTAATTAGAAAAACTCCCAGAAGCCCCGATTTACAGTAGCTTTACTGGTTAGTTCTGTCTGTCCTCGGTGTGTTTGCCACTGATCAGACCCGATCTCCAGATGCTGGCTCCTGTATTCTTGTGGTCTCACAAGCTCCCAGCGTCAGCTCATGAGAACTGGTTTGGATTGGGTAAAAGCAGAAGAAGGGTTGGTGTTAAACTGAGAACATGTCTTGAACTGAAGTCTGAATAGTTTGTATGACAGACTGCCAGGAGCAAAATATGAAACAAGTTCAATTATACACCCAACCCATATGTCAAAGTCACATTTAAAATGACAGCAAAACTGTTTCAAATCCAGAGAGGCAACATGTATGCATGATGGCTTTTCTTCTGTATAGCTGAACTATTATTAGATGTTAAACTCTTTGGAAAACTCCCAAGTCACTCATCTATTCAGTCCCAGTGACAGCAATAGACCCATTTGTTTTGGGCCAGGACCCACTGCCTCTTCCCCACCACCAAACACACTCCTTCGTCCTTTGTGCTGGTCTCTGTTTGGGGTCTGTCCCCTCCCTTCCCCTCTCAAGTCACTGGAGACTCCATGTTCACCAGCCCAGAGGATGTAGTGAGTAATGCTGTTTCAGCCCAGCGGCATTCCTCTCTCTCACCACAGGGCCCGAGGTCCCATGAACCAGGCAGAGAAACTCTCGCTGTCTGTCAGATCGCTGCAGACTGATACCTGTTCCTATGTAGCAATGCACTTTTGCTAGTTCAATCTAAAACTAGTGTAAAGTGGGTGGTGACTGACTTCCACGACTGCTACTTCAACCCTATTGCAACTGTTTCACTGCGTTTTTGAAAGCATTGCAAGAATGATGCCGACTTGACAAATCTCAAGTATGATCTCTGGCCTGCTGTCGGCAGTAAGGTTTTTCTAAACAGTTTTCCGTATGTGCCTGTTGGCTGTTAGTTAGCTATTATACACATATAAAGTAAAAATAATATTAAAAAACATTTCTACTGCTAGCTCGTAGCGAGGAAGCTCAGAATGTGCAAGTGTCGATCTAAGTAAAAACTATTGTCTTTTTTCCCCCAATAGTTATCAGAACATCTCTGGTGAACACACGATTTAAAGTTTTGCTTTTGTTTGATTCTTTGTGTAGGACCCCAGTTTCACAGATTTGTTGATTAAATCAATTAATTGAGTACTCGACAAAATCGTATCAATGTTAGTTAACTCTGAATTTATTTGCTCGAGGACAGCTTGGCTGCGTAAGAGGGCTCGACATTAACGCTATCCTGAACTTCTGACTGCTTCATACTTCCTAACACTAGCTCTCAGCGGGTTATATTACATACTCAACGCTACTAGTACTCCAATCAAAGCAAGTAAGCTTTGTTATTTGGCAAAAATCAACATCTCAACATTATATAATTAGAAGTATATGGTATTTACTGCTGGTAAGCACTAAAGAAATGTGATAATAAATCATTAAAGAGTTAATCCTCGCTACTGGTTTACTGTTACTTTCATACTGTATTAATCTGATATTAAATTCTATTCTCTGTGGTATGGAAAAGGTCTCCAAAAGTAAAACATGTCACTTACTAACCTAAATGTTACTTCAAATGAATATCTGAGGTGTTCAGAGCGCTCGGTCTACATTGTAGCGGCCGAGAAACTTATTAAAGTCAAGGCAGCCTGCCAAAGCAACCTGCTGCGATGTCACTTTACTAAACCTGCGTCCCCAGATTCAGATTTAATCCTCCTCTAATGAACTGTACTATTTTCAGTTTCCTTTGACAGCAGGTGTTCATAACATGTACAGCGTATAATTAATGCTAGTTCCTCTATTTGTCAAGTGAAATACAATGTTGTTTCAGGTTAAAATGGTGACCTCCCTGTTTGTGCAGAGGTTGCACCGAGCTGCTCTCCGGGAGCTGATCCCCTGAGAGAACGCTTCTTCTAGGTGTCTGAACGGTAGTCTGCTCGCTTTCTCTGCCTCTCACTCTGTGGATCCTAAAGCAAAACCACCATGAAAGGCCCGATTGTTTTCTGAGGCCTTATGAGTTTCATTACAGGTGGGACGCAGCCTCTCTCCTTTCAGGATGTCTTCCAGGACTTGTTGTTGCACTAAATATAATCCATCAGAAAAGTTCCCTGAGTGAAAGCCATTAATGTATCCTCTTTCATTCAGGTCAGCCTGCCCTGTATTTTGTGTCAGCTATTAAAAGATGGCAGTTTGATTTTAATTTTAACCTTGGCTGGAGCTTATCATCAGGAATGGGCTCGGCCGGAGTGGCCATGTGTTGATTCCAACTTCACCCGGGCAACTTCACACCTCACCTGGTGACTGGGTGGGGAATTTGACAGCGATGATGTCCAAAAAAGGCCCGGCACAGAGTCCGTCCCACATACAACGTCACACACATAAAAAAACATGAAGTCTACATGTGCTGTTGGAAAATTGCTCCACGCCACTCTGCCATAAAATGCCTTTTTTTCCCCCTCAGAAGCTCAGTGGAAAATAGTAACTCCGTCTGCTAAGTTATTATTCCAGAACTATTACTGGTTTTTCACTTTTTGGTTGAAAGAAATCTTCAAATTGCTAATCTGAGAACATTCCATCTGTGTTTCCACTGCGGTTGAAAATAAAACCAGGCTCATAATCTTTCTTTTCAATGTTAATAATGAGCAGTTTTGTCCGTGGCAGTTTTGCCAGAACGTAACAGCAGACATGCTCCAGCCGTCTCAGTCGGTTCTTTGAGTCAGAGGCAGGATGTTGGTCATGCAGCACGCCCTCGTTATACAGTATCACTCTTCCTCACCGGTCAAACAATAGGACCACTTTGTGAAAGACCAATCCTCGGCTTGCACATGTGTGCTGTGGCATATTGCAACAGCCAGAGAGATGTGAGCAAAGCGTTTCTTCAAGGCGAGAAAACACTCTTAATATAGTGTTTAGTTGAAAAATCACACCGTTATGAGGAATTACCCAATAATTACCAAATTGCTGTAGCTTTTGATCATGAGGAGACTCATTATTGGTTCCAGTTAGAACAAAAGTGATACGTCAATTACCCTATTAGCATAAAACGTATCTGGACTACTTCGATTATTGTTTTTGTAAGTTGCCGCTTGACAGCTGTCAGGATTTACTAATTTTCTCTTACATCATAGAAAACCAGTACGATTGGTTTCCCTTCCCGTGACACGTATATTTGCCAAATTGCTTCAGAAACAAATATGTAGCGTTTTAAAGTGTACTTGTGTTTTTCCTAACAGGTGACAGTATCATTACAGTTGCAAAGTTCATACTCAGGCTTGTGAATGTGTAATACTATAAGGGTTGTTTAGCAGATTAGCGGGTACCTGAGTATGTCACCTTAAGGTGAGATCAGGCTGCCAGCGTCTGTAAAGCATTCAAAAACCTTTTCATAACTCCTCGCTGAGCTGGAAAGAAACCATCAGTGATTCATTTACATTTATTGGAGAAATTGCCTCACTGAATTCTGAGAGGCGATCATCATCTCAAAGCTGTTTTTCCTTCAAGTATGTTATCCTTAATCTGGAAAAGTTTAGTAAAGTGTCTGCATCGTCTTTCTTAGATAACATTGTATCACTCCAACTATCTGCCTCGACAAACTGTTTTCATTGTACGTTTCTTGCCTTCAATCTGGAGAGAAAGTGATGGACTACAACATCTTTTAATGAATTATTGGTGACCATAATCATTTGTTTCAGTCATTTGTTGCAGTATATTTTAAGACTTTGTCGTTCCTTTTCTCTGTGCAGGTGGTGAAAACCGTTGGCTTGCGTGAAGTCTGGTACTTTGGACTTCAGTACATGGACGGCAAAGGTTACTACACTTGGCTAAAACTGGACAAAAAGGTAAGATTCATCTTAAAAAAATGCATTTTTTGTCTTAAATAATGCTCCAATTTTCAGATTCTTGAGAACTAATTTGGTTAGGGTTGGAAGATTTTTTTTTTCCCCAAAGTTTTGGGATTATATTTATGAATGCTGTAAAAAATTAGACCATACTATGTTCTTTATATTGTCACACTAGTCATTTCACAATGTAAGTTGTAAAAGTAATTTTGCTCAGTAACTTTCCCTCTCTCATTATGTATAAACAATAGAGAAAGAATGCATTCTTTCTTTGAGCTCCAGTGTTTACTTTTCAGTCAATCAGTAGCCAACATATTGCACTACGTATATATTCATGTTCTCTAATGTTCTTCCAACGGAGCGGCTTATTTTGTCTGGTTTCTGTCTTCTTGGGGGTCAGAGCACATGAAATCCGCTGAAGGTGGATTTATTTGACAAGAGCGTGAACTCTTCGTGAACCAGAACTGTTTGGGTTCTTCTCTTTTGTCCCTGAGTAAACACAGACTACTGTACCTTCACTAATGGTTTCTTCTGAGAGGCTCACAATCTAACTTGTGAACGTTTTATATGCAAAAAGCAAAACAGCCAGAGAAATGAAGTCAGAAAACAAGCAGAACTCTAGATGTTGAAGATTGTTTTCTATATTATCTACAAACCCCTGCAGCCATTAGTTCTGCATCAACCGTCTCCTGAAGGAAAGCTCAACTGATTTTAAACATCTAAGTCTGTTTATGGGACTTGAGGAGTGCTGTTCATATGCAAACAAATGTACAGGCCGTTTGAGGCTTGAAGTTTGCTTTGCAAAATCAGATTAGCAAGTCATGTCACTTAAGTCAACATCTGTTGGAGTTTAAGAATACAAGTTTGAAAATGACAAAAAAAACTCTGACCCGACCGAATGTAGCTCCCTCCTCATCTTTGCTTGGAGGGATAAATTTGGGGCTACATTTGCATGAATTACACTAGCATTAGCTACTGGCATGAATAACCTGAATCACTGACGAAACTGTTGTCGGTCAAGTTGCATTGTGGGTAACTAAGACAATACGACACAAGGAGGAATAATGTGTGGAAGGAAATCAACTAAATCTCTGGTGGTGATGCATCATTTCTAAACTTTTTACTTTTAAACTGTCCATTGTGAGTTTGACAATGTGACAGGAGTGCAACGCTAAATTACTTAGCTGTACTGAGTACTTTTTAAAATACACACATGATTACTGGCACTTATGCTTAATAGTGCTGCCCTACAGACTGTAAGCAATATAATGGATACAGTAAGATCCAATCTGATGAATGGTTTCCTGATTGAAACTAAATTAATCTAACTAGGGAACTTCAAAAGCTGCCTATTTGCAATTCATAATCATAAACAACGGTCACTGAGAGAGAGTGGAAGGGTTACGCCTGCCTCAGTCAGCAGCAGTAAACTGTACACTGTGCTGACGCGGCGCTGCAGCTCATCAGCACAATGCCTCGCTGAAACTGGAATATTCCCGGCCTCATTCTCTCCATCAAGACCGCTTGGTTCCTGTTTTGAAATTAGAGGAAGAGACAAATTGTGTAAACATGTACTGTAGCTTCGAGTTATTTAATAAGTGTATTTCCACTTTGTGAGAGCGATAGATCCCCTTTCTGTCAGGACAGTGCCATTAAACTGCGGAACTGTAAACGGTTTCCTAATCTATAAAAAGGTTTTAAAAAGACATAACGTATACTTATTTATGATTTAAACTATCACAACATATTTTTAAACCACCATAATTCCCGGATGATCACATCTTGGTTCTTGATAATACTCAACTTGCAAGTACACTCACAATCCAGCTTTTACAGTAGTAGGTTATTTTCTTGCCAAGAGGTAGATGAGAAGATTGACGCCAGTGTCACGTCAGTGTTACTGGAGCCAGCAGCAGGTTAGCTTAGCATAACGAGTGGGTACAGGGCCGATCAGCTGGCCTGAGTCTGTCGTGGAGCAGCTGCAGGGCAACAAGCCTGTGCAAATAAGAAAGTGGTATAAATCTTCTTGTCTAATCAGCAGCAGCAAACTTTTATTTTGCCTATTTCACAAAATGTCCAAATATACCTTTAATGCTCACACGATGCTGGATGTTAACGAAGTTGTAATTCTTCTCCAGGTGTCGTCCCAGGACGTGAAGAAGGAGAACCCGCTGCAGTTCAAGTTTCGGGCCAAGTTCTTCCCTGAGGATGTGTATGAGGAGCTGATCCAGGACATCACCCAGAAGCTTTTCTTCCTCCAGGTGAAGGAGGGTATCCTGAGCGACGAGGTTTACTGTCCACCGGAGACAGCCGTGCTGCTCGCCTCCTACTCTGTGCAGGCCAAGTTTGGAGACTACTACAAAGATGTCCACCAGCCTGGATACCTGGTGTCTGAACGCCTGCTGCCACACAGGTGAGATATGCCAGGAGGTTCAGAACAGTGAATGAAGCTTTCTGTTGTTACAGTAACGCCTAGATCACAAGTCAAGATGCTGTGTAGGTGATGGCTAGGCTTATTAGAGGAAGAAGGAACTAAAAAAAACTAAAGTTCACCATCTCCAATCTAGAAGCCAAAGAAAGAAACAAGCAGATTGCGTTTCATCTAAAACATTTGAATCATTTGTGTGGGTGTTTGCGTGTCATCTTTTATAATTTGCCATTGTAAACATTTGTCAATTAAGCCTTCTCGGCATCCACAACCTAACTCACATTTAATATATCAGAGTGTCTCATTCTTTGCACCAGAGCACTTTATAGTTTTTTCTCATGATTGATTAATTATGGCACAGGCTTCAAAGAGTCCAACGCACAATGAACAGTGTGCCAAGATGGTGGCTGTGTTCTTTGCGTTTCTCACTGTTGAAGCAGGTGATGCTTTGCGTGGGTGTGTCAATGACTGGTGACAAGCATGTACAATTATATCTGCTCTTGTCATCGCCTGAAAAGGTCAGGATCATGCAATGATTTTGAAATGTTTAAAAAAAAAAACAGCTCAATTACGCTGTCAAATACACGATGATCGTCTTTTAATCCCTGTGTCTTGACAAATTCAAAGTCTTGAGGTCATTGTGGGTAACCATGTGAACTGTGTCCTGAGGTTGTCACGATCACAGGCAGTGCTGTTGATTTTTAAGAGCTGTGTAGGATGGTACCTTGTTGGATATCCACACGAGTACAGAAGTGTATGTGGTTTTTGTCGACCCACCATCGCCTCAATAGTCATTCGTCAAACCAAAGCCAAAGATATCCGATTGTCTCGTCTGTTCGTGGTCTTTGTGCGGTCACGTAGCTGATCTTCGCTGCTTTCTTCTCGCTTTCTGCAGAGTCCAGGAGCAGCACAAGTTATCCAGAGAGCAGTGGGAGGAGAGGATTCAGGTGTGGCACGAGGAGCACCGTGGGATGTTGAAGTGAGTGTCTACTTTTTCTATAATCTCACTTTGTGAGTTAATAAGAAGACATTGAAAGAATAACTTCCTGTTGTGCTCTGTTGATTCTTGCAGGGAGGACGCTATGATGGAGTACCTGAAGATCGCCCAAGACCTGGAAATGTACGGAGTTAACTACTTTGACATCAAGAACAAGAAAGGGACAGAGCTGTGGCTCGGAGTGGACGCCCTGGGACTCAACATTTATGAAAAGGACGACAAGTAAGCACTGTACTGCTGTTGGTGTCTGTCCTGTCTGCTTCTGCATGCCGCTATAGAAGCTGCCGCTCTGTGAGAGTTAAACCAGCTGAGCCAGGTCTCTGTCTGTGCCTCTTCACTATTCCTGTTTCTCTGCAGACAGTACGACAGGAATAACAAGCGATGCCAAATGAATAGTCTTTGGGAGGAGTATCTCCAGAGGCAGATTTGAAAAAGGATGCTTATTGTGTCTTTATGATCTCAAATCTAAACTTTGCCCATTTGAGCTGAACTGTTTTATCCTGAGGGTTCTGGACACAGATCACAGTAATTGTGTGTGCATCATTGTCTCATGAATTATTTAAATACATATAGAAATATTTAGAATACATCATTTGTTCACACCACTGCTGATCGGGATACAATTTCTACTCTCCATGCTACTTAACCGCACCCTTTGAATCACAAGGTACACGTTGTTCCATCTATACTGACGATGATTTGTATGAAAGCCTTTATATTTATTTAATGTCCTCCCTGAGTTAGAGCTGATCTAACCTCAGACTTGTCCAGGTTCATATCTGTAGTTAATCACCCCCCATTTATGTTTACCCACAGACAGTAAGACAGGAAAGTCAATATTCCTCTTTTGTATTTGTTTGTTTTGATGACTCTTGGTATTGTGCTTCAAGGGAAACCTTCTTTTTGGGATCTGTGAAAGGGTGTTGACAGGCTCTGGTTTACAGGGCAAGACAGTTTGGGAGGTAATCACCCTCTATTTGGTGAAATGAGTAGGGAGATCTCCTGTGGCTGGTGGCCTTGTCTGTGGAGTTACTGGAGTGAAGTGTGTTAAAGGAGCACTTCATCCCAGGTGCCTTCAGTCATTGGCTCTGTGCTGGAAATCCTTCCAGCTCTGGCTGAGGTTTTTGTTCACCACCAGATTTGAGCTTTTCCCATCAAACTGTCTGCACTGTGTCAACTTTCATGTCTGTTGAACGCAGGCTGGTCTACTTTCTGTGTCCTCGTGGAAGAAATGACCAGAGGCAGTTGGTGAGCGGGTAGTGGCAAAGTTAAGCATGACACGTCTCTAATTTAACCTTCACCGGCAAATTCTTCAACTTGTATGAGACGTCGAAATTGTTTCGTTACTGTAACTGCTTTTTTTTTGGTTAAGTTCATCCAGTCTTTCATTGAGACAATAATTGTGTCTCAACTGTGGTCAGAAAGGTTTGACATCAAAGGCTGCGCCGGCCCCCTGTGTTCCCGTGGGAGTCGGTCTCTTTCTGTGCTCCCTGGGATCAGGAAAGAAATGCCTCTCCTCCACGGTGCCCTCTGCTGTAACCATGGCTCCGCCGACTGGTTTTTCAAGCTGTGCGGCACTTAAGAATGTGAGGCTAACCTACAACACTGTCTCTCCAATGAGGGCAGCCGGCCCACAATGCAGCGGTGCAGCCGAGGCTCTGCTCAGACACAGCCTGTTGCTGGTTTAACTCCTTCCGCCCTCTTGCTCTACGAACCTCAGCGCTGCTCATTTTAAAGTGCGCGGACTTTGAGAGGTTTCCTTGAGGCAAGATTGTGTCTGAGTTTTTGGAGCTGAAATAAAAAATATTTATAAGTTTTAGCTGCTATAAGTTTCTGCTTTTTTAAACCTTGTGTGAAAACTGAATATATTTGTGTTTTTGACTAAACTTCATATAGTTTTTATTTACATTTAACTTATTTATGATATTTATACATTTTTGCCAACCACAGTGTCTTTCCTTTCCTAAATCACTGCAAGCTGCACTATTTCACAACAGTAATTTCACCTGGTATGAATCCATTGAGAAAAGCACGGCTCAATAACCGGTAGAAATATTCAATCGCTGAGATAACTTCCACATTGTTCTCTTAATTCCATAAGCATGTGTCAGGGTCAGTAATTGAGAGAAATTCCTGTTCAGGCAGTATGGTTTCGCAGCAGACTTTCGCAACGAGGTGGATGGCTGCCTTTCTAGATTACAACACTATCGGCTTGTCAATGTTTACTGTGCTACTTCGTATTGTGCTGAATGAGATTGGCATCCGTTCACTTTGTCTGGCACAATGGAGCGGCAGGCCACACCCCAGATTCATCCCCCATGCTGCAACACTGGATGCAGAGTTTTATCAACACCACAGTATGAACGATTTGCCTGAAATAGTCTAGTGTTTCATTATGTCCCCACGACACATTTAACTATATGTGTTACTATAACAAATAGAGCTACAACTAATTAATTATTTTTCTTGATGATACAGGTCACACAGCAGTGGGTTGTGTTAGATAACATCATTATTACATTGTGGCCATACAGCAAGTCAGTGTCACAGTCTAACGCCCTTGTGCATGTCATCGCTTCCTCAGATTGACCCCAAAGATTGGCTTCCCCTGGAGTGAGATCAGAAACATTTCCTTCAACGATAAGAAGTTCATCATCAAACCCATTGACAAAAAATCTCCGGTGAGTAACACTTCTGCAGTTTTTCACATATGCTAACACGTCTTATCTTGAAAATACTTCCCTGAAAAGTTTCCTTTACAATTTCCTCTAGTTTATGAATGTTTCCCTGCAGATAAAATGAAGCTTTCAGCCTATTAAGTTGCAGCGTCCGTCTGTTCTTAAGCTCTGTGCTTACTTTGTACCTGTGGCATCATGTTTCTCTGAAGCGGAGAGGAAAACCAATAGACATATCCTCGGTCTGACGTAGCATACTAAATAGCCAGGGCTGCCTTCCAAATAATCCCATTAGTGCAGGATTCCAAACCCTCACAAAAGTAAATGTTATATACCTTATCTCTGTAGCTCAGGCTATCTTACCTTGTACTATTAGTGGCGCAGCCTCTACTCTTTGTTGTCTGCCTGCATCTGCTCGAGAGCTCCACTGGAGTCCTTTTAACAGGCGGCTAAACGCTTGATTCCACCTGGTGTTTGTTCACTTTTCCCCTCTTTCATATTCCTCCTTTCTGTTTCTCCTTCCCCAGGACTTTGTGTTTCTTGCAGCAAGGCTGAGGATAAATAAGCGCATCCTGCAGCTGTGCATGGGCAACCATGAGCTGTACATGCGTCGTCGCAAGCCAGACACGATCGAGGTGCAGCAGATGAAGGCCCAGGCCCGAGAGGAGAAGCAACAGAAACAGATGGAGAGGTATATACAAAACGTTCCCACCGTCCCAAACACTATTCACAATAATGGAAAACCTTCTTTTAACTATTTAACACTTTGCAATGTATTTCACAAGGATGAGTCATTCAGTATTATTCTTTATAGAATTTCTGCTTGTATTTTATATATTCTTATATTATCTCTCTACAAAGACCTTTTGTCAAATTATTACCTCTGAGAAAACTATCTGTTGTTTTAGATTTAGTTTTACACAAGCGCAAACATTTATCATATTTTAAGAGTGAATTGATCTTTATCTCAGTCTCTGAGTAAAATTGTGCGTCTGTGTATATGTATGTATATACATTTATTTGTATTGTTAAACAAATGATTTTTCAAAATGGGTAAGGCTGCAAGAGTTTAAGGCTGCATCTACAATTGTGTTCATTATTGATTAATTGGCTAATTGTTTTTTTGTTTAATCTAGTCATCATTTGATTTTTTATAAAGTCAGATAATAGTGATTAATTGCCTATCAAACTTTCCCACAGCCCAAGGGGACGTCTTGTTTCGTCCAAACAATAGCCCAAACATAAATATATTCAGTTTATAATCATATAACGTATATATGTAGACCAGCAGTGCACGTATGAGCAGTTTGACCTTGTTTTCTTCAGTCTGAACCAGCTTTATCAACGGCAGGTACTCTTCTTGTAATGCTGTTCAACATGTGTGAAGCCTCCATTCATTGGGCAATAACCCTCCGTTCCCTTTTCAAGTATGGGAAATGTGCTTCCTAAATTGGCTGAACTGAAAGTGGATGTTGACCCTGGTCTCAGCTCCGGCTGTCGGCACGCTGTCTGTCCCGTACAGCTGTTCAAACATGGTGAAGTAACACCGGGAGACAGCCCAGTAAATACCAGTGGGTGAACCATTAGGTCACCAGCAGACTGAGTTAGGGTTCAGACGCAGGAGATCACAGTAGGACGGCGGCTGATGTCCAAAAACAGTTACTAGATAGTTCCTCGTCTCTGAGGATGGCTGATTTAAACACAACTAAACCCTCAGGGAGATGTCAGGTTGTTAGTGCAGCAACAAGTTATTCAATGAATAATAATAAAGGATTAGGACAATGAGGCAAACCTGGCCCTCCAACAGAAATATCTGGTCCCTTCATTCAAGTGTTTCCTTTTATCGCTTACATTAAAACTTTTACATAGATTATGTTGTTGTAAATCGACTGTCGATCATCATTATTGATCAAGAATGAGAAAAATTGTCAATTGCTGCATTAGACAAATTTCACACCAGTCATTTTCTTAAATTGAACAGATAAGTTTTTCCCCCTATTTTCTGACATTTTTTAGCTCAAATCATTCGTCATTTAGTTAATTATTCAAACTAATTTAGTTGCAGCCCTACAAACCTTTGAAGAATCCCTGTTGTTGACGACTGCATTCACATCTTGCAGCTGTTAACAGGATCTTATTGACGCCATATCGAAGCCTCACTGACTGTCATTTGTCAGTCGTAACTATGCATCAACCATGTCAGCTCACGGCGGCTGTGTCTTATCTGCAGGGCCCAGCTGGAGAAAGAGAAGAAGAGGAGAGAGGCCATCGAGAGAGAGAAGGAGCAGATGGAGCAAGAGAAGCAGGATCTGGTGATGAGGCTCTACCAGTTTGAGGAGAAGACCAAGAAGGCGGAGAAAGGTGAGGAGCGACGGGGCCCAAACATCACTGAGCCCTTTAGAGGAGAATTATAATGATTTTATTTAATCTCTGTTGAGACTTTAGAAACACTCTGGTCTCACATCTCTCCCGTGTCTTGGTGGTAGATCTGCAGGACCAGCGCCAGAGAGCCATGATGCTGGAGCAGGAGCGGCGGAAAGCCGAGGACGAAGCGGCTCGTCTGGAGGCCGAACGCCAGGCTGCTCTGCTGGCTAAAGAGGAGCTGGCCCGCCACGCCGAGGACCAGCAGAAGAGTCAGGATCAGCTGGTCAGTATTTGTAACAAACGTGTGCAATTCTTTTGAGACTTTCAACTAGGTTGCAAATACGCTATATGCATACTGTTAGATTGTTGTAGCGTGTTGTATGTATGTTTTAAGATATGCCTCACATGTCCATCAACACAATCTTGAAATGTCGCACCTTGTTTACAATATCAGGTCAATTCAAACGTCTTCTCACTATAATCTGCTCGTACTTTGTTTGGGTCTGTACCAGACGCATTGCAGGGTGATGTATTCAGCAGTGCCTGGCTACTGGAGCTCCAGACAAAACCACTTTGTAGCGTCCAGCTGAACCACACCCCGTTACTTCAGACTAGCCGCCCCCTTAGCCCAAGCCGCTCGTCCGTGGACCAGCCACAGGACTGTGTGCTCCCTCCCTCTCTTTAACAGCCAGGACAGTAACCCTGTGGTTCCTTCTCCACATTCACAGCTGTACTGCAGGATAGACACCTGCTGCAACGCCTTTTACACTTGAACCCCATTAAGACGCTCGTGCGATGGATTAAGTCTCAAAAAGACGGCAGAGTTTGAAAGCATGTAACTTCACTGCGTGTTTTCACTGAGAGACCAGTTTTTCAGCTGAACACCTTTAACTCAACACTGTCGCAGCCAAGTGCACCACCGCAGGCTGGAATTTGTTCAGTACTTTACAACTAAAGCAGGTGTGCTGGTTAACGCTGAGCCTCCAGTTTGTTCAGTTACAAACCGCTCACATTGATGTGGTGGTGGCAAGGAATATACCACAACACCTGCAGGGTCTTGATACGTTTCAGCAGGCAGCTCTGCTCAGAGGTTTCTGTACGGTTGAGAGCTCTGAATGCGTTTGAAATTCAGATGATTGCCTATATTTACATTTTTATGAAGTTAGCGAAAAGTCTTTTATGTTTTTAATCCAGACAGTGATTTCTTGCTCAGCCAAGACATGTTGTTTTTACCCTTTTAATGTAAAATCTCTGTCAGTCACCCAAACCTCTTTGAAAATTACAGTAATCTTTAGGGTTTCTTTTTTCTTGTTTGCTGCAGTCAAGATAATCGTTTAACAGTGATTCAAAAGCACAGTAACTTAAAGTGACAATATGACTTAATGCTTGTTTTAAGCTGTTGAGAAGATGTTTGAAAAGTTTTTTTTGTGCCTGGCTAACCGCAAAAAAAACATGTCAAAGTTCAATAGATACAGACTTGAAGCCTGAGCGAGTTCGTCATGATTGCAGAAGGCGTCCCTAAACCGAAGAGACAAAAGATTGTAAACATATCTGTGGGATCTAACATTCCTCAAATGAATACATGAAACAATCATCACGTTCTGCACGCGCTCCTTTAGTGACATCGTCTCGTCACGCCTTCTTCCTCTACTGTGATTAATTGTGCCTCACAGAAGAATTATTGGCAACAACTGTTCATCTTGATGAACCAACTCCTAATATTCACATAACATCGTCGTCGCGGACGGAGACGCACATTCACTTTCACTTTCAGAATTACATTACATGAAGACCAGGGCTCGCTCTTTGTGTAATTTGATCATTATCAATTATTATATTTTATGTGCTTTTGTTTTATTTGTTTGTTTTTCTTTCTTTTTTTTACTGTACCGAGGTCTCTTGATCTCAATGAGATTACCTGATTTAAATAAATATCGTATTTGAATCCAAATATTAAGTCTGGACTCTTCAATAAGTGTGTCTGCTTTTTGTTTTGTATCATCAGGCTGCAGAGCTGGCAGAGCACACCGCCAAGATCAGCCTGCTGGAAGAGGCCAAGAAACGCAAGGAGGAGGAGGCCGACTCATGGCAGCTCAGGGTGAGAGCTTAAACTGAGGGCACCTGCAGTGTGCAATACACTGCAGCGCATTAGCAGACAAGTACAGCACATTAAGCCTACAACGACGGCATTAGATTTGTTCAGACTCTTTCTCCACTTGACAAAACTGTTCAACAGAAACATATGTACTCTATCTTGTTCACTGAAGAGTTAAGCTTGAAATCTTCAGCCTAAAACAAATCAAATTTAAAAAAAAAGGAAACGTCAGGGAGGGAGATTATGTTTATGTTTGTACTGTATTTTGTTGAATTTAAAAAAAGAAATCTGATTTCCTGCCACATTCAGAGACAAAATAAACTGACTCTGTCTCTTCATTCCAGGCCATAGAGGCCCAGGACGATCTGATAAAGACCAAGGAGGAGCTGCACATGGTGATGACGGCGCCGCCCCCGCCTCCACCTCCCCCCATGTACGAACCTATGGACGACAACAGCGACAGCGAAGAGAACGCCAGCACGAACAGCGCTGACCTCGACCTGCAGACTGAAGGCATCAATGACCACCGCATGGAGGAGGATCGCCTGACCGAGGCCGAGAAGAATGAGCGCGTCCAGAAACAGCTGAAGGTGAGGACAGAGAATTCAAGTCAATTATCCAAAAGCCCCAGATACATTATTCAATTAATTTAAGGTTATATGACCGATATCTTTCACTCATCGTCCAAGTGTTTTGAACACATTACTGTAAGTGTTTGTTTGTCATCTCTGGGGTCACAAAGAAACAACAGACCATGAGGATACTAGGAAAGACTGCAATTATAACCGAATGTATCGTAAAAGTTACAAACAGATAGAACCAGAAACAGAAGCAGGAATTGTGTGTTATATTATCGCTGGAGGAAAGATAACTGTGTGGTCACTATCCTTTGCTTCCATTTTATTGTTGGACTGCTAAAATAGACGGAATAGGACAGTTTAACACGGCACCTCCTCTAAACTTTGTTTTTCCCTTGTAATGTGTCAGTGTGTCACGACCTGTACTCATGCGCTGACACCTTTACTTGTTACCACAATTACCAAATGCTTTTGGCTGGCCGCACAAAGAACAGTTGCAACATCACAACTACTACATGTAAATCATTTTAAAGCTAAAATGTCCCCACAAATTCAGCTTTCTTTTTTTCTGCATTCCATTTGATCGTAAATCGTAATTTGATGTTGAAAATTTCCACTGAAACTCCGCCTGAAGTCGGATTTCCAACTCAGAAAGTCGGACGAACCTTCAATGTGACGACATGCTGCTGCCTTGTTTGTAAGCAAAATAGCGGCGTAATGCATTGTTATCCACTGATATTGCCAACCTGATGACCTGGCTGGAGAAAAACCCGTTAGGTTTTCTGTCCTGTCGTACTGGAACACCGTCAGCTTGGGTCTGATTACAGCTTTCACCATTTACACTACTTTCTTCTCACAAACTGATGGCACAAAATGACAATGAGTGCTGGCTCCAGGGAGAAGTGAACGCGGCAGTGATGCACACAGCAGAGGTCGTTACAGTTACACGTGGCACTACTGTGGTGTTGATATTTGTAGGAGACGTTGGGTTTCCTCTCATGCCTCCTCTCCTCTTCTGCTCCCTCAGGCCCTGACCTCAGAGCTGGCTCAGGCACGTGATGAATCCAAGAATACCCAGAACGACCTTCTTCACAGTGAGAACGTCCGGGTCGGCCGAGACAAATACAAGACACTGCGACAGATCAGATCAGGCAACACCAAGCAGAGGATCGATGAGTTTGAGGCCTTATAAAAAAAGCCCCTCACCCTTTCTGAATGGTCACGACATCTCGGCCGTCACACATGGACACACACAAACACGCTTAAACTCATGTATAACACACACATCAGTTGCTGACTAAACTGGAGCAGTATAAGCATCACTTACAGAGAGAGAGACACTCCTGTTTGGAGCGCTCAGAGCTTTGCAAATCCCTCAAAGAAAACTTAGTGCCAAAACCTTTCTCTTCTTAGTGTTTCCGATCTTATTTGTGTATTTGATTGTGTGTCATTTGATCAAATTCAGACCAAATCATTATTGTTTTTATCCAGAGGTGTGATGAAGTAGTGGGACTAGCCTAATTTTATTATTATTACATGATGTGCACATATGATATGTAATCAAAGCCTCGCTTCTTTTTGATGTCAGTCATTCATCGTGGAGGAAGAAAAGGACAGTTTGTCGTTCACAGCGACCACTCAGAAAGGGGGAAAACAGTCAAAGCAGGAAAATGTTTTTGTTTTACATTATATTTGAACACTTCCATTTATGTTTAATATTGCTATACAGTAGTTTAAAATCATCCTAGTTTGATATTTATGCTGTATATGGGACATTGAAAAGGGTATTTCATCTTGGTTTGTATATTTTTGCTATCTACTAATGATAATAAAAACATTTAATGTTTCAAAGATTTTATATATTCACCATACAATTTCCTTTAGATCCATAAATTATAGAAATGAAACTGTAAATTATGACTATTTTTTACTTTAGGAAATATCCAGCTGCATGTCAGTAAATCGGTTCAGGAGATTGTTATCAAGCTCGGTACTTTTGATTAGCTTCTTCTTGCAGTGCTGTTCACAGCAAACTGAGGAACGTCTTCATCCTTCAGATCACAGTGTTGACTGGACGCTTAGGTTTGATATATTTTATTTCTCTGTGTCAAGTTGCTGTGGAGTGGGAGACGGCCATGTGTTGTATGCTTTTAGCCTTCTCAGTGGACTTCTCGCTGGCTGCTCCTCTGCAGGAATCGGTGCCAGACAGTTTGTTTTCACTTTGTAGCCGAGGTGCTTTGTCACTAAATAAACGGGAGCCTTTAGTTCAGGGGTGTCAGACTCAATTTAGTTAATGGGCCACATATTCATTGATCTCCAGTGACACATAAAACGGTATTGCATAATATCTTTCAAATAACAACATCTCCAAATTTCTTTTTCTTTTTGTGTAAAAAAAGTACAAGTACATTTTTGAAAACGTCCTTTATGAACAAGCAAACCAATTACAAAACCTCCTGAGAGCTGTGTATAAAAACAGACGGCTGTTTCTTGACAACCAACAAGTCTTCTCTGTTCTCCATGGTCCTTGCAAGTTAGTATTTTTCGCTGTGGGGAGTCTCACAGTGGGGCAGAATATTATATTCCTCTGCACTGAAAAGTGCTGTGAACCATCACCGGGCACAATGGCTTCCCATTTACCTGTACGAAGAAATTGGACCCGTTTCATTTTTCTTTGGAAACCCGACACTCTGTGTCCACTTTTCTCTTTTCTGACAGACATTTTTCACCCGGGGCTCCTGCATGAGCGCTAGCTTACACTTCACAGTGTTGTGCAGCAGCCAGTACGTGAGCATGTGGGATCCATATGCGGGCATCCGGCATCGGGCTGGCTAGTCTCATTAGGACAAATAGGAACAGCAGTGCATTTTGTTATAAAGTGTAAACATTGCAGAGACGTAGCTCATTTCAATTTTCATCATCATCATCATCATCCTGTGGGCCGGATTGGACCCTTTGGCGGGCTGGTTCTGGCCCCCACGCCGTATGTTCGACACCGCTGCTGTAGTTCTTTGGGTGTGAACGTTGCAAAGAGCTTTGGTGTTGCAGCTTGGTCACAATGGACGGACGCTGACAGTAGCACCCGCATCTCTCCTCTCTCGTGGAGGTGGAGCAGGAAGAGGAAGAGGAGGAGCATCTACTGACACTGTCATGGAAACACTTTGTACATGAACAGGATTTTATAATGAGGTGTTCAACATATTGGCAATAAAGACAAATCTATGGTTATACACTAGTGTGTTTTTATTTGTTCTCTTTTGGACCAAAACACGCTGGTCCACAGACGTCGATCGGTTTTGGGCTAAACATGTGTTCATGGGTTTTGTTCGGCCTCTCCGTTGTGGTAAAATGGCAAGTTTTGCGTTCAATATCTTCAGCAGCGTTCACTAGTGTTTTTAGGAACAATCCAGACTGAAATATTATCTTAAAAATGATTGTATTATAATATAACTTTTGGATGGATTGCTCAGTTTTTTCTCTGATTCTTTGCTGATCTCTGACTTTTTGTCTAAGTCAAATTTTTCACTTTTCCTTTTCTCAACCTCTACTTAATGAATTAACACAACATTGTTCATGGTTCTCAGAAGATAAAACCTGCTGACAAAATGTAGATTATTTCCGCCCAACTTTCATTTATGACAGAGTTTTTAAAAGTTTTAATGACTGGACGCTGATTTAGAGAGACCGAATATGATCAATGGACGCACAGGAGAAGTGGTGATTACTTGATTAAAATGTCTAATTTTAGACTAGTTGACTGTTTTAAAGGACAATTTAAATACCCTCTAAATATAGCCTATAGTTAGCAATGTTATGATTATCTAATGAAACATTTTTTGGTTAATAATAACACTCATTGATTTGCCCTTTGGGTGTTACACTTGTGTTTCTGATTTGTTTTGCTGCTGAATTGTAAAGTGTGTGCATGAACGGTGCCATAAATGCTCATTAAGTTAGTCAATCATTCATTTATTCAAAATATAATGCATGCATTTCATGTCACGTTCAGGGACTGCACAATGCGTCCCCACGTCCCCATTCTTTGTTTTGTTTTGTGATAATTAGCAAATGCTGACATGCTAACATTACAAACTAAGACGGTGAACATGGGGAACATGATTCCTGATGCCAAAACATCCGCTCGTTAACATTCTCACCTTGAGTACAAATATTACAAAAATAATAATTGAAAATAAAATAAATACTTTCTGCATAGTTATAACCACTTTGTTAGTTTAAGCAGAATAATTATAAAGTTACAGACTTAAATACGTTTAATTACAAAGTAATTCCATTTGGTAGATAAATTAATAAAAAAACATTTTTTTGTATGTTCAAGCAATGAATGAATGATGGCTTCCATAAACACTGCACAGTTCACACGATAAAGTTCTGAGTCTTCAGAGACGCTGAATGCCGTCGCGCTCTCCTGAAGTTCATGTTGATGTTGAAGAGAAGAAGCTGACCTCGCTACACCTGTCCAGTTGCCATGGTGACCCTGGAGAGAGACGGACAGCAGTGAGGTCAATGACATCATCTTTTGTGAAACCAGAGACGGAGCATGTCTTTCACACCCTACTTAAACTGAGACAAGGAGGGCTTTGTTACGAGGAAGGAAGAGCTGAGGAGTCACTCTGAAATAAGTCGAACCGCTTCCTGTAAGTTGACTCTCATTTGAGAGACGGAGAGTTGATTTGCGTCGATGTTTAGCTGCTTGACTCTGAAGGAGCATCACCAGAAAGAAAAAATTGGGATGTGAAATTGGATGCTGCAGAGTAGTAGCCTCAGATGGTAACAGCTTCATCCCCTTTATTTTGCATTAATAAGCAGATTAAAGATGAGCAGTACATTGTTTTTAACAAATAGTTGTACAGCAAGAAGGACAGTTTCATGTGAATATTGAAGCTGAAAAGGACTCTTTGACAATTTGTACTGAGAAGCAACATGTATATAAAGAGTTAACATTATTCATATTTAAAAGGAATAGCCAGATATTCTGGGAAATACATGTTAAGAGTGAGATGATAAGATTGATGCCACCTGCAAAGGAGATAAGCAGCTGAGGCTCGTTGGCTTAACTAACTTATCACGAACAGAAAGAAAGTGAGTAGACGTATTTCCTAAAACTATTCTTTTAATCCAGTGACTTGATTTTTCCCAGAGCTTTCAGTAACATAGTGATAGTGATTTCCAAGCATTCATTAACTGTTTTAAATGCTTCACAAATATAGTTGTTGACAAATACATTAACAATAACTTAAAAATGGCCTTATGCCAACTTACAGCTAAATTAATGTGTGATATAAATGATGTAATTGTTTGTATACTTAGCAATATGACATAGGTGGGCTAAACGAGTCACCGGAGTGAGAGTAGGTGTGATGAAGGCAGTGACCTTACCGGGGTCTACCTGCGGCCCTCAGAGGGGCAGCAGGGGCCACAGCTCTGGTTCAGATCCTTCTCCCCTTCAGAAGTGAGCGTGGTCTGAATGAGCTCTCTGCCGGCTCCCGGAGTCAGACACCTAAACACAAAACACACACACAAATATATATAAACACACCCTCGTGCCTATTAAACACATACACTTTATAAAACATTCATAAACACACACCAGAACACACACACCACACCTTGCAGGCCTGCCTGCAGACACTGAAAGACACGCACACACACACACACACACAGACACACACACGCAGGGCCACAATGAGGTGTATTTACACTCTGACGCATGTGTTCCGGCCTGTGTTTGCATTAATGGGAAGGTGTTTGGCACCTTTGATAAGGACGGTGAGTTGATCATTGCCGTGTGGCACAGTGTTCGCCGGCATGGTCGGCATCGAGGTGTCTATAAGACGTGCTCTTCTGACCTCTAGTGCTGGAACGTGGTGCCGTTTTTCCTTATAAACATTGTTTTGTGGTAAGTTACCAAGCACTTTACACTTGTCAGGGACTTACATACAATATTGAGGTACTTTCACGGTTAGGCCGAAGACGTCATGAGGGTTTCTGTTAGTGGGTCACTGTGAGTATCTAAGTGGTAGTTCTTTGAAAGATCTTTGAGCAGTCTTGGATATGCAATTTGTCTATCACCTTGTACTTCTGACTCTGCTCCTTCCTTGCAACGAATAAATGTTCCTGTTTTAATGATTTTACTCTGAGGGGTCGAGTGAACTTTTCTAACAAATGTCTTGTAAATATTACTTAACATGTAAGCTTTTATGTATTATCTTATCTTTAAAAGCTCATTTTATCGTTGTAAAAGTGTTGAATGTCTATTGGATATCACATGTAGCTCATCTGTAACATTAAAGCGCATGAAACCACACCAGAGAGTTCTTCTTATACTTCTTGTATCTACTATACATATTTACCAGGATACTCCTGTATCAGCTGATATGTATTATGAGCTGTGGTATTCTTTTTTTAATTCTTTTTTATACTTGACATTTTATTTAATTATTTCTACAACAGAAACAACAACAAGCAGGTAAATGGGTAAAACAAATAAGATATAATAATAAACCAAAACAATCTTAACAACCGATGAAATAACTTATTAAAGAGTTTAAAAAATATATTAGTTTTGTGTTACATTTGCAATGTAATGTATTTATTTACTATTTTTTTAATTAAAGGAATAGTTAGACATTTTGACACATTTTTTTATTTGCCTTTATTGAGAGAGTTTGATTAATGCCAATCCAATATCTAAATGTTATTAAATATAAAACTACAGCCGGAAGCTACTTAACTTAGCTCAGCAGAAAGTCTGGAAACATCCTGGCTCTGCCGATGGAAACAAATGGACTAAAACGTCTTAATCTCACTAATTAGCACAGGTTGTTGTTTAATTCCTACAAAATAAAACAATTTGAAATAACAATTTCTGATTTTACTGTTCATTAAATACTAAAGACGTTAGCTGTCAACGTAACCGTGAATGCTTTCCCCCTCAACTGTATCCCATCAGAGCTGAACCGGTTTTACCTTTGGACAAAGTGGGTACCAGTTGAAGCGCTGGGAGTCCTTGTCCTCAAATCTCCAGCCGTCCAGCGGGACGAGGACCTCACCAAGAAACACCTTCCTTCTCAGGGTTTCTGAATGCCACACAGAGACCTGCAGTCTCTTTCCAAACAGCAGGTGGCTCTCTATGTGATGCTTTCAAGAACAAGACAAAGACCTGTGTTCAATTTGAGCACGATGTGACACAAATGGATTGTCACAACAGCTGAAGTAAATGAATGTGTCTCTTTACCTTTAAAACTTCATTATAAACGGGATCCGTTGTGTTTTTCTTCACTGTCGTCTTCATTTTGCCGCTCTTTCCCGGCATGATGTAGAGTTTGACATATCTACACAAAGAATTAACACGGTGCTGAGGTTTTGATGGAGAATCCTTCAACAAAAAAAGGTTATACTAAACAAGACGCAGATAGTTATGTTTATTATCCTTACGGGTGACACTTCCTTCTCTTGGTGTCTCCGTAGGAGAGATTTCTGCAGGCGCCGACAGTGATTTCTAGACAGGAGGCGTTGGTGTTGAAGGCCAGAGCCAATTCCAGCTCTCCTGCTATGCTGATGCTCTCGAAGAGCCCGCAGTCGGTGCTGATGCTGCTACCGCTGCTGCCCTGAAGGGGTGACATGTTCAAATTAGATTTTTAAAAGGGCAGACAGACACTATCTTAGGGGCATTCACAGGAGCACACAACAGAACAAGAGATTTAGTCTTTGCAGCTCAGATGCTGAAATGATCTTAAAATAAATCATGGTTCAGTACTCGCACTTTTGACTATATCCTGCCTTTTTACTTAAATGCTATGACTTACTTAACTATGAGTAATCTATAACACTGTCATATTTCACACGACACAGGATGCTGCTTGGGGACTTATTTTATAGTCTATCTCAGAATCAGCTTCTTCTTACTCTCTTTCCTCCAGAGTACTCAGAACCGCAGGACGTTTCTTCTTCCGCCCCGGTGGAGGAGCCTTCATGGTCACTGTCTTTGCTTTTCTTAAACAGGTTTGGAAGACTGGGTCCTTTGAAGAGCTGGAAAAAAAGGATTATTTCTTAACTGAAAGTTATTTCCTCGAAGCACCCATGGGGATAAATATAATTCTTAGATGACTTTAAGCTCCTTTGATAGCCTTGGTCAGTGGTCTCATCGGCCTATTTGGATTATGAAAAAGTTCATCTCGACTCAGTTAAAAGCAGAATAATTAAGGTGAGGGATTTAGGTCGTGTTTGTTGCAACATGCTTGTAAGTACTTAACAAGATTTGTTGGACATTAAAGGTGGAAAGGCCTCTTTAAGACCCGAGTGCTGAAGGATTCATTTTGTAGTTGCAGCTGACTTACATAACAAGATTTCTTGATGTCAGTGTCAGAGAGGCTCTTTTGGGTGCTGTAGTTGAAGCCCGACGCTCTCTGGTTGTTGTCCACTCTCAGCCGGTCTCCTCGCACATCGCTCTGAGACGTGGAAATCTCTGCAGTGAGAAAAGAGAAGTCAAGCACTATTCTCAGAGGGCAAAAAAATAACACAAAGAAAGAAACACAAAAATCTATTTTGAGAAAGCATGTCCGTCCACTGCTTGGACAATTTGAAAAGCTACAAAGTTAGTTTTTTGCAATGTTGCTACCTGTGACTATGAACATGCACAACTCCTGCTGGTGCAGTCAGGGTTGTGAGCTAGTACATTTCCACTGTGGTTATTATTGCGTGTGTTATGACCTCATCGTATATGCTGTGATTACATCCAGAGGAAGTCATGCTGCTACTTCTAAGAAATGCCTCACCAAGACGCACACCGGCAATACTTGAAGTTTAGTGTTGTTGAGCAATCCTGATCAAAGTCAATCATTAGTGAAAAGAGAACACAATGACGCATACACTTACTTCTAATATGGCTGGTGAAGGACATCATTAGATTTTCCATAGATTTATTTAAAATTTTTGAGTTTTTGAAATCCTGCAGATTAAAACACAACTTTAATCAAAGCTCAGTTGATGTATTTTTACACTTTTTACTATAATAATAATAATAATAATCATAATAATAATAATGCTGGATACATGACAGTATTTACCCCAGATCTGCTCAAACACTGAAACTCCAAGAAGGGTGGAGGAGTGGGAGGAACAACTGATATATGACTGAAAAATATGAAGCAAAATGATTGTTTTGAACGCTTGATAAAGATACTTGAACATAAAACACAAAGCAACAAACATGTTAAGATTACTCGTACCTCAGCACGTTGTAGGTCTTTAATATTTTCTCCCCAACCATCTCATATTTGTCTGTAAAGAACATTCAAATCATTAATAAAACATAGTAACACACGTGAAAGCCAAACGTTTCCAAACTGTCACAGAGATGTTTGGAGGACAAGTCGTACAGTTAACTTCCCTGTGACTGTGAACAAAGAAAGTCTTTAAACACGCTCTAATGTGGCCAAATGTGACACATGAGAGAGTATGATGTAAAGATGATAAAACACATTGGAGCATTTAAATGTAAGATTTCCAGACACAGAAAATTGCTTCTTATAATAATTTACCACATTGTCAATACTGAATAATTCAATAACTTGTAATCCCCAAATATAAACAGCTTCAACAAACACCAACCGGATCATCTATATTTTATGAACAAATGCAGTTAAACTGGATAATATCAAGGGAGCATCAATATTTAATAACAATGAATTTTATTTAAAAAAGGAGACTACAAGTAAATACAGGAGTGGAAACAAACCCGTGGTGACTGGAAACTTCTTGGCCCTCTGCTCCAGGAACCACTCTCCGGACCTGAACTTCACGTCCCTGTGAAGAAGAGAAATACATGATTACATATTTACATTGTTAGCTTCCACACTTACTTCATTCATATTAACATATCGCACGCACAGCTATGTTCATGACTGTATTATCATTTTAAGGTTACAGTATCTCTTTTTGCTTGAGTTTTCTTCAGATATTCTATGTCATTTGAGAAGGATGACAGACTTGTTTTGTGTATTAAACCTGAAATAACTGGATGTTTTGGCTAATTGAGGCAGCAGAAACAAGTTATAAACACAACATTAGCATCTTTTAAGTTGATATGATGAACATTGTAAAAAACAGTTGCTTATGTACAGATCTGGAGCATATAGATCACTCATTTGAAGTTGATATGATTCTGAGTCCATTATTCACTTTCTTTTAGCTCGGATTTTAGTCTCCACCAACATCTGATGGTAAAGTCCGCATACAGGTGTTGGTGGAGCTAATGCTCCACCATGCTCACCAGATAGTCTCTAACTGTGCCTGTCTGCTGCTTGGTGCATTGTTGTTGCTGAAAACAGCTGTTTACTGCATTGGAAAAGCTGCAGAGAGTGAACCAAAACATTAAAGCTACAGAGATTCATAAACCCATATGGAGCCTCAGATTCAGCTAATAATGATATGAGGGTGTCCACATTTGATACTTTGTTGTAATAAATATATTGACAATAAATCCACTTCAAATAAACGTAGTTCAAAGTGGCCACATGCATACCTCTCCACAGTTTTAAACACAGCGTAAGCCAGAAAGTGAGTGTTAACAACTGGAGACAGAAGGCATCTTGTCCAGTGATCTGAGCGCCATTAAGTCACACATCTCTTAGGTCACGCAGAGTGGGGAGCTCTCACCTGTAGGCGTGGCAGACCGTGCACTTCCAGCCCGTCGCTCCCACGCCCACGCGGCACTTGCTGCAGATGCGGTGGCTGCAGCCGAGACACACGGCGCCGCAGTTCCACCACTTCCCCAGCGGCCTCTGGCAGCGCGCGCAGGTCCGCTCGCTGTACTGCCGGGAGAGCCTCTTAGCGCCTCTCCTGCGCAGCTCCTGCAGCTCATACTTCATCCTCCTGAGGTGCAGATGGAGGGCAGCGCACGGGTTAAAGATATTTTCAATTTGCAAAAAATCCTTTCTTTACAATTTGATATCCAGACTATAATTTACTGAAAGACTCAGTGGAACCCAAATGCTTTTCTTAAAGGAAATTATATATATATATATATATATATATATATATATATATATATATATATATATATATATATATATATATATATATATATATATATATATATAATATATAATATTCTTTTTGACAAATACTAGTAATAGTAAGACAGATGTTTTTCTTCACCTAGTTTTTTGTTGGTCTCATGATGATTGATAAGTAGTTAGTAAGTAGCTATGGACGTGGTATTTAAAAAAGACTCACCTTATCCTGTCCTCTTCAATAGTACGCAGCTGTTTGTCTCTCCGGAGAACCTCCAGGACTCTTTCTCTCTCCAGAGCTTCAAGCGAACTTAAATCCATCTTTAAAAATCGGTCTCAGTCTGATCGTCTGTGTCACTCTCACAGGTCCTCTTCTCTCTGCCTCTCGCTGCTTCACCGGCTGCTTTTGGGTTCCTGTCTCCGCCTCCTGTCCTCTTTAACCCTCCCCTCACTGGACCCAGACCTCCTCTTTAAGTCCTCCGGAGCTGAGACACTAATCATAAAAAACAGTAAGATTGTAAATGTTATTCAACAGTGAGTCCTGTTCTTGATTATTATCTCCACGGAGAACCCCGTCCACGTCAGAGCCGGATATAGACCTCCGGATCAGATAGTTGTAGTCTTTTCACTTGAGTGAAACTGTGGGGAAACCCTCTTCTGATATTCTTTTCTCCAGAGGCGAGTTAAAAACTACAAGTTTGCAGTTTGCGACCTGATGACGCAGACAGTTAGTCTGCCAGAATAATATCAGTTGTGATGACATTTGAAACAATATACCCGGAAATACTTATGAACAATATGTTAAAATCCAAATCCTGATTTTCTCAAACTACTCATGTCCTTATCTTGACTTCCTGTCAGCATCACAAGGTTTGTTTCCCCTCATTATTCAGCATCTCTCCTGGCAAATCACCACCCATTCCTCAGCTGCAAGGGGAGCAGTGATGCTTCACTGATGGCAGAGCTGCACACCAAACCAAATGCCAAGCCTTGCATTATTGATGGCTGACGTGCGTCTGTGTTCTAGTTTCCTCCTTTCCTGTTTTTTTGCAGGTCAGTAGACTTCAGTTCTTATTTGGCTTCAGTCATCACCTGAAGTCAAACATTTTGTGAATAATAAATTCGGTCTGTTTTTGCACAGTGTAAATCCAGATCTGAATTCTTTATTTTAGAGGTATAGTTTGGACTTTTTCTTTTGAACCAATTAGAAGAGAACATTAAGACTACTCTCCCATAATAATGGTATCAACCTTTCCTTTCCTCATGACAAAAAAATCTAATAAATGTGTTTCCCAAAATGTCAAACTCCTATTGACGTCATAAGAGGGACTCATTTTCAAACATCTTAATTGAGGCCACACCGCTTTTCCTTTCAGCAGCAGACTAGTGAAGCGTGGTGGGGAGGAGAGGAAGCGGCCAGCTGAATAGCTGGATGCCAGCCTGTGTTGATAGATAAGAGCCCGTCCTTGTTACTGTCCAGAGCTGCCGGGAGGCTGGAGAAAACAATCAGCGTCAGCTGTAATTACGCCTCGTGGCTCGCAGAGGGACACAGCTGTTATCGGCCCTCTGCTGACGTGCACCATGCCTGAAGGGATTCTCTCAAGTTGTAAATAGAAATGAGCGAAGATGTGAAATATGCTCACAGAGGAAGCGTGTGATGCAGTGGACATTTCATTGTATTTCATTTGAAGTAGCAACGGCTCTCTGTTTGACAGTTTCGTAAGAGGCTTTTACTTGTATAGAAAAGCATCATCACTGCAAGCTATTTCCCACACGCCTGTGCCTGCAAGCATGATAATACAGACGGTGGTTTAGTGGAGACTGGGTTCACATCCGAGAAGCGAGGGTGGGAGCCCATATCAGCTCGTCGCGGCAGTGACAGCAATAGACACCTGACTGATTATTACATTGGGACCCAAATATGGAGTCTGAAAGTCGTGAGAAAGCCCAAACCAGTCACAAGGTCTCTGATACGTTTCCCATCCAGAGCACAGTTTCCTGGAAGACCTGTGTGAGCGGCTGCATACCTCAAGTCAGCTCTGGCAGCGTGTCACATGCAGGCTCATCACCACAAGCAAATTCCAAATTAAAACTCAACGACTGTCATTGTCACCACATGACTGAGGTCCTATACTTAAGAGGAAATTACCTGCTCTTCCGAAACTTGATGAGGTCACACAAACCACCGGTTTGAGCATATGAGTCTCAAACAACCTTGCAGCAATTTCTTGTCATGGTTTTGACTTCTGTAAAACTCTTAAAGCCCCATAGTGGGTTTCCAAGTTCTCGCCAGCACATCACGAACATTTCACATCATGCAAGTCAAAAACGGAAACGTTTCATTTCATTCTCGCTGTCGCGCTGCATGAAAGATGGATGCAATCACACATGAAACAAATAAAGTTATCTAACAAGACCTCAAGTTTTCCTCCACATGTCCAGATGTGTATGTCTCTCAGTCAACATGTGACAGAACAATGCAGAATATCAATACACCTCACACAGTCAGCAACAGAGACGAGGAACTTAGTTTCCTCATTACAGCGACAGTCACTGTGGACTTTTCCTTTGACGATGACTTAACTGTGCGCTGCGATTACAAAACATTGACTCAACACTACCACGTTGTTGCTAAATCTCAACTGGAACATCACTTGATAAAAACCAAATAAACCCCAAAGGGAAGTCATGTCCAGTTTGTGACCTGAGAAGGTCACGACAGAGTTGAAGTGGTGCAGAGCAGAGAGCTGCAGGATCTTACCTTCAGTACCAAAGTGGTCAACATGAGGAAGTGGCAGATTTTATCCACATAGGAACCCATCTAGAGCGTGGTTTCCTTCCTTTTTGAGTTCACTCGACAGCTGAAATCTAGGGCGGGCCAACAGAGAACCTGCTGGTTGGTTATTTCTCACATTTTGTTAGATACTTTATACAGAAAGTGTTTTTGTGCAGCCCTGATCTCTGTGTGGTGGGTAAGGAATAAATAATACAAGTCACAAGGTCAGTGGAGAAGAGTTTTTATAGGAAATTGTGTATTTGACCGTGGTTGTGATTTCCTACAATACCAAAAACCAACCTGGAATACATGATGGAGATGACAACATGTGTTGAAGGTTTTTTTATTTTCCTCAAACTACCTGCTGACCTTAAACTTTTGTTGTAAAGATAAAAAGATTGAACAGAATTGGTGTTGATCCCAGAAATAATTTCATCTTCACACATGCACACAAGCACACGCACACACACACACACACACACACACACACACACACACACACACACACACACACACACACACACACACACACACACACACACACTACTGGGCCCAGACCGCTCTCCTCTTGTCCAGCATAAAGTAAATATTAAAGTCCAGCAGCAGCTTTTCAACCAACAGCTACAACTAATTCACGTGCAGAATGATACGAAGAGCAAAACGGCCACGAAAGAATGCCGAATTACCAGAAATAAGACATTAATAGCTACAAAGAGACATTAGAAATGAAAAAAAGGTGAAAAAAAACAACCTTTAAATTGAAAACAAGCACAGAATTACTCAAAACAACCTCAAAACGATGCAGTTTGCAGTCATTTAGTCTCTTTCAGTTTGGGGGCATTGCTCCTATGTACGAGAGGCGGAAGGCCTGTAACATGTCAGTACATAGGGGCAAACATGTGTTATCATCCATCCAAGCATCCAGTTAACACACACACTCAAAACTGTGTAATTATCCAAAAAATGGCATTAACCAAAAATTCAAATAAAATTTAAAAAAAATCACAAAATACTAAAAATAACATTGGTGTCATATAAAGAAAATACTAAAATAACAACCATGAACAAAGGATGACAACATCTGGCAGGCTTCTTTTTGTATAGCAGGAGTGATTTTTTAATTCTTAGGTGTTTTTGAGGCTGCTACATGCAGCTGTCCAGATGTTGTGCCAGCAGACACAACTGTTTCCAGATTGTCGTATGTTTCTTGATGTGCCCCTGCCAATAAAAGCAATTGTAGTATAAATAGATTTGTCTTTCATCAATAAATGTTTCTTTTCCCTTTTATTTTGTTCCCATCTGAGGAAACACTTTGGAGCCACTCAGCAGATGTGACGCCATCTTTGGTTAAGAGCTGCAGAGCTCGAAAGCTATAAAACCATCCATGAAAAAAACATCCACAAAAACAAATATACAGCTATCACACATTAACTAATTATACATTTTGGGGAATCAGACATATCACAAAAAACCCAGATGGACTCAATTTGGTTTGAACACAAGGAACTTTTACCAGCGAGGCACCCGTTAACTGTGTCCACGTGGACTGAGGCCTGTGGCGCAGACCAATATGGCTTCCATTGGAAATTAAAGCTTCATTTGATAATGTCTCCGATTTTACGCAGTCTGTAGCAACGTCTTGAGCTGTAGCGTCTCTTCCACTGATAACCGGTCGTGGTAGAAGCTCAGTCCTGCCAGGAGCTCGATGTCTCGGACCCGCGCTGTGTGAAACTGCAGCCAATCTTCCACCCACGTCAAGTCTGACCCGCTCTGAGAGGAAAGTAGAAAAAAAGTAGAAAATCAGAACAAATAAAATGATCAATGTGTTTTTTCCTCTGTAGGGTCTGTCGGTGTGTTTCTACAGACGTAGCTGATGTGTATGAACGTGTAGGATAAAAGTGTGTAACTCACAGCACAGCTCTCAGTGTGGTCAGGTCTGTGAGGCAGGATGAAGGACTTGGCCTGCAGGGGACCCTCGCAGTCAACGGGGCCGAAGGTCGAGTTCCCACAGCCGGTCAGGATCAGGAAGTAATGTGTCGGGACGCGCACTTTATTCCTGAAAACATGAGATTTCTGTTTTTTAAAAACTCCTTTACAGTAAATATTCATTTTAAGTCATGTGTGTGTTTATATGCAGCTTAAGCGGAAGTTCATTCATTCATAATCTCTCAGAGTTATCACAGGGAGAAATAAAGACTGTCAGCTGATTGTGGGCTTTTAATTTAAATGAACCAACCAGATTCTGCGTCGTTTCCTGAAGCCCATCCCATTGTTGCTGTCAAACTTAAAAAATCAACTCCTCTCTGCTGCTGCCAGTTGTCATTTCAGCTCAAATTGGATGCTCGGCAAGGCAAGTTTATCCTAGTTTCACCTCCAGTCTGCTCCTCATGCATCAGAGTAGGATTGCAGCAACTCCCTTCATCATCACCACCACTAGTGTCTGGAATTGTTCCTTATCTGACCTCATCATCGCTGCCACTCGATTATCTTATCAGATGTAATGCATATGTTACACATTATTGTTAAACTCTGATGAAGTATCTCCTGATTGAAATGACGTCACTACTATTTTTGGATGCATCCCGAATCGATCACCTGACGTGTGTGCTGACTCACCCTGAGACTGCTATGAGCGCATCAACATTTCCATCAAAGTCTTCATCAAATATCGGCCCGCTCATGACGTTAACTCCGTTCAGCTGTTGTGAATATTTTGGAAGAAGGACATCATGGACATGGATCCAAACATCTGGGAAATTAAACACAAGAACCTTTCCTTTATCCAAAGTCACCACACAACCGATGATACTGTCGTCATTAGAGAGAAGCTCTAAATTTAAAACAATAAACCTATCGGCTTATTAACAAGTGTTTTATTGTTTGTTTCATCTTTACTAAACACAACTGTAAAAACAAGACCAAACCTCATAGAGGTTCACATAGTGTAGGCACAGGGATGAGCCACCAGGGGGCAGCATCGGTTAGCTAATTCATATATCGGCCTCAATAGTACATGGACAGGATTTTCCTCCCAATGGGACCTCACACTAGTGAGAGAGAGTTTCCATCTATAGCGTGGGTGGTCCCAGTGGAAACCCGACCAGAGCTGTGGTGTCTGAAACACTCTTATTTTTATATATTAATCACTTAACACAATCTACAAGTCACGACAGCAGACCACCTTAAAAGTGAATCTTAATGTGAAGAAAACTTCAGGGCCTACAGTCAGAGGGCAGAAGTATTAACTCTTGAAATGTTCCTCTAAACAAACCCTTTGGTTATGCTTTTGACTAAGAGCTTGACTAAATTAAAGTACAGTAGTGCCATATAATCACAGTGGTCAGATCTTCAGACTCCTTTTGTGTCTTTTTAAGAACCAAAAGTATAGCCTGTTTTTAAAAAAAAAGTATAATATTGAGCAATACAAATGTCTCAAGAGAACTGAACAAACCACAATACCTGCACTCGGAAAATAAGAGCAAACTAAACAGAGCATGACATAATGTCTAGTTGTGATCCAGACAATCTCTTCAAGTTCACTAGTTAATTAAATTGTTCAGCTCTCATTCAGTTGGCAAATGAACCCTTCTGACAATCCTGGAATTCAACATTAACTCGTGCATCACCGTGATTCCCATCTAAATCTAGAAAACAGGAGCAGATAGAGGTTTGGAAGACTGACTCACCTTTAAATGCAGGGAACATTGGTGCCATGTTGCTAGTGATTAGAGAGTCTGCCTCGGGTCCGTTGGCACTTAGATCTAAAGAGAGAAAATGAGAAGTGAAGTAAAATTTAATGTGTTTGCAATTTGGGTAAAGACTTAAAACATTCAGTGGATGTTGTAAAAGTCTGATGTGTTCTGTGAAGAGAAGCACTAAAGATACTTCACATGTTGGTGGAGATAAATATAAAGAGGTAAAGTCATTCACAGCTGAAACTAATGTTTCTTTGCATTAAGTGTTAACCTACCTGATTATATTCAATCATTCTGTTCATGGATTTTCTCTAAATATGTCAAGAAACACTGAAAAATCACATCACACGAATTTCCGTAATCGTCACAACTCAAATTTCCTTTAACTGCACAAATCTGAGCTATAAGGAAAATATAAAGCTAATTGTGGTAAATCCAACTTTCTCACAGCTGTTTCAGAGCTTTTACTTCTCTCTTTCAGTCAGTCACTTCCTTTTGTGGAGTTACCTGAAGCCTGAATTACATACAAAACATGCGGTGAGTCTACAGCGTCTCGATACGGGGGATGGGACTCTCTCTACTGTTGCAGACAGAAAAAACGGCTGCATTTTTACATGAGAATGTGGCTCTGAAACACGTCAACTTGAATTCAACACCCAGCCGGGGACGGCGTGCTATGACCCCCCTCCACCACTTTCATACATACATAGTCACTAAAGCACACACATGCACACACACGCACACACACGCACACACACACACACACACACTCACTGGGGGGATGCAGCAGGCCGAAGGACAGAACTTGGTTGTTTGTGTCGCTACACGGGCTGGCGGACGATGGGATGCGCACGTCAGCACGAAGACATTCCTCCAACGCCGGGCTCAGGGGTCGCACTCTGGTCTGAGAGAGAGGATCAGTGAGAGGTTGACGCTTGGGAGTGTTGCGCAAGATCACTT
Organism: Clinocottus analis; assembly: GCF_023055335.1. NCBI lineage: Eukaryota > Metazoa > Chordata > Actinopteri > Perciformes > Cottidae > Clinocottus > Clinocottus analis. The sequence goes on from NW_027175876.1 coordinate 8,683,557, forward strand.
GGCTTGGTTTTGCTTCGTCAGTGTCAGCGAGGACACTGTTTCTGTTTACAGAGAGTTCCTGATTGTCTAAAGACAATCTCAGCTGACTCTCTATGACATGTCATAGAAGAAAATTACATTATAAATAAATAAAATGTCCAATTGATAGTGCTGAATGAAAGGTCACATGTCCTAATTTATTAGTGTTCATACTCTGAGGAAAATAAAATATTTAAAAAAAAAAAACGTCCACTTGTTGTTGAGATATTTTACTCTGGACCGAAGTGGTGGTGGCATGGTTAAAAATGTAAAAAATAGTTTACAGGCGGGCATACTATTTCAAATCAATGGGGAATAAATCACTATCCAGTGATACACTAAGATTTATGTGTGTTTAAATGGAGAGTTTATTCAAAGGACATTGCCACTCTAAATGCTATCAGTTTATATACAGTAGCTCTTTACAGGAAACTTGTGTAAAAATATAAGAAAATCAGAGACAACGTATCCGATTACAGGCAGAAAAATAAAGCATGAAAAGAACTGCATATTTACAAACATCCTATATTTGGAAGAATATAAATGGAGCATGGCCTCACGCTTTTCATTGACCAATTGATTTTCTAGTGGGCAAATTAGCTTGAAGCTAGTCTCATATAGAGTTGTTAACTCTGACAAGCTGTGAAATTGAAATTTTTCGTGGGAGTACCAGTGGGTTGAGCAAAATACAGATTAAAAAACAACAATCTAAACCATGATTACTTCAAGACAAAATGAAAGCTTGAGTACAACCCTATTCAATTTGTACTCTGCCTGGATGAAAACAAATCCTCAGTAGCTCCATCATTTAGGTGGCATAGTGCAAACACTGTAAACTCTCCCGGGAATGTGCCACTCTGCCTGAAGTCATGATTTACACTGAACCTCAACCGCATAATGAGAAAGACAAGAAGAATTTGAGCCAACAAGAGCACAGAAGATGAGTCACAGCTGCTTATAGAGAAAGGGTTGAGATCCTCAGAAACAATCTCCTGCCATGCCTCAACCACAGATGAAATACAGCCGGGATCGCTCCACTGTACATGCTATGTTTAGAGATAAAAGACTCACCAGAGGCCGGATGGTGTACGACACCCACAGGGGCATGATGCGGTCTTTGCTGTATCCGTTGAGGTAGTTGGATTGGTGGAGGAGACAAAAGCTGGCGCCTGGTTGGACGACTCGAGGGGTACCAAAGGGATGGTGGAGGCGACGTAAACTGGCTTTGACACCTAAAAAGGGACAATGCATAAACATCACGCAAAGTTTTCTAAAAAAAAAATGAAGAAAAAAAAAAACAATACTCACTGGAATCAGTTGATATGAGAGCTCTGTTCAATTCGGTCTCCTACAAATAAATTATTGTCAGTATGCTTTTGGTAAATACATTCAAATCAACACTTTCACTCTACAGTGTATAAAGCCCGGCACGTTTTTAAATATCTGCACTAGGAAGGATCTGATCTGAGTATTTGTCAACTTGAGGGTAGCATAAGTGTAACTGGTAACTTGACTTTGAGAGAAATTAATACTAATTTATGTATTTTATTTCACTACATTTTAAATCATCTGCATCAATAAAAGCCCACGGAGAGGGAAGTATTAACTGTAACAGGAAAAATGTTACGAAATGAGTCCACAGCCATGTAAGCGGTTCTGTGAGGCAATACATGGTGGATACACTGTGGTTTGAGCTTAATGCTAACATCAGCACATGCTAACTTGCTGACATGTATTTTTTTTGCAAGAAAATAAAAGGCCATCTTCGAACAGCATAAAAAAAATCACTCTGGCCATGCTGACGTGATGTTACGAAAGCAATGTTCAACATATTAGCATGCTAACTTTTCCTAATTAGAACACAACACAAAAAACATCGTTAGCTTTGTAGGTATTTAGTATCAAAACATTTTGAACTGATAAAGCACTTTAAAAAATAAATAAATTACAATTCATCCTGACGGGATAATGAATGTGTGTATTTCTGTATTCCTGATAGGAGCTGAGATATTTACACCGGATAAATGAAAACTCAGCATCATTTATCCTCTGGGATCATTAATATCTTCATCAAATGTCATGATAATGCATTCAAAAGCTTTTGACAAGCACCGCCATGACCCCACTAATGTGTTGGTACATACCGCTGTCTTGTTCCGGGACGTACAGGAGCACTGCAGGTCGTCAGCGGGGACAGGGTCGATGGCCTCACAGAGCATGTCATGGGAGAGCTGTGCTGGGTGGACCGGCTGGTGGACGGGACTCTTCAGAAGGTGGTTCAGACTGCCGTGAGTGCCATTGTTTGGAGCGGGACGAATACCGAGAAGATCTAGAGGAGAATGAGAGAACAACTGTACATTATTTTTGACAACCTTTTCATGAACTTAGTCATCTTTACTGACAGTTAAAATAATACTTAATGATATCATTATAAAGTCACAATACAAGGATTTGGTGACACCACTACAATGATGGAACAAGTAACATGAGCGATCACACCAATTTCAAAGCACTATATTAAAGCTAAACAAAGCAAGAAAGTTGTCTTTATATAAGGTTTCGTAAGTCACACGTAACGGCCTATAATTTAATCATATTATCTGAACAAATTACTTGGAAGGGAAACTGTGTACAATGATCATCATCTGTCTTTTGCTAACATGTAACCTACTAGATTTTGGAGAGCTTCTGTACTCGGTGCTACTTTGACCTTGTCGTCCATGTTCTGTGTGTTACTTTGTGGCTTGAACACCTGGGTTCAACTGATCGTCATCAGATTGTGTTAGTTCCTCTTTTTGAGGACATCTGGTTGATGTGGCTGCTCTTTATTTTCTGTTGCTCTTTTTTTCCAAGGCACCAAACAAACTGAAATTCGCTGGAATTCGGGGAAGAACACCTGTTTCCTTCTCTGAACTGTTTTTACAGCGTTGGAAGATTTCAGCAATTGGATGGCAAATCATTTACCTCCAAGTTCCATGAGGCTGTGATTATCCTCAAGATCCCAACAGGTCATTTTATCCAGTGACGTAAAGTGTAAACAAATGTGAAATGGCTGCTATGGGCACGAGCATCATCACACACAATTGTACTTTAACTCACTCCACTCAGAAGGTTCTCAGTCTTGGAAAAAGCATAATTTGGGTATGACAGGAAAACTGTTCAATGTGCTGTCATATTAAAATAAACAATTTAGGTGGGAGACTCGTGGGTAAATATATAACCCATTTTATTTTATAAAGTATTCATTTAAATATGAATAGAAAAGACTAAAGAAGGGATAAAGTACTCTTTCCTTACCACACATGAGGTTATATATTTCAATGCTTTCAAAAGGAGGCACAACGGTGTTTTCTTTAAATCCTGGACCATAACCAATGAAGATTGCCTGAAAAAAAAGTAGATACACATTACCATATTGACATTTATGCATTTATTTGGAGACATTTGCAAATGAGAAAGTACAGAAGACCATTGTGCCCGCCAAGGCAAGCTTGATTTAATCAAGCAAAACTCGTTCTTTAAATAACACGATGTCAAACACGTAAATATTTGAAATGAACTAAAGTGAAGTGACCTTATACAACCTTGAACATTATTCTAGGAAACATGTTGGTTGGGTGGGTTTGGGGATATTTGCAGGTGAGTAAACTCACACTTTTCCCAGATCTTTTTCTTAGAAAAGTCAGCACCTCTTAAGCTAATTTAACCAGGTCAAACTCCACAGTAAACGATATACGGAAACATCCACCGACGCCTTGTGATGACTAAAATGAAGGCGGACAGACACGGACACATTTCCAAATTAGGCCAACTCCATTCATAGCAGAGAATGTGAAGGAGGAAAGTGACTTCTAAAAACAACAGTAACTACTGTGCTCAAGTAGAGTTTTAGAGCTCCACAGTATTTGTACAGCAAATACAGAAATGTATCTTTTATTTAGACTCAACATTAACTCCAAAATCCAGTGACACCAGTGGTCAATCTGCTGCACCCTTGTTGTAGAGCATCTAGTATAATAAATACACTTTCTCCTCTGCTAAGGTCTCTGATCTGAACTACATCTGAAACACTTGTTCTTGAGTAAAATATCTTCATACTCTTTAATGTATCTCTGTTTTCTGGAGTTTACGTCCGACAAGTTAACAACTAAAGCTTCAGGCCTTTCAGACCCTCTTGTTTTTCAGGATTTGGGATATTTTGAAAAGCATGCACATCACGGATGAACACATGCGTCTTTCCTTCCTCTGACCTGCATGTTGTCGAAGAGGTTATCTGAGCCGTGGAATCCACCGGTGCAATACTTGAGTTCCTGCCGGTTACTGTCGAGATAGAACAGAAACATTTTATCTGAGGAGTTAAAGTGGAAGGAATAAAGGGTCAAAGCCACCAAAACACTGACAGTTCTTGACAAGTGTTTTCCTCGAATATTCGACTTCATGGTCAGGCGAATCAAAATCTATATAAGCTGAAGAGCAGGCCATATCGCATGCAGACTGCATTCTTCAGCCTGAAACAATTTCCAATGATTACATGGTTGCTATCCATCAAACGAGTTGTACAACTCTTCTCCAACATAAACGCCTCATTCATTATAAATGATGACTAACACTAATTACTGTAAATGCTTTAACTTCTGTGTGGTCAAAGAACACTTTTTTCTCCAAACCCCAAACATTTACATTCATAAACACACTCTGGAAACTTCCAGTGCATATAAACTGTTAACCGTGTTAACTGTGAGATGTGATGACAAGCACCGTGGCTTTATGTTTATATTATTTAATCTTTGCATTTTAGTCTTCTCCCAAGCTAAATAAATAGTCTCAGGTCATCCTTTGTTTACTAACTTTGTCCTTAAATTTTAAGATTGCCATTCAATTAAATGTGCGCTAAAGGTAGGTTTGCAAGCCTGCTGCACTTTAAATTATCATAAAAAATGTAATTAATGGAACACAAATAACCCGTTAGTTATTAAAAGTTACTTTTCTTCCTTGCAGTCAGTCAGAAAGCGTTTTTTTGCTGACAGGCCCTTCTTGCCACTAAATACAGAGTATTGCATTGTATGTTTTGAAAACAATAAAAGAACCGTGTAATCTTAAAAATAAATCAGATGGGTCAGCTCTCTGGCATTTCAGCTATTTTTCGGCTATTTGTATGCTCCAGTTAGACGTTTTCAGCTTCTTTATGCCATCCCTGACAAAGTTTGACAACCTCACAGTGAACTCTGCGGCCTGATGGGTGACTTACAGCGCAGCCTGCCACCCCTGCTTCATGTAGAGGTGTCCTCTCTCTATGCGTTTGTTGTTAGCAAAGTGCATCCTTTTGGGGAGGTTTTCTTTGAGGTACGGCCTCATCGGTTGGTCAGCGGTCCTGCACTTCAGAACAGACACAGCAGAGGACAGTCAACCCACAGCACAGGGGGAAGGCGATTGTTTGACGTGAGGCCAAGCAAGCAGATAATTTTTCTTTCTTCTTATAAACACAAAAGTCACATGTGGAATACTTTGCATACCGACAGTTTCTTCATCAGACCATCGTAGTCAACTGAGGAGGGAAACACAGGGAAATGGTCAGCCACACTGGTTACAGACAAACTGACACTGAGTGATTCTGCAAAGCTGCAAGAAGAGGAAGTTGGGCGTTATCGTCATTCACTTACAGGAATAGAAATCCTCTGGGAGGCGACGGGGTCTGATGCGAGCAGCCGCGCCTTGGATGACGGCAAAGTCATCGGTTTTGTTCAAGTAGGTCGACACATATGCTGCCTTCTCACATGAAGCCTCCTCCATGCCTGTGAAAAATACATTATTTTGTCCTCAATCTTTCTATTCATATATATGGTGAAGCTTTGTGTTTACATATGTAAAGACTTGACAAATCTAGCCGTGAAATATGTGAAGTTGAGCACCAAAATCCATGCTTCTGTTGTTTCATGCTAATGTTTTTCCTTGGAGGGACACACATGTTCATCAAGTCAGAAATGCACTTCATTTTTCAAATATGTGAACACTAATAAGTCCTCCTTGTTCCTTGTGCTAAACTACACTCGAAACAGCACAACAAAATGAATAGCTTCTTTTTGAAATGATGTCTTTGATGAAGATAACTGGGCATCGCCCCTGAACCACGCATTCCAGCACATTTTTCTTTAATATACCTAATTACAAGACTAACATATGGTCTCCAGATGTCCAGAGAAACTTCTTGTCACAGAATATCCTGCTTACATAACACTGAGAACAGTTTTTACCAGTTTACTCACATATAACACTCTAGTTTACTGGAGTTTACTCATATAGACCAAGCAATTGAAGTCTCTAAAGTCCTCCTCACTGGCACGAGCTTTAAAACGGTGATACATCGCACTACTCTGTAAACACAGATATCTAGAAGGGATGACCTGAGTCTGTGTGGATGCAAATGCATAGCTTTAAAAACACACACAAAGAAAAAGACTGAAAGGGACAGAACATACATGTTCCTCTAAATTGCTTAATGTTTTGTCATTGTACATTTTAAGGAATGTAAGGAAATGTATGGAGTTCACTTTTATATTGATGATCGTTTAGTCAACTTTTTGAGAAAACTGTATTGTGAGACGACGCTCTGAAGTGTCTCATAGCATGTGTGCAGGCTCACCGTGGTCTGATAGGATTATAATGTTGACACAGTGGTGCAGGTTTCTCGTCGTCAGGCCATCCATCAGCATGCCCATAATCTTGTCCACATTTTCCAAGGCCTCAACGACCTGAAGGCACAACAGCATTTACAGCGCTCACAGATGTCTCCGGCCCGAGAACAATAGTCAGGGAAACTGTAGGTCCATCCTGTAAACACCTCAACAATAACTTGCTTCACCAAATAAATAATAAGCACATTCAATGGACTAAAACGACTTTGTCAGCATGGTTCATAATATTAATTTTGTCCGGCTATTGTTTCCAAGGATGAAGTATCACCTTCATAGATGTACTTGTTCTGGTAATCAACAACCAGCTTATAGTTGCAGGTTTAATGTTTAGCGACAGACTAACCTGCCTGCTTACGGGTCCATAGAGATGTCCTGTTGTGTCAGGTTCATCCAGGTACAACGTGTAGAAGTCTGGTCTAAAATTACACAGACAACAGTTCAGTGAGATGTTCACTGGGTTTTGATGGCGACTCACAACATCACATGTTTCAATGATAATGAAGAACGTGTGATACCTTTCTCCTTGGGGTAAACTCAGCCATTCAAACAGGGTTGTCACTCTCTGCTCAAAATTAATCTTCCTGTTTACAAAAAAAACACAATATTATGTATGAACATATTAAAACGCCACTATACTAAAGTATGCTATTGATATTCTTGTCATGACTTTAGAACAAACCGGCATCACTCTTACTTGTCATACTGCTTGTATAAGTCTGGGAAAGTGCCGTTGATTCTTACATCCGAGCCCGGCCAGAAGAAGGTTCCTGCTTTTAGTTTCTGACGCATGGCAGTGATCCAGACCTGAGAGGAGGAGAGAGGGGAGGAGACGAGAGAGAAGGAGAGGAGAAGAGGAGAGGAGGAGATAAAATAATAGAAAAGAGATGGAAGGGAAGGGTAGAATGGAAAAAAGAAAGAAAATTAGAAGCGATAAGAGGAAAGGAGAGGATATGAAAGGAAAAGTGATAAAGTAAGTGGAGAGGAGGTGAAAAAAGAGGACATGGGAGAAAAGAAAAGGAGAATAAATGAAAAGGAAAGGAGAGGATATGAAAGAAAAAAGATATGAAAGAAGAGGAGACAAAAGAAAAGGAGAGGAAAATAAAATAAAAGAATAAATACAAAACAAGATGAGATGAGGGACTAAACTGTAGCAGACTAATACCTCATTCATAAATCTCATCACAACAGTGTTAGTCCATTAGGATAAAAGAGTAATCACTCACAGCCCAGCCAAGACTGATGGAAATATAACTGCATATGTTGATGTTTAATCAATACCAATACTCATTACTGATTTGCAGGTAGAAGTGTTGTAAACATGCGTTGGCTGATGCACTTAGTTGTGTTGGTTCATTATGAAAGAACTCATTCCTGGAGTCATCACTCATTTTTTTTCTCCTTGACTCCTGGAAAGTCATGCGGCTGCTGCATGGATTATTTTCTAGAGGCCTGTCACTCAGTTGAGGAATGAGATTTAAGAGACCTCCCATTTAAACTGGAACCATAACACATCTAAACAATCACAAGCTGTCATTTTGCCCCAGCATAATCCATAATTATATCCAGAGACTCATTCCTGCACATGGGGGAGCAGAATCTCAGCGATGAAAATCTATCCACAGTGCTTTATATGCTTTACTCAAGACAAGTGCCTCCTCCTGATTCATGTTTAGGTTTTCCACAAAATTAGGGTGTGTTATATTTTACAGAAAAATACTTTCTGGCTCAGAATCTCCATGAACTGCCGGCTGTGGCCCTGATGAAGAAACACTTAATTTCACTAATGGGGTGTTATTAGGTGACAGTTTTGGACCAATATTCACTGAACAGTACATTTCCACCCTTGCACACAATATCAAGGTTGCACATATTTACTTACAGGTTCTCCTTGGTACCATTTTGGGTTGTATTTCTCATCAGTTTTCAAGCTGAAGAAAGTGTTTTGAGTCACATCGTACATCTTGTTGTCCACAATTCCATGAGACTCAGGATAAAGACCCTGAAGGAAAAAAAAAGTCAAGGTAAGATGTTTCTATTTTGTGGCGGAGAGGATTTAAAGTGTTTGCGTCCCTTATCTTATGTAAAACTGGTAACAAGCTGGATATTTAAATTGCATGGTTTGTTTTCGACCAAGAGAGGTAAAAGCCGCTCTGTAAGTCCCTCAGCTCTGCTGCTGCTCTTCACCAGAAGCAAACATAAGCCATTAAACCTCCACTGTAACTTCTGCGTACTGTGAAGAGACACTGAAGGAAATGCACCAATTTCACTTAAGTTTCTTTTTTATTTACTTTCCAAATTGGCATATTGCACATTCTACCTGACATTATGTATTTGTCAGCTGTAGTTATTTTTCAGGTTGGAATTTTACATTAAATATATAAGATAAGCTTGTACAATGCATTACATTGTTAAAGGTTAAAACAATGGTTTCCAACCATTTTTGACTTGTGAGCTCTTACAGAAGAAGCAGTTTCTACTAGTTTTGTTTGTTGAGTCAATGAAATGCAGCAGAAAACCTTGGTGTTCCTCAGCTGCCTTATGAACAAAACAACGAGAAACAGTCATGGCTGCTCGTGATGGAGGCATGAAAGATGAATGCAGATGGGGAAGCTGCCCGTGGATGAAGCCACACTCGAAACAGCTGTGATCTCTCATTTAGAAACAGTCAATACAATTCAGTAAATATCCATGTATTTATATTCACACCATAAATAAACAAATGTCAATTGGATGGTATTTTGGATGAGAAATAATGAAAAATATATACTTAATTGGTTTCATAATCATTACGAAACCACCATAAGAGGCCTCAACTTTAATTAAAATAGGCTTCAACACGTCCAATAAATCAACCGCCGACTCCGTGACCAGAACAGACTTACAGTCACGATGCTGTAGTGGTTGGGGAACGTCTTTGTGGGATAAACAGCCCTTAAGTATGGCGTCGATGTTCCGTTGTTTCCTGCAACACGGTAAAGTTCAGTCACACGGGATGCTTCGTCAACCGTGACGGACTGAGGAGTCAACACTGTCTGTGACTTACGTAACTTGTCCATGACAGGAAGGTGGCTTTTGTGATCATTAAGGTACTGCGACCTGAAACCGTCCAAGGACACCAGGATGAGCGGTGGCCTGGAGAAACTGTGTGGGAAGACCGAGAGGAAGAAAGATGCTTTAAGTGGACACTGAGGTGCTTTTGTGAATGGGGAAACAGAATAATTACTCAGCAGGAGACACGGATATCTTTGGCACCAGGAGTGTAGCAGCGGTGTTGTACAGTAGGTCTGTGTAGAGAATACAAAGCAGCTCTTTGACTGAACGGGCAAGAGGAAGAAAAGTTAAGTCACCGACCACACAAACACACAGAGGAGGAAAACAGGAAGAGACTACAGATGCTCAATAAAAGACTAAGAGATGTCTGTTGCATGGCCCTTCTCATTGGGAGCACTATGCACTACAGTAATGTAATTATCTGCAAGAGTTATAGGTTAATACGTTACAATGTGTGATTAGTTATACAACTATATAAGGTTAGGTATTGAATATCAACCAGAAGTATCGAGTCAAGTGATGCAGGATGTCGTGAAATGATGTGTCATGTCGATACACACAAAGATTGTCGATATAGATATCTAATTGGAGCATGAAACCATAACAGAATTTATATAATTATATAATAATACACAATAAATGTGTACAAAAGTGTGCTTTATCAACAGCAACAGAGACAAACTTAAGACAGTGAGTGACGTTGAGATGAAAATACAGACATTTATTTTGTTAAAGTTACTTTTAAACCCCAAATAGCTTCGATGGAGCCACAGGTTTTCTTTTCCATAGTGTAATGGGTCTGTCTGGGGTGACTCCCTTACCAAAGCAGAAGCACACACACACACACACACACACACACACACACACCAACACATGCTCGATTACTCAGAGTCATAAGCCTGGTTTCCATAGAAACTGTTTTTTTCTCCCAAAAACCAAGATCGTCATAAATAAAAGAATCATGTGTTTGGGTTATTGACACGCTGCTAAAAGACAGACAGTGACAGACAAGCCTTTTTATTTTTCTCTGTGGTCAGTTTAACTTCCACTACTGGGAACAATGGGCTCAACTCAGGAAAACTGTGGGAGTTACAGATGAAAAGCTTCATTCTCAGCACCAAAACATGCTGGGAGAGCAGCGGAGCTGCTGTAATCCAAACTAGGCCAGCTGAGATTTGAGGTATTGTTCTCTCTAAAACCCCATCGGGTCTCACAGAGTACACAGAACAAGAGTATTGTCTTACCCAGGTGGACACCGTGGATGTTGAAGTTCCTGATCTGCTGCCTGCAGCCAGAGCTCACCGTCAGCTGGAAAAGAGGAGTGTTCAGTCAATAAAAGAGGCACATTATTAAGAAGAATATTTATTCTGACCTGGATCTGGAGTAACACACAACACTGAAAGCAGGGGAAAAAGTGGTCCTTGGGTTACTGTCAGACCGGCCCACTCAATCATGGCACGTTGCCCACTCAATACATCGCACCAATTTGCCTGGAGGGACACATGGAATAAAATCATACTGGCTATTGCAACACTCCAAGGTAGGTATAGTTTGGTAGAATAATATGCTTAACTCTGGGCTACTATCAGATGGTTATACATTTAACTACAGAGCCTTAAGGAATGAACTTCAGCAAAGAAAGACCACACCATAAAGAAACTGGAAACAGAGGGTTTAATTAGTATGAACTATAATGTAGAAATCAACAGAACAGAACATATGATAGGGTGTGAACAGTGGTATCAATAGTGTTGCATGTTGGGTGTGTGTGTGTGTGTGTGTGTGTGTGTGTGTGTGTGTGTGTGTGTGTGCGTGTGTGTTTGGTGTTGAAGATGCACAACACCTTGCGGCTTTGTCGGCAAGCTAGTGGCGCAAGTGTTGACGGTCTAGAGTGATTGACATTTAATAACACATAAAACAAAGTTAGACTGATGGAAGAGATTAGATGAATAGAGAAGATGAAAAACCATGAGTGTGACTACAGATCACGAGGAGTAGTGTAAGTGTCAATCTGTGATTAGTGACTTTAGGTATTAGAGTACATTTTCACATTAACGTGTAGTGGGCCGGTATTGGACAGGCCCGAACCCGTCGGCCCACTCGCTGTGGCCAGCCCACCCTGACTGAAACACCAGCCTTAAAAAAGACGAAAGAACCAGACTGTTGGAAGACAAAGGGTGTTAGGACTGAGCCGAGACACATTATAGGCCGCGGAAAATATCCAATCATTTTTTGAAAAACCTTTATTTTATCAGGATATTTTCCCACTGAGATTCAAAATGTCTTCAGGACCAAGACGTCAGCATAACAAGTTTCAAACAACATACTTCAAACAAAACAGTAAAACATTAACAGCATATGCCAAGACTTATATAAGTGATTAGTGTACAATGGCAAAAAAAAATCATATGTATTTCCTCTTAAAAGAAAAAAAGGGCAACTTGCTAACGTGAAAACGCTCTCTAAATGGCTCATTATGGCCTTTTAAAAGTTCCTCTGTCGACCCTGTTTTGATGAAAAACTCATCAGCCGTTTACACTTCAAACAAGTTAAAAAGGCGAAGACAAAAAGCTGTTAATTTAAACGTTGGCAGAAGATCTTGTCGATTCAACAGAGAAAATATGTTTTCAAGGTCATTATTGCCAAATCAAATTGGATTATTAGGTCGTTCCAGTGGATTACAAGAGGAAGCGAAAGCAGCAATGCCACATTGTCGTCAACAGTTTCGTCCCAGAAAGAGACTGAATGTTTCCTCTGTGCTTTGTGGCCAGTGAAGTATTTCCACTGTTTTTGGAAGGAGAAGAGAGCAAAATTCTGCGAACCACATGAATATGTTGCATAAAAGCATAAATGGATAACACACACAGACAGACTCCATGAACACAGACTACACACTGGACATCACATTTTTTACATCAGATTGTGTGCTTGAGAGGATTGTTTTCATGCAACAAAACCTGGAGAAAAAACAGTAAAACTGCTTCTTTTTTTTTTAAAGGTGTGACCGCTTCAAATTTATCAATTGAGGTCATCACTATCTTTGACTCATTTAAGAAACCTAATCAGAATTACAGCACCTAATGTACATATCCTTTTTAACCAACAGTACACATCCAGCAGATGCACCAGCACTTATCTGGGGTCGTGCTTCTGACAACATTACAAATGTAAAGCCAATATTTACTCTTCTTTTAGCTCTTCACCGAGAAAATATCTGGCTCTCAAGCTGCCAAAAACTCCACTAAGTTTGCTAGCGAGGTGTTAACAGTGTCAGCCTGCAGAGTCAGTGGTGTTTGGTTAATCGCTTCACAAAATGTCTCTTTTCTCTTTCTGTAAATCCTGAATTATATTTTTTGTTAACTGAACTTTAACGGTTACCTAAATGTTTACGGTCAACTGTGAGTTTGGGCGGCCAGCTGACCCCATTTATCATGTGCAACACTACCTGATCATTAACTCTGTGAGGAGCTAGCACAGCAATACCATAGTGAGTTCAGAGTTCACTGGACAAAACCTTTGTTTCCAAAGAATGAGGTCTGAATCATGCATTTAACCTTTATCCTCCTCGTGATTTAACAACATGGTGAAGGTGAACAGTTTATATAGTCCACAGCTCACTATATTAAGACATATCCAGAAAAAAGAAACACAACATTTTGGATGTAAGGAGGATGCTGTGTTTTTGGTGACTATCATATATAAAACTAGTGCTTCTGCATTAAAGTGTGATTTCAAAGTAAATCTTCAAGTATTTGTTAGTACTTGGAACACAAACCTAATACAAATATTATTATTACTATTATTTTCTCCAGAGCAGAAACAGACTCAAGAACATTCCCACTGTAAAAGTAAGTTTCCTGTAAGCAGGAAGCTTTCCAGCAACTGTTCTCCAAAAACAATCCGTCAACTCTGCTGCTAACTGGACACATGGCAGAGGGAGTCTTAGCATGTCGGTGAGAAAGCTCCTCCTCGCTGCCTCTCGAGGCCAGCAGTGTGGTTTGGACCGAACTCAGGGATGCTCCGTCTCAGGAGACAAGTTGCTGTGGTCTGTAATCCACGGGAAAACCCACTTTCAGCAATTTATACAACCTACTGCGAGCCTCTAGGAAGAAGTAGAGTCCTGGGTTATTTTCATCTCTTTTAATCTGCATCCAAAGGCCTGACCAAGAAAGCGGCGTTAAGATGTACGTTCCAACAAAGCTGCATATGTGAAAAACAGCTAAATAAGAGTCAGGGTGAGGGCAGAGTCAAGATTTATTCTTCCCATATGGCTTTCATGTTCGCTGGGTGGGAAATATAAGTTAAAGGGGAATGCCACAGCAGAGAGCACACCCCGCCCAGGCTGGCGACAGTTACCCACACACAGTCACCACCGCTGCCCCCGAAATGGAAGAGGCGTGTTTCAGCACAGCGGTTTGCAACAAAGAGCATACTGCACCGCTGCCCACGTCCAACCAGAGGGAATGTATAGCTGCAGAAGACATGCCAACCTCGGGTGAACATTCCTTTCTCGCTTAAATGTGTGTTTACGACAGTGGGTAAAAAAAAAACAACCTGGATTGCACCAGCCTGACAGAAACACATCCTGTGAGCAACTCATGGTTTCAGTAGATATAACATTCACCGTTGTAGCTCTCTTTCCCCCGACTGGCTGCCTGGTAACATGACCCTCCTTCACTGCTGCTCTAAATACTTCCAGATCTGTGTACACTTTCTGGGAGCTTAAACAGCAGGGCCGTCCCGTCACTGTGAGGCTCGCAATGACAGGACAACTTCCAACTTGTGTTTTCAGCAGCCTTTCCTGAATAGGGGCTCCAAAATATAACCCGAGTGAGTTATTTCTGTCTGCCTCTCTTGTTGCAACCAACATATCTTCATTCACTCTCTGTGTGTTGTGAATGAAGATCATGGTTCAAAGAAAGCTCAGTCAGAAAATATAATGTGTTAATATTAAAGTGAATGTTTTAAAATGAATGTTTTTAGATTTGGGTATAAAATTGTATCTCTGAGATTAGCAATCTATGTGAATGGGGCTCAACAGTGTGTACCTATTTATTGGACAGATTTATAAGGCCCACATTTGTATGTTGTTATATGATTAACTTCACAGTCATTTAGATGGCAGTTTTATTTCTCTTCTGAAAAACAAGATAATCCTGATGGAAAGTGCTTTCTAGTGTCCATCGATCAGACCAGTTAGATTAATGTTTAACAGCAGAGTGCTCAACAACATCACCATAAATCAAGAACTAAAGACAATAAAATGTATGTGACACACATTCATAATAAAGGCTTGCTGTCTAACAAGGGGGGCGCCAAATTCAGAACTATAAAACATCTGGATTGTAGTAATAATTTAATGTATTTTTTGTATTTCTCACAAAAGATCACCTTGAGGATCCTTTTTGTCTAAAAATGGCTTCATTGCACTTCTTAAATTAGACTAAATAACATTAATTTTCAAAACAGATTAAAACACATGGTCTCGTTGTAAAATCAAGACAGTGAAATATGAATCAGTGCTTACCATTTCCATCACTGCTCTTTCTCCGTGAAAGCACCACGGCCAGGATGACCACCAGTAAGCACAGCAGCAACACCTGAAACCCAGAGAACAAATGTCAGGATGTTTGTTGAAGTTCCCCAAGATAACAGTCCATAATTAACATGGAGCTGGACTGTCAGCAAACATGACCACACATGTTTAAATTGAACTTTGACAAAACTCCATAATCGAGTCTCTTTGTTGCATAATGATCAACAATTTTCTTAAAATAATGAGCTATTGTTACAAATGATCGCCAACCAACATTTTACCCGGCAGCTGTTATTACCTTCAAATGTAATGGAAGTGAAAACTGAATAATCAATCTTTAAATGATGCATCGAAAACGGCTCATTCTACAGGCACTCTTTCCTTGTGACCATAATGCAAACACACTGCAACCGACTTCTGGCTCCTTGACAGAAGCCACAAATCAGCAAATTTAGAGGGAACAACAACAGAAAGCTTGCTCTAAGTGTTTAGTTTTTTTTTAATCCACCCTGTCATTACTGTTTAGGGATGGACAATGTTTGTTGCTCGGTCCATACTGAAATATTTCAACAGCTATTAGATGATTTGCCATAAAATTCAGGATGAAATTCCACGTCGCAGGAGTCGCTAATGCCCATCCCAGCTGTCACCCTGGACAGGTCACCAGTTTAGTGCAGGGCACATATAGAGACAGACGACCATTCACACCTACGGGGAATTCTTTAGAGTCTCCAACGCTGCCCGGGGACAACATGCTGACTCCTCACAGAAGGACCGCCGGGGGTCAAACCCAGGCGGTCCTGGCAGTGAGGTGACAGTGCTAGTCACTAATGTAATTCGCATAATCCTCAGACGAGCTTTTTGCTTACTAGGTAGCAAATGCAAAAATGATAATCTGAGATGCTGACCATGGCAAAACATTAACATTAGTAAACATCAGCTTGTGAGCATCTTAGCATGCTGTTGTTAGCATTTCGCTCAAAGCACCAGTGTGGCTCACGGCCTCTCAGAGCCAGGAACAAGACTTTTAGTGTTATTTATTTTATTTGTCCATTCTTTGATTCATTCATTATTTGTACTTGTTTTTCGGGGAGAGTTCAAGATGGACTCCATATTCCTCGCTCGGTCTTGCAGCGCTGAGCGAGGGTGGAACTGTAATTTATTTCTAGAACCCTGTCCAGTGTAAACAAATCATTTCCACCTTCCCCCATACTCCATCTTCCACTGTCCAAATGTTGGTCTTGGCCATCTGTAATTGAAAAGTGAAAGAAGGACGTATGTCTAGCTGCTTCTTCATCAGATGTTTGACTCCTATCTGCTCACGGGTAAGAAGGGTTTGTAGCTTGAGGGCTGTTTCAAAGAAGTCAGTGTCTGTGTATTTAGAGAGGTGGGTGTTCAGTGGCTGCTTATTTTGAAGCCCTCTGCAACACCTACACCCGGCCTTCAGCGGTTAACATGGTCGTTTAATTAGTGTGGAGTTTGAAGGCAGTGCTTTGAAAAAGTGTTTAATCAATCTTACCATCTTGTGAACCCTCATTTTTATCCTGGCACCACTTACTGGGTCCCGACCGGATGACTACGAGCTGATTCAGAAAGTGGAACTGTAAACGCTTCCTCGTCACATGACATTGACTCCTCTCCTCTCTTTTTACATAAACATTTTAAAAATAAAATTGTTTTATTATCAATGTAATTGTGCTAATAGCTCAATATATCATTTCATCATGATGAAATATTATTATTTCATATCATATAAAATGATTGCCTAGACACACTTAAAATGTATTTATAACAAAGCATATTTATCTTTTCTGCCCTCCTCTTTTCACTCGTGTTGAAATATATTGGTTTCCACTTAAACATGCAGAATACAAATCCAACAGATACTCACTTCTTGTTGTTGATATACACAGGGAACACGTTATGTTGTGGCTTATATGTCCTTCTTTTAAGACAAATCTATCCTATGACTTAACAATAGATTACATACGTTCAAGATGTACTCATTCATGTCATTTAATTTAAAGATTAGTAGTATAATCTGTAGTAGTGCAGCAGTCAGTCTTAAAAGCAGGATTCACCCTTGAGTAATCCATTTAGTTTAATCCACATAAACAATAATTCCTAGATGGGTATGAAGATATGCTGCTACGTGTGCGTGGAGTCTGTGCATTATTTTCTCCAGCTTTAGATGGAGAGAGAGAGGCCTGGATTGGACAAGGCACTTGGGAAAGACGTGGTTTTCGTGGGTTGTGAAAGTAAACAGTCTGTCTGGTGGAAAACCTTCTCGTCTGACTACCTTCAGTTTTGTCTCTATTGTCGACACAGTAAAGACCTGATCAGACGGCTGGGAGTCTAAATGAAACTAAGACAGCACAACAACGTCCACACGACAAATAAAGGCATACAAAATGTCTTTGACGAGTCTGAAAAACAAATGAGTCGTCCTGATGTTTGAGTAAAAAGAGTTGTGCTTTCTTTTCTGTCTTTAGCCCCAAGATGTTGCTAACATCCATTCGTAATATCTTAAACAACTGCAGTGCATCTAGTCCCAACATTGCAACTACAAACAGCTGTACAGTGGCTGATGTATGGCAGGAAAGAGTATATTATTGTCTAGACTTTCCTACATGTGTATTTAATTAGTGCCAAGCAGACAGCAGCTGTAAATAGTGCCTGTGGTTTTAGCTGCAGTTTGCTAGTAAATAGTTTAAAAGGTGTGTTAACTGTCTGATGACTTCTGTCTGTACAGGTTATATTTTAGCGGATCAATCCTTTATTGTCATTTTTTTTTACTGTAAAGTAACATGTTTTTTTTCTTCAAATACAGCCCTGACCACAGCCAATTAAAGGCAACATATACTACATACACTGAGTTATTGAATTATGCTTTTAGTCTCCCTGCAAAGCCCCAAATGTATCCCAGATTTACTTCCTCTGTGGAGTATTTGTAGTTTGTCTCGATGCGTCAAGGAGCTGTGCACAGACAATGAAGGCCGCTGTTGTCTCTGAGACTTTTTCCTCTGTGACAAGAATAAAATACGTCATTCCACTTTCCAAGCTGATTCTCATCCACGAGCTGGATAGAGACAGGAAATGAGAAGACTGACTTTCAGTATTTGCTTCTGAAATCCTCGGCTGGCTGTAGGGTGGACACGTTTATCCAAATAACCTTAAAGTGTCAAAGATATTTGCTATATTACTTTTTCTGCTAGTATATTACCTTAGCGCTGGGTAACAATGTTACAACAGACAAAAACTGCAACGTCCAGTTCATTAGCCAATAAAAATAAAATCTATTAGTCGTTAACATTTTTGAAGCCAAAATGCCAAAAGTGTCATGGTTCAGGGGTTTTCTGCTTGTCTTAGTCTTAAATTAGAGTAAATTGAACATTTTGGGGCTTTGAACACGAACAAGCTGTTAGAGGAAAACATCTTGGGCTGTTGGATATAGTTATCGACATTTTTTCATTGTTCTGACATTTTATAAATATATATTGCTTATAAAACAATTAATTATTAATCCAAAAAATAATGAGGATACTAGTGAGTAATGTAAATTATCCAGTTGCATCTCTAAAACTTAACTTTCCCTTTCCTTCCATTCCTCTGAATTCCTGCCAGTTAACTATTGCATTGCTCTCAGACTGTCAGCTGAAACTTTGCTTTGGTCGTAAAGCTCCATGTTGAATATTAATAACTCTGATCATCTCCACCTGCAGAGACACTTCTGGCCTCTGTCTTCTTGCACTGGAGTGAAAACATTTGGTTTGCACACTCACACTGGCAGTCTCCACTCTCTGACAGCTGTGGATTACACGAAGAGTAAACAATGTGGACCTGCGACTGTGTGTTTGGACGCCCGGTGATTAATGACCTCTTTAGTCTATGTCAAAATAAATGTGGAAAAACTTCCCATTCAAACCAAATCGACATCTTCAAAAGTCTTATTTGGTGTTACTCCAAAACTGAAAGATTTGCAGTGTACAATCATATTTGACAAAGAAAATCAGCAACTTTTTTTAATTTAAGAGACTGGTGAATAGAAAATGTTTAGCACTTTTTCAATATGTTTTATTGAAATATGACTGAAACCATGAATTAATTATCAAATTAATATGTTTTGTTGGTGATCGACTAATCGTCCCAGCTCTAACATCCACTATAAACTCTAAATATAATAAAGTTTATAGACCCATTTCAAGTTTATAGACACATTTTATGGTCCTACAGTAACACCATAATGCCTTTTAAAGATACAAATAGCACTAAGATGAACATATAAAGTTGACTGAGCACAGCACAGGCACTAGAAAGCTGATTTTCATAATAAAGGTAAAAGGTGCGGCAAGATAAAAAAAACAAAAAAAAAACAAGCTGCAACGTTGTACTGTAAAAGTGTGAAAGTGAATAACAACATGTGGCCTTCAAATACTATTTGCAGTGTAGAGTTAGAGAAGAGTTAGGTGGCCAGACATGCAGGTATGTATGGAGGTATAGCTTCATTGAACGTACCCCAGTAATGACTTTACACTTATTCCTCTTCTTTCCCCGTTCAGTGTTTCTCCCTTGACTCTCCAGCTCTGGTGCCCCAAACAAAGACGCAGCCTGTTCAGCAGAGGGGTCCTCTCCTTTGGTTACGTCCATGCTGCTGAGCGCGGAGAACTCCTGCCAGTGTTTTCCAGCAGGGACTGAAGGGCAGGCAGAGCTTCACCCTGCTGAGGAGCATGTGCTGCTGTGCGGGATATGACCCCTCGGGCTCAAGTGTGGCACCGCCTCGTTTCTTGACGTCTCCAAGTTTACAAAGCAGCAGCGTGATTGATCTAAGAGAGACTCAGTGGCTGCGAGACTGATTTAAAAAAAAAAAAAAGAAAAAAAAAGAAGCAGAGCTGACCTCAACAGTCTGCTATTTTGGCTGAAGTGTAATTTTTTTTTCTCCAGTGAATTCTGCTGTTCATTAACTTTTTCGAAGGGAGTCAGAGCTACAATAGAAGAAGACAAAACCAAGACAAACTCATTCAGGATATTTGTGCCTCAAAAGTGTGAATCACGTTGTGATTTCTGAGCTGCGAGATGAGAACACAGTAAGTTAAAATCAGTCAAATAGCTGTTTCGGAACTTCAATAAAAACGGACTGTGGAGCGGCTGGATGCTACCGCCACCTGGTGGTCAGACCTGAGAGGTGCGCTGCAGGATCCGACCGAGTGCACAGGTCAATAAGGTCTTGCTTGGACAGTTGAGTCGCAATAAAAAATGAATTTAGCACAGTCTGAGCTAGAGAGCAAATGAATCAATTGTGAGTACACAGAAAAAAAGTTAATCCACCTCCATCTATGAAGCTCACTGATTGACACTTAATATCTAGTTTGTGTAATTCACAACGGCATTATTATTCACGACATTTTATTGGGGTTATATGTAAGATATTTAGTTGTATGTCACATAAGAAGAGAAGAGAAGGAGTCCATTAGGGAAGTTGGAATCAATTAATATAGCACTTTTACAAGAAAAACCCCCATAAAAAAAACATCATTATCATTATTTTCATCATATTATAATCATCAAAACGGTTAATTTTCTTTCTGTTAATTATATATAATTGAACAGTTTGATCTGTAATTTACATTGTGTTATCATATCCTGCAGGTAGCCTTCATATCCATAGGCTTACAAAGTATTAATAGTTGTATTACAATCCATCAACATTGAGTTTCAGTCTAGTTGCCTACTTTGATGCTAATGGTTGAACAAATAGTTTGATCAACTGACAGAAATACCAGCATGACATCGCTACAACGCTTCTAAACTATATCAACCATATATAACAGTTTTGAGCTTCAAGTCATATTTCCAGCAGCTTTTCTATACCCTTAGAAAATGTCAAGTTGTTATCATGAACAATATTGAAGGCAGAGCACTGACACTTAACATCAATTATGAATATGTATGAAGTTTGCTTCTTTTCTGTCAGTTATTATAAAAGTGATATCTCATTTTAATGCACAAGCCTACTCAGTTCTGCAAAAAACTTTATGTTAAAGCTTCATATAGTCTTTTGAACTTTCTGCGAGGAAAAAACAGGTTTTCATGCTTCACACCCTCAACCAGTTACTTGGTAATCTAGTGTGTGTTCTTCCTGGCTAGTTCTGACAATTTAGATTAAAGTGAGTTCTTGATCTTTGGTGCCTTTCTTGTTGCTGGATGCCTCTATAAGAAGCAGCTGTAGCTTTTGAACTGTTTGTTTGGTTTTTAATTTACTTGTATTAATGTATTCCTACTGGGAATTCCATGATTTACTTCTGTTGCTAACTGTTGGCCTACGATGAGGAAACATGTCAGTGCTAACCTTCTCTGAGAGTCACTCGTGTTACTCAATGTCACAAAACTAGTCAATTCCTAATTATTTGACCTTTCCCCCATGTCTACTTGTCTGCCACACAATACATCTTATGACCTATGTGAATGTATATCTTGTTTGACAATGTGCTGTTTCTGTCTAAATGTTAGACGTTTGTATACATGATCCATAAATCAGGAGACATCCGTGTCGGTGATATTTCAAACGTCATTAAAACATCTTTGCATTCTGTAAGTTTGCAGTACAAAAGCATCCACAAGATGGTAATGTTGTGACACCAATAAAGTAACGATAACTCCCTCTAGAGATATTTTCCTGAAGCTAGAAATGCTATTAATATAACATAATACTGCTCCTGGTCCCTGACAGCTTTAACACAGGCGTATTTCAGCTCTGTGAGGTCCAGGTTCCCTTCAGATGCAGTTGTGTCATGTGGTGTGATAATGGAGATCACATGTGGCTGGAACTCCTGACCTCTACCCTCTGCTCTGTCCTCAACCCATAAACAGCCCAGGGTCAACTCTCTTTCTCTCCCTGTGAATGTGTGTCTGCATATCTGCCTGTATTATATATGTTTGTGTGCCTGAATATGAAAATAAACCCGTTTTTTTGTTGTTATTGCAAGGCTGTCAGTGCTTGTCTGTGTGTTTTTGTTTCTGGTTGCGGTTATAGTGACTGTGGGACACAGTGTGTGTGTGTGTGTGTGTGTGTGTGTGTGTGTGTGTGTGTGTGTGTGTGCGCGCGCTGCTCAGTGAACTGCGTGTAGCTCGGCAGAGTGTCTCCCTACAGCTGTCCCCAACACAGCTGGACTTCCCAGTATGACCTTTTAATGTTGACTTACACATGTAGCACTTACTGTCCTCATCAAATCTTCATCCTGACTTCTTCAAAGGTCCGTCTTTGCATGAGAGTGTCATGAAAAGTGACAAAGAAAGTATAAAAAAAGATATACTATATATGAGGAGAACAAAACCCTCACAATGCCCCTACCCAGTTTCCCCCAGGGCGCTTCAAAGTAAAATAACACAAGTTTGTCCTCACAGTATATGACATATATACTGTTTCATATATATGTAGCATATTCTGCTTCTGCTTGTTTCAGCACTGCTTGTTCCAGGCTGGCTATTATTTATGGTAAAGTCCAGAAAATGTCCATTAATAAACAAAGCACCCAAAACAAACACTTAATATTGAACCTGTTTTTATGTGCAACAAGTGACAGCAACAATTGAAGCATTCTTTAGCAGTAATACAGTCTTCCCTCTGAGTCTGGCGCTTTAAAATCCCCATGATTCAAAGCCCTCAAAGCAACATTTGAAGTGAAGTACAGTTGCTTGAACCCAGACGGAGCCACGTCTTATGAATAATAGATTTCATCAGCTGACAGTCGTCCCCATGAGATTTACTGTAGGTGCTTGTAAATCTGCCATGCATTATTTATGAAACATGACACAACCCTCAGCACATTGTATTGAAGGCTTCTGTCGTCTCAGACATAACTGTCACTGGCTATCTGTCTGCTGGGATTAACAGTAAAGCTGAATGTCTTTGTTCCATTTGCTTTTGTTTTTGTGCTGAAATAATGAGCACCTTTCAAAGTTAGACGTCCACTCACCCACAACAGGAAGAAAACATAGTGCTGTGTATGTGCTGATTGTTTCCAGTGAGATCTTGTTTTAAGGATGTGTGTGACAGTGAAACATTCATGCCTTTTGACAAATGCAAAGGTTTGTTTTATGTTTGTTATATTTGTTTGGAACAGCACAAATCTGACCTGCGTGTTTTATAAATATTTTTTCAGTTACTGTGCTGCATGATGTGAAAAGAAGTCCCGACAAAGCGTATTCACGCCTACATCAGTCTGTTCAGAAACATAATGGGGGAGTGTATTCTGGTACGTTATTCCTGCTAATGATGCTGTGAATATGCTGAGGTGGCGTTTGACAGTTGCTTCTCAGTTTACTTGGAATGTGAATAGTTTGGTGCCAAAATTAGATATCATTTTGTGTTTGTATCCTTTGTCATGTATCCGTTTTTGGCATAGCATCTTGTTTGTGTTGTGAGGGAAAGCAAAATACCCTTAAACCTGAGATTAATGAAACACACATTTGGATGTCATAAAACACTTGTCAACAAGAAAGGGAATAGATTCCCCTCAAACAATCAGGACACGTTGTGTGAAAAGGTAACAACTGCACACTGGTCAAGTGATATAGCACTTACACACATTGTGTTTTTCTGGCTTGATTATTGTTTGGATTGCATATTGTCTAGTGTGTAGTGTGATACATATACTGTTTTGTGACAGAATAAAATGAAGCCCGCCTCCTTGTTTTATTTATATGTATCTATCTATTTTTAGAAATGTCCCCCAGTGTGCAGCGAGCAGCAGGACCCCACATCCCCGCAGTGGAGTGACAGTGTGGGGCCCGTACTGGCAGACAGAGTTGACCACGTCTCTCCACACATGAATATCAGTGGAGGAGTTCTGGTCAGTGCGTCTGCTGCAAACATCTTCAATCCGGGATTAAATTCTATCACGCGGCCTGCCGACCCTGATCAGGAGTAATACCTGTAACCTTTTTTGTTTTATTTTTCCTACTACGGCTTCTTCAGTCCTCTTTGTTCCTAACCTGCATTTGGTTTAAGCCAAATGATTCCATCCCATCGGCTTTTCCCAAAAGCAGCAGTAGTCTTAAGGTCGCGTGAAGGTTTTACAGCCTGGAATGACGAACCAACCTGACTGTGTAGCTACACAAGGATATTTGTTGGGATACAGTTTAAAGAGGTGTTTCTTTAACGTGACCTCTGAATATTTTGTGATGCTATTTAAAAAAAAGCAGCATGCTGAACTTGTTTGCCATGAGAGGGAAAACAGGACAGCAGTGCAATCACTTGCAAACAGAAATCAAGCCAAAAAATGTGGCTCAATACAATCCCCTGTGACCAGTGCAATGCATGTGGAATATCTCAGTAAAAGTATGTGAAACGTAGAGAACGTGGAAGGAAATTGACAGCCAGACTGTGGGAACAGAGGTCAATAAAAACACAGGCTATCCCACCTCTAAACATAAAGCCAGTATCAAACTACCAGGCTTAGATTTTACAGAAAAACTAATCGGGTTTGTGTCTTATCCTCCTTTTTTTCCAAACCTAACTGAGTAATTTTGTTCCCTAAACCGAACCAAACTGATTCTGAAAAGAGATAAATAATATTTAAAAAAGTTTCCAGAAGATAATAAGTTAACTAAGTGAAAACATTTGTTTCTCACAGAACTCTAACCCCAATCTCTTGGGTAAAAGTCCTGCATTTGCCCCATTCATCAACCACTACTACACTTTTTTCTTCTTCTATACAACTAGTACTATTACTACTAAATCTAGTAGTAATAGTACTATTACTACTAGATCTAGTACTATAACTACTAAATCTAGTAGTAATAGTACTAACTAAATACTAAATCGCTTTGGCTCGCTGACTATTGCTAAATCAAGTAGCATATTCAACTTGGATGGGTGGATAGTCGAATAACTACAGTGTGACTCATCCCATGCAGTTCAAATAGACACGCAATATTCAATTTCACATTCATTGGAAAAACAAAGTGTGTGTGAAGGAGACAGAAGTTGTTTTTCTGTTGGATTAAGAGTAGACTGCATGACAAGTATCTTTCAGAATAATGTGGAAATGAGCACTGCAGTGAAACAGCTGACTTTACAATGTTTTCTAAAATTCAGCACACTGTTGGAAACATAAACATTATGAAAATATAAGCGTATTCAACTTGAAACCAACTCTTTAAGCTTCCTCTTTTTCATCTGATTTTTAAGCCAAATCAGTTATGAAAACTCTGGGTTTAATGTGGTGGTTGAATCAGAAATGCATGAGTAACTACATATATATATATATATTTAATACAATATATATGTTTGTTGTTGAACAGCAAGGAAACAGTAATAAAACAATATGGAGACAATAACTTGCTTGCTTTGGGGAGCGTTTCTCTACACTTCATCAACTTCTCAGCAACAACACTTGTGATTTGAGCCAGTACAGCTGGACACAAGACAAACAAATAATCATTAGCATCCATCAATATTAGCGATTATCAATCAAATCTTTTTAAATTTAGCAATATTAAACTTCATTTTTATATGTAAAAAAGATTGAGAGCATTGTCTTCAAACTGAGAACTAGATTGTAGGTTTCAAAAAGTGGAAAAGATAATGGCTTCCTCATATATATGAAACACATACATTATTGCTAATAATCTGTACTTTTAACATATATAGTTATTTCTTTCCAAATTGAAACTGTATTCCAACCATTCATTTACATAGATGCAATATGAACTCTGCATGTTTGGGTCAGCGTTTCAAACAAGAACAATTTGATTTACAGATATATAATAATAAGAGCCGAAGATCAAACTGTCGACGACGACCAGCTTTATCCATACAATTCTCATATTATTGTACATCTAAATGATAGCAAAGCAATAATCCCTGTTGTAATTTTCATAGCCATGAATTATATATCTAATTGTAAAATGAGGTATGTTCATGTTAGTATTTCCCTGACACAGTTTATTGTTGTGCCCTCTGAAGGTGTCCTTATTGGCCCATTATTTATAAGTATATGGTGTTTTATGTGCCATAAATCCGTGACCTCTCTCACTTTAGGTACGATGAAGGTCATGCTGTCAATGTTGATTTCAGGTCCACGGGAGGAAAAGCTGGTGACAGGGTCGGTAATCACTGCTGAAATATTCTTATAGAGAGACACGTGTTATGTAATATCACAACAGCCATGTGACAGTGTTCATTAGAGTAGATGGTGTTATTGCAGGCAGCAGCGACGACAGAGACTGAGACAGACTGTGGATGACAGGTCACAAGTAGATGTATTCGTCTCACTCTGTGGAACAAATGTGTCCTTGGAGCAGCAGAGGAGTGGATGTTGACAAAATTCAACCGGCATTTATTTTGATAATCAATCGTTTAAGGGATTTTTAAAAAGCAAAATATCTGCACCTTATCTAGTGTCACTTCTGAATTGTGAGGATTTTCTCCTTTTCTTTGTCTCATGTGATAGTTAACAATAAATCTTTGGATATTGGATTGTTGATCAGACCAAACAAGACATTTGAAGACGTCCTCTTCGGCTCTGTGCAATAGAAAACTACCAATTTAATGGAAATTTATATTTGGAAGCCACTTGCTCAATAATACTAGACATATTTGTATACTGCATAAATTACAGGGGTACATTTTGTATTGGTGCACATGGAATTGGCAACATTTAGAAAAATATTAATAATAACTATGGTTTGAGTATGTAGATGGAAAAAAAGTGAAATAAAAAGTATACCTTATACATACTACAATTGTAATTCTTTAGTAACACGTTGATGGACTGGCTGTAAAAGCAGTGATACAGTAGAAAGAGTCTCCAGCTCGCTCCAGTATCAGATCTGCCAGGTTGCACTGAGTGCTTGGGGCTAAATGCTACATCAGCATGGTAACTGTTATGAAATAGACGTAGTCTCTGTAACGTGACACATAGGTTTCTGAAGAGCAGTCGTAGATGGCTCTGGCCGTCGCCATCTTGGCAGTGACGAGCCAGTCTTATCCTATAAGAAAGGGTATTGCTTTCTTTTATTTTTGTTTATTTGACAATAGCTCTATTGATATCTATCCATCCACATTTTCCATGAGAATGAAATGAATATTTGACATCTTTCTTATATGTTGCCTGTTTAAAAAAGGTCCATCACCATAAGTAAATACAGTATTTTGCTGTTAGGATACAGTATATTACAGTATAAAATCAGCACTGGGATACTTAGCAAGCCATAGTTTGACAGGTTTATCATTTCTCTAATTAGACAAAAATGTATTTGTAACCTCTCAGATACACATATTAAATTCTGAAATTAGCCAATTTCATGAATAATGATTTTAAGTTTGACCCCTCACTCACATGGTCCAGTGGCACAACTCAACTGTATCAACATGGCCAAATGTCCTACAGGTGAAGACACATGAACCAGAACCAACCAGTCGGGTTACCACTCTCACTGCTCTCTTACTTTCCCAGTAACATCTTTGTTACTGTACTTCACCGTCGGCCATCCTCTCATCCTGAGAAGCAGGTGTGTCGCACTCATCGGGATGCCGAAGCAAAGAAACAGATTCACCGCTAATTGGAGGGATGTTTGGAATAATTATCAAATGACAGCAGGAGCAGCAGCTGAGTAACAGAGGCAAATGTTGTGAAAATGAAAGACTTTAATTGAATGTCAGCAGGAATCTAGAGGCCACATGGAACCTTGTGTAATGAGATGTAAGCAGCTGAAGGGCACCCCTCTCAGGATGCAGAGGGTGGGGTGCAGACTGGGGGAGATGGTGGGAGGGATGGGATGACCCCTGTCTCCCTGGAATTGCCTTAATGATGTCCTCATATCACGGCTTTATGTAATGTGCTCTCCAGTAATGTTTAGTCAGCCTTAAACACCTCAAGCCCTGCCGACGGTGCAAGACATGACATGACACTGTGTGAGTGTTTGTACTTTGTATCAACTGTGTGTACATGTATACATACTGTATATGTTGGAGTTATTTTTTCCCTGGGTCGTCTCAAAATCAATGTATGTTTTATAGGATGGTACTTTCAGTTTGCTACACTGAGGAAAATGAACTGTGAATTTGTAAGCGGGACATTCATGACAGAGCGAGTCACAATATGATTGATCAATTATCAGGGATACAGATACAGATTTATTTAGCAGAAGAAAAAACTAGATTTGTTCATAGTATTTGAGGACATTTGCATATTTTCACTTTTTTCTTCAAGCTCAGTTAGAGTCACACATGGTGCCTGGTGACCTGCTGTATCTATTGTTTCTCTCCTCTTGTTTGCTGACTGTCTGCATAGCCCAGTGGACACATTTTAGAAGAGTGAGTTATAAAACCAAAGGCCAGTTCATATGAGAGGCGATGAATCACAGCAAAAAACATAGTTTAGAGATGCACAAGTATTGATTGATACTTATTATGTCTGCTGGGTTTCCCGTCTTCTTGACTCATGTACTCTCAGATGAAAGTCTCAAGTCAAATCTATGTTTAGTTTCCAGACAACTATTTGAAAGCTACAGCGCATGAATAAAACCACCTTCATTGTATTTTTCCACAGTGGGTAGTGCACTTTTGGGAACTTTAGTTATGCAGCAGTGGACTTTTCGGAGGTTTTCAATATAGGTACAAAGTACATTAAAGCTTTGACTTCAATGTGGACTTACCAGGATCTCCAAAATTGCAGTAATGAGGGTTTAGGTTCAATCCCCAGTTCAAACAGCCGGGGGTCTGAACCTGCCACCGGAGAATTGTGTCTGATGGTCCAGTGGCTTGCTGGATGTTTTTGCGCTCGTAAGGATGTAACGGTGATTAGTTACACAGCGGAGGATACTCAACGAACTGACCGGCCTCCAGCTGATGCCCTGCAGACCAAAGGCCAACACAAAACACACACATGTGGGTCCCGGTGTTTCTTCGATGCACAGGGGACCGAACGATCACTTGAGAGTTACATGAAGCCAAAGTCACAGCTGGATTCTGTTTCTATTCTATGCGGAAAACATTTTTCTCATGAAGTGGTTCATCCTTTGTATTGAGGGCAGCTTGTTCATCATGAGAGTAATATCTTTTAGAGTGTCACCACTGGAACTGTAGAATTTAAAAGGAAGGTTTTAATATGTTTCTTGATCTTATTAAACTTAAAAAAAACAACAACAATGAATAACACCTATCGCCTTAGCTAAAGCCTTATATATCTTATTTCTCCAAAGAGCTTTAATGTTGTTCAAAACCATCCAGCATGCACTGTTCATGCATTATGATGCATGCACTGTTCATGCATTATGATGAACATGGGTACTGAAGAGCTTGTTAAGTTCATCCCACATACGTAATCCTGCTCAAGTCATTTCTTCAGCACCAAATGTGTTAATCCACAGCTGACCACACCTGTTTCTGTTTGAGTAACATTTGATAAAAACTGCAGTATCGAAGAACTTACTGAGACATTTTTGTAATTAAAGCAAAGTGCTTTGGTAGCAACTAACTAGGTTGGATTTTCCTGAAAAAGGTTCCTGTAAAAACAAATTTATAATTGATAATAGTTATACTATTTACATTTTCTTTCTCTTTTTTTGTGCATGTTTAAGATCTTTTACTATCATAAGTAATACTTTTATATTTGCACACACAAACACACACACACACACACACACACACACACACACACACACACACACACACACACACATATATATATATATATGTATATATATATATATATATATATATATATATATATATATATGTATATATATATGTATATATATATATATATATATATATATATATATATATATATATATATATATGTATATATATATATATATATATATATATATATATATATATATATATACACTCACTGAACTGTATACAATAAATAAGCCTTTTTCGGGGCATTGATGCTATTTATGCTATTTATAACGCCCAAAGAACATTTTATGAAAGGCTGTGTTTTTGATCAAAGTGTCATAGATTAATTGATGTATTGATCTGGCCGAGGCCTGCAGCACTCCCGTTAGTGAAGGGAGGACTTATGCGGGCTCAGTCACAGTCGACTTGACTGACCTGGTTATTGAAGCTAGATCTATTTTTGGCCGGGCTCACGGTGTGCAACGATTGAAGAGATTGGCCAGAATCTATCAGTCAAAGATAGAGCAAGTGAGATGCAGTGCTGATGTCACTGGTTATAAACTTGTTTTAGGTAGTAAGCACGTGTGGAATACTCAATGAAAATATTAAATTATTACTCAAAAGTAATACAAAATGAATTCTACTTTATTCTACTTCAAAGACAGGTCGAGCAAAGCTATGTAAATAATGTTGATGTGTGCAAAAGAAAGCATTTGTTTGGGAGGATAAATCTACAATAATGAAGCAAAACAATGTAATCTTGTTGAGATTGACTTGACCTCTTCAAAGTGTCCTTGTCAAACAGTGGCTCCGTCTCTTACTGACATACAAAGCATCAGAGAACCACTGACTGGAAACCAGTGACACTGAAGGTCTTAAAATTTGGCCCCAGTCTGACTTTCACTTGACATTTAGTCTTTCTGCATCAAGTCATCATCATCATGTTCCTGAGATTCACTACACACATACAACACACATAAAGACACAATATGAGGTTTGAGTATTTTTACTATCAAGTTTAAAAAAATGGCTTCTAGTTTTGCCCTGATGCACAGGGGAAAGATAAGTTCAAGGAGCGGATGTTTGAGAGTCCCATGGAGCCAAAAGTAACAGCTGGGTTCTGTATACATTTAGTGGTGAGTCATGATGAGAGTTTCTTTTTTATTTGAAAAAACAAAAACCTTCTCACAGCAGTGCATGTGAATGAATATTAAGGCTTTTTACCCCCAGCTGCTCTGCTCAAGTAGCTCAGTGGTCACCAAAACAAAGCTGCTATAGTCCGACATCACAGGAAATCATGATTTCACTCTTAAAAGCAAGTTTATGTTGTATCCTACTGAGAAGTGACCTCCCTGACGTGTGATACTTTTTTGGCCAAGTTGTGGCTAAGTTTTAGTCAGAAAATGTATGTATTCATAGCTCAAGGTGGTATCTTAAAATACCCTTTTTGTGAGTAGTACATGTATTAATTAATTAATAATTAAAACAAGGGAAAAAATGGCTTCCGTGATTTATATATATGTATATATATATATATATATATATATATATATATATATATATATATATATATATATATATATATGTATGTATATATATATATATATATATATATATATATATATATATATATATATATACACACATCTATATATACATATATATACATATATATATATATATACATACATATATATATATATATATATATATATATATATATATATTAATGTACTAATACACTAACAACAGTAAACAAAGGTAATTTATTATGCAAAGTAATAGCAATAATACATTTGTTATTGTTTTAATGGCACTGTTATTTGTTTATGAGTTATTTGTTGATCATGGTAAAGAATGGAGTTAATTAAAGGAATTACATTTTGGGGCTTTAAGACTTGTTGCTGTCTAATTTATGTATTAAAAGATGATGAAAGAGCAGATATACTGTATTACTGCAACATGCTCATACAGAAAAGTTGTACGGGATGTTTACACTCATGTCCCCCAAGACTAAGAATAAATAATCTCTACCACTGCAGCTAAAATATGACAACATTCAAATGCGTACTTGAATCTTTACAGTACTGGAAATATTCCGATCTTTAAAGATTGTAAAAAGTACAATACGTACTGTAGTGGGGTAGAAGTATTAAGTATCCTAAGTACCCTACAATTGTAATTTAGTAGCAGGCCACTTGAGTAAATGTACTTGGTAACAACCCCAAACTGGTCCAATCTGTATTTCTTTTGCGGTGAGGGTTGAAGTGGGATTCACACAAGGTTTCCTCTGAGATGGGAGGCAGATGGGGTGCATTTGGGGTGGGTGGAGGTGGGAGGGGGTCCGCCAGTGCGAGGGAGGGCAGTAAGCGAGGGGGGCGTGGTGCTGAATGAACAGCTCCCCGGCTCATAAAGTAATCAGAGAGCTTCTCTGCTCCGTCAGAGCAGCACAGCCATGAGCCAGCCGAGCTCCCCGTCCTCCAGACCCGCGCCCACACTCCGCCCGTCCCCCTGACACGCACCACACCACCATGAAGAGGCAAAACGTGAGGACCCTCGCCCTCATCATCTGCACCTTCACCTACCTGATAGTCGGCGCCGCGATCTTCGACGCGCTGGAATCCCGCAAGGAGACGACGCAGCGGAACGAGCTGGACCTGTTGAAGGCGCAGCTGCTCCAGACCTTCAACCTGTCCACGGAGGACTTTGACGAGCTGGAGAAGGTGGTGCTGGACCTGAAGCCGCACAAAGCCGGGGTGCAGTGGAAATTCGCCGGCTCGTTTTACTTCGCCATCACTGTCATCACCACCATAGGTAAGACCCTGAGTTCATGTCTCGGAACTTTGGTTTTGATTTTACTGCAACGCCCCTCAAAAAAAGTTGATATTCGGTTTCTGATTAATTTGAGGCCAGAGTCATGCCTGTAAACCCAGAAACACGCTGTTAGCCAGATGTTTTAACACCACGTCAAGGCTAAGTCCTAAAAGCAACATAGCAGATACCACAACCATAAATACTTATAGGATCATTATATTAGTTATACAGATTGAGGATAATTATGAACTCAGTACTAGCTCACAACAGGTGGCAACACATTCCCATATGTTTCAATCAGATATCCTTTCTTGATTATTAGATATTCACGAAAATAAAAGTAACAATACAAACTATTGCATTAGAAATAAAAAATCCTGCATTAAAAAACATTAATATTGCTATACATATTCAAAAAGTACTCATCATGCAGAAACATGGCAGCAGTGAGTGTTTTATTATTATTTATTAGCCAATATTGTTTTAATGCTACATATCATTTTGCTGTTGTAGTTTGTTTGCTTACAGTCTTGTATCAGCCTACTGTGCAGTCTAATCAATAATGATGCATCTTATTTTACAAGATTGTCATATTGTTTTTGTACAATTTGAACCGCAGCAGCACACCTGACAAATATTTCAAAATGTATAATAAATGGAGAAGTATAAATGTAAATACTCAAAAAAAGTATAGGTATCACTGATTTTTACTTCAGTACAGCTGCTGAAGACAAAGAACATGCTTATAGGTACATAACACACAATATGATATGCCATAATGATAGCATGGAGGAAATACCATACAATTGCATATTATTCATAAACTCAACAGGTGCACTCCTCCAACTGTATTATAATAATATATCATAAACGATTACACGGCTGATAACATGGCATTAAAAATACAATAAATTAGATAATTGTACATAATTTGAGTTGAGTTTGTCACATCAGCGTGGAGTTTGAAGCCTCTTTATTGCAAAGTTAACATTGTGTGCATTGCTTCATGGAGACTCCACAGATATGAAACCCTTTTATTTATTTAACCAAACAATCATCATCAGAGCGTTTTGAGCATTTGAAGGCATTGCAGCATTGAAAGGGGTTGCATCAGAGTTAAAATGGCAGGTTTATTAAGGACAAGCTTCTCTCCAAATGCAAAATTCTGCTGCTCATAACCAAGGGTTGTTTTTGGAGAAGATGCTCCAGGAAACTTAAAATATGAGATACTCATTTGCCTCTTCTCATGTGTTCTTACTCATTATCTCTGCTCTAAAGGGTCCTGCAACACCACAAGGCTCCCAGCTCTTTACTCGCTTTATCACACAGCCCTCAATCTGAGTCTGTTTGTTATTTAATTTCAACTTCACTCTGCTCTTTGCATAACACTCTTTCCAAGGAGCAACAACTCCAGCCTTGATTTATTCAGACATGTTAAATATAAGAAAAGTATTCTTTGTTTACCTTTGTCCGTTTAAAATGCCGACCTTTAAACTATATGCAAGTTTTGCCAGGATCAGCGTCCACTGGTGGCAATTACAGTCATTGGATTTGAATTTGCCATCATGAACTACTGGTCACACCAGACTGAAGTGCCAAAACACTTGAGCGTATTGACTTGAAAAATATTGCATTTTACTGCTTATAAATTCAGCTATGTATTTGTAAGAGAGATATTGTATTTTTATTTTTTATTAAAGTCTCACATTCTCGCTTTAACATCTCCTTTTCATCGCTTAAGAAGTCGTCCTTATCAGCTCCTATCTGTGTCTTGCTCCTGTGTTTAGTGGCCGGGGCAGTCGTCAGTAGTGACCTGTGACTTGTAACCCTGTTAGATGGAGGCGGCTAATTGTTCACTAACCCAGGCCCGGGTGTCTGTAACCGCATTCTGTAATTGTGAGCCCAGAGGCTGCGACACACAGTGATTGGCGTTTCAGCCTGCCATTAAGTATTAATGACAACACCAGACCCTCGCTTTTCCGTTGTCCTCCTGGCACACCACATTAACACTGAAGATACTGTACGGTACACTCAATATCATGCAGCCATGACTTGCAGGGAGGTCCACATGCTGAACCTTTGAAGCTTTTATTTGTAATTCATTAATATTTTTCTCAGGATAAAAGAGAAGATACAATTATGTATGTCACCAACCAAAGTTAAGAATAGACATGCACCTCTTATTTCCTGGCATATTATTTGAAATTAGTCATGGAGTCATTTTAAAAATGAGGCTTCAGGACATTCAGATCTAACTCAGGAGCTCTTCCCCGAGGGACCAAAGTGGTAATGATGTGAAAACATGACATGATGTTCTTTGTAGGAAAAAAAAGTAAAACAGTAGTTTAAGTCAGTCGGAAGCCGACTCTTTTGAAATTCACATTGTATATAACACACTGGGTGTCCATTTGAGAACACATCATTTCCTGGGAAGCTATGTGACCAAATATACACATTTTCTATTTCTAAAACGCACAACCCCCCAGTGGAAACCAACTGACACAAGACCAGATCTGGCCCAAGCGTGCTCTACTAATAATTTAACATAAGTGAAGGAGGGAGGCGAAGCCACAATCAGTCATCACTTTCCACAGAGGAAAGGGGAGGCAGAGGGCAGGGTGTCTATTTACTCACCAAGTGTGGAGGAGGGGGAACAGATGTGACGTTTGTAAGAAACATCACAAGGGGAAAATAAATGAGAAAGCACTTTCAAGATGGAAGAAGTAGATAAAGTCTGGGGCTCAGGAAGGTCTCCTCCTGGGTACAAACTCAACGAACCACCTCCAGGCGTGCATATCTTGTCATTACTTCATACGCTAATGACATACTGACCGCGCAGGCTGCTGTTCAAGGTTAACTACAGACCACACAGAGGACACATGACACACTGTCTTAAATAAGACATGGCTCATATCTTCTTTGTGTTATGTGATGTGCTGCACAGCATCTGATAAGGGCAGGAGCATGTTGTGTTATTCTATCCATACATGTCATTTTGTGTAACTCACAATATCATATTTCAACATATGCATGTTCACACAAACTTAAAAGTCAAATTACACACACAAAACAAATTGTTTTACTCACTTGTGGTAGTATCAGACTATGCATCAAGGTGTACGTGGCTGTTACATTTGTTCTAACACCCCCAATATGATGGAGGTGACACATGATCTCTTTCCAGAAACAGACTTCCCTATTTACAGAATGAATTGGAACAACTTTCTTGCAAAAGAATTGTCATCATTCATCACTCATCATTGGATGAGTGTGCATCTCAGAATTAAAGTCGGATGCCAACGTTCAGTGCCAATGAAGTCGTTTTTGCAGAAGGTAAGGGAGTCGTGGTCATGCGAGTATGTCTGACGTTAACTTTGGTGGTTCAGTTTAGTAACAATTCGTTAGCAACATTAGCATATTGTACCATTAGTTACCTTATTTAACATTACTATACAGCTTTAAATACATTACACAGTCTGTCCTTTGGTATAATTCGTAGTTGACATGTGCAGGTATTGCAGGAAACGAATTATCCACTATTGAGTATTTTGAACTCATGTTGACACAGTTGTGTTTAATACAGTATTTCAACAACACATTTAAAAGGGTCGGGTCACACAAATCCAAAAGAAAAGAATATCAGTAGTTTATCGTTTTGCCTAGCAAAGCAGCTTTCGTTTTGTTCGTCCAAGACTTTAGATATCTGTCTCTGTGATTTCAATCAACTATAATGGAGGTGGACGGGATTTTAGTCTAATTAACTACTTTCTAGTCTTTCAAAAAAAGTCTGTGTTCTGGGGATTATCCAGATTAATAAGGACACTGATTGTTGATAACATTTTTAAATAATAGTAGTTTTTCAAAGGAAGTTCCCCGACAACCAAAACAGTTCGATGTCACCAGGAGTAAGTGAGACACTATGTCTTCATAATTCGGGTAAAGTCTAACCAATCTAGTTCATTAACCTTGTGGCGAAAAACTCATGCAAAAGATTACTTTTTGGCTTCTGACCTATTGTCTAATATCTAATCCCTGAAGTCATTATCCTTCCTCTTCGGCTCATAAACAAAACATTTTTTAGACAGGACCCTTTAAAGTCCCCATATGGTTGTGGTTAGAGTAAAAATCCCTCCTGGATTTTTATTATTGTGAATCACCTCTTGTTAAATACTTTATGTTCAAAGATCATTTGGCATTTCGCAGATTCGGTAGACATGACCTCAGTGTTTTCCATAGAAGAGCTCATCGTTTGTAGTCTGCGAGACTTCATAGAGGTAGTAACACATGCATTCAGGCCATGCAATCCACACGGTTATAATCCCACCAGATAGCATCCAGTCAGTGTTAAAGCCTTGGACTCTGTGAGGAGAGTCTGCTGGTTGGTTTGCGGGCATCACTCCTCCATCCTTTTAAAAGTGGCTTGGATCAGAGAGCTGAAGCCCTTCCAGCTCTGTCACCAGCAGTGCATCAGTTGTTGATGTACTGGAAAGCTACCAAGTGTGGAAGCACATCAGTGTGTGAATGTGCAGCAGGCTGTGGCTGAAAAAGCGCAGCAACTCCTCTCTGAATCAATGCATCTAATGTTTCTATGTGTGGACTTGCAATGAATACAATATCTGATCATTTTTCTATTTTTATGTGGACTTTGATTTGGCGCCTGACATGTGAATCATTTACAGCCGTTGAATCATTAGAGGTCAGATCCTGAATTATTAATGGTAATTACTTACATTAGTATCATCATTATTATTCAGTCAGCTTAAGTAAGTGGTTGAGTGCACCAAGAATATAACTCTTGCTAGTCACATGGACTCCTATCGTCACCAGACAGACAGACAGGAGATGGACACTTCAGCACCTCTCAGAGAGCGTCGACAAGGTGACTGCTGCATTGCACTCAGTCACCTAGTTATATATTGGCATCATTAGTGCTACAATAGAGATGCTTCAATGGTATGAAGCATCTCTTCCTCTGTATGAAGGTATGGGGTGAAAGTGCTTTTAGTTAAAGCATATGTCCAATATATAGACGTATATGTGCTTTGGTTACATTTTGGTTACATTTGGAAGTATTGCATTAGGAAAGCTCAATTGAAATTGCCAAAATTGCCAAAACTTGGGGTGGTTTTTGCCTTTGTCCAAAAACAGTTGATGCGCTCTGTGGATTAGGGAAATGCCTTTGCTGAAGAAGTCCTAACACTGAGAACAATTAACTCACATAACTGATCAGCTGCTTCTGCACTCGTCGTCTTGCTTGGATATTCTCATAATGTGCAAAAGCTTGTCTTTGTCTCCGGACAGCGTGAGTGTAATACTAGCTGACATGAAAGGACTTTTCAAAATTGCCCAATTGAAACTATTTCCTGAGGGCCTCGCTACATATTGCTCTCATAGATGAGTTAGATGACCAAACTGACTTGTTTTGTTTCCAGATGGCGAGCGCTACTTCTTTTACTCTGTTTGGTGGATTACAGACATGCTGAGCCTATCGTGCCAACTTCTGACCAATCTTTGCTGGAGCCCAGTTTATTCGCTCCAAACCAGATGATGGAAAGGTGCTTTATCTGCACTTCTCTCTTTTTTGTGCAATAATCGTGAAGCTCATTTAGCATTTGCTTGACAATTGATTGGAAACATGACTAATGACACCTCAAAAACTCATTAAAATAAAAAATAATTAAAATGTATTAAAATTGTATGTGCTTCATGCAGCCTATCTGTAATCAGCCAGAGCTGTTTCAGTTTACAGTTTAATTGAATTGGGGATTTGATCGAGGCTATGCCGTGTTTTAAGTGATTTGGGAGATATGATAACCGTAACTCTCTCTAGTGCTTACAAGGACCCTAAAACTACCTTGCATAACCCAATGTTGTTCTTTGCAGTGAACCACATCATGCAGACACACTGAGATGTAATGTGACATGAAGCTGTTGTTGTAGAAATTGCATACAAGAAAACAAAGATAACTTTGTTTTTTTTTAAAATTACATGAAATACTTTAAACAGGTTTTAAGAACCCAAATTACACAGGACAAGTTGCACATTACATTTATGTGCATGTCTACAATATGTTAATCAAGACAGAACAGTGGGCAGTCATTGAGTCAGAGCAGCCTCAAGCTGAGAGGACGACTAATGGTTGATTGACTCTTTGTGTGATTTGCCCCTCTCACAGTTTGTGTCACTAAGGTTACAAGAAGATCACAAACTTCAAAATAAAGACGATAAGTGTCCGGCTAAGTTAGACACACTGGTCATGGGAGGTGAAGGAGGAAGGGACGGAGGGATGGGCACTTCATGTCTAATTTGAAACAATACTGAGCAAGTTGACATGCTGGCAGGTGTTAAAACTCAGAAATAACCCAGAAATGTTAATCTACTGTAATTATTATAAATGTCATTGAGGTAAGATGTGCCAGGTCGTGTCAAGTGTGCTGCTCTCTGGATGGAGTGCTCATCCACTGCTCATCAGGGTCGTTGTTTACAACCTTTTTGGCTTCTTACCGTGTTGAATGACAAAAGCGGGGTGGCGGGGTGAGAGGCGCCGCGGGGTGAGAGGCGCCGCGGGGCGGACAGCAGAGAGTTTAGCTGCTGCTTCTGCTGCTGAGAGGACCCTGTTTTACAGTGAGATTAGCGTGAAGGGGATTTGGGAATATTTCACGTGAATTTTGTACCATATGTCTCTGCAACTGCTGCTAAATTTAGAATCGGAAAAATACACAAATTAGCCGCACCGATATTTAATCTTGTTTGTGCTTCCTTTTTCCATGAACATGTGACACTGGGAAGGTATAAAAAAAGGGGAAAAAAATGTTTTACCAATAACATTTGGAGGTTTCCGACATTTTGTGAGTGTATAATGTGATTTGGGTTTTAAATCCCACCACTGAATTGTATATCTTTCACAGAAGGATCGAGGTGTACAACACGATAAAGGGAACCTTTCATAAGCTGTGGTCCTGGAGAAAAAGAAAAAACACAACTTTGTGCCACCTGATCCGGTCAGAAGGGATAACTCAGACCACGGGCCCTACACGCTCACGAGAAGGGAAGATGTAAAATGTCGGGGTGTGAAGTGCAGATGCTTCGAGTGTGTCGTTATTCTTTGCTTCATGATGAAGGAACTGCTTCTTTGACTTCCTCAAGGGTGAAATTGGATTAAAATGGAAAATGTTATGTAAATTTCATTGAAAAACACTTAATGATTTTGAATGAAAATGTATAAATATAGTTTAATAGGAAAAGTTTAATTCAATGGGACTTTTCACAATTGTGCAGTGTTGCTATATGGCAATATATATATATATATATATATATATATATATTCTTATTTATGCTTATTTATCAACTTGCATCCTTGTGACCCCTTGAACTTGTACTCTTATTTTACCTTAAATAACCGTCCATCATCACGCTGTGGTGAAGGCAAATTGACTGTGATTACGTAAGACAATTCAACACTGTTATAGCAACGGCACTCATTTGCCGTCATCATTAAACATATCTCAACATTGACTTTCACCATATTGGACCCGAGCACCCACACACACATCCACTAACCTCCACTTTGATAAAAAATACATAACCTGTAATTCACACCATGAAGAAGGATCCTGATGGATTTTCCATGGTCATTGTTTCCATGGTGCAACGAAATGTGTTGTAAACATGTCATGGTCATTTCACGTATCTGTGTTGACAGATTGGATGCTTATCCTCTCACCATGTACTGGTAGAGGTTACCTATTGGCCAAAAGCCTTGTAGTTATTTTTGTTGACACCTTATATCAGACAATAATTATAAAGGAGATGAATGTAACTTTTAACTTTGTTGATTTGTTCAACAAAGTTCTCTCAAGTTCCTGAGTTTACAAAGTTGACCTGAATGAGCAATCAACTTAAATGAAGACGGCAGTTCTCCGGTAAAGTGTATTTTAATGGGATCTTTGTTTTCGTTATCATATGTACTGGAGTCACTCAATAGGATAAATATTACAGCGCTACCCAGGGAAGTAAAACACACCAACACCTCCATCAGCGAACAGCTATATAAATAATTAGACACAAAGCAAACAAATCCCTGCGTGTCAAAGTGTTTATTGGATCTTGCACGTTATTTCCAGCACTTGCGACATTCAGGCTCTTTAATTAAAAGCTCCTGAACAATATTGCTGGGATTTTAACATCAAAGGCCCAAACTTCACTGAGCTGTAGGCCCAAAGTGAGTGCTCAGAGAGAAATGTAAAAACATCCACAGCTATTATTGGCTGAGAGCTTGTTGCTGTTCAGGATCTGAAAGAGTAACGTCTGAGAAAGTTGACAGAAAGGACTCTCATTGCTGCTGCTGCTCCGTTCACATGACCAGCGAATGTTTACTTATTGTACGTCTGCTTTATGCTCCGCTGCCTCAATGGAAAGTTGAACGCTTGCCTGACTCACTAAACAAAACATGACATTGTATTTATTCGACTTCATAATCCAGCGGGGGCTGACTGGAGTTTAACCAAATAAAATAGTACACAGCAGTGAGATCTGAAACTCTTTCACGTGAAGTTTCCTACTGATTATCTTCCAAAGTATAAATATACACTGAATGACATGTCTCTGGTATACTGTGGCAAACTGACTCCTGTGAGGTTTATTTGCCCAAAAATGAGAACCCCTTTCACTATTTTCCTCTGAATAGCCTATAATCTCATGTCCTGGAATACTAAATGATGTGGCTATGTACAACGCAGAGCTTTTAGTGTTGGCTGGACACAGTCGTTCGATTAATGTCCTCATTATTCCAGTTGGAAATTTGAGATGTGTCTCAGTGATTTTCTGTGGTATTCAAGTGCAGATTTGCAGATTTGTTTCCGACTGACGGTGTAAACCTTAAAACTATTATCACAAAACTATAGTTTATTTGAAAAAGCTAAACAATTGCACAAAAAAACAGCTGAACACTGTAATGCAAGCATTACCGAAACCAAAGTTTGTTTGTTTGGGAACTATTTTCAGCAGTGGATTAACACACATTTGGTTCTCTCCTGAGTATTTACAGCAGCAGGACACCGATGTGGATCAACTCTAATCAAAGTAGAGTGCCCATGTGCATATAAGGTGTCACATGTTTTAGTGGAGGTCGAAGATCAATTCATTGTTGGTCATTTTACTAGACATTATATATCATTTTGTGTGCTCAATCTAAAGTTTTGTCCATGTCCAGTAACAAAGATCATAAGTCTGAAGACTAAAACACAAAGGAAAATGAGGCTGTGAAAGTGTCATGGTGTGTTGATTTAGGCTGTGTCACTGTGTTTCTTCTCTTGACCTGAAAAGGAAAGGTATTGGAAACTTGTTCCGTGTCCAGACAGCTCAGCTGGGAAGTGATTCCAGGAACAATACTGGGAACAACTTATTGTTGCTCTTTGCTTCTGCAGCAGAGTACGCCGCGAGAGAGAAGCTTTACAAGGAAGGTTCAAGAGGTTTTTTAAAAAAACTTTTTGAAACTTTGACTTGGCAGGTTCTAATCATTCGGTCTGAATATTCCCATTGCTTATACTTGTTGTCAGGAAGAGTGGAACGAGTGGACCTTCAGGTAACCAAAACGTGAGGAAAAATCTAAGATATAACTAAGAGTGAACTGAAACCAGTACTTAAACACAAACTATTCTGATGGGGGTATAAAGTGCAGGTAGAGATATTCACAGAAGCCCAGGTGAAGGGAATGAGGTGAATATGAAGGAGAAAACCACTGGGAAGGCTAGTCCAGAAAAGGTGTTTTTATTTTGGCAAAGAAGAAAAAGGCTGTAAAGGACCGCAGAAGGAAAAACACAGCAAACAGAAAAGCTAGAAAAGAAACTCCATCCAGTAAAACAATTGTGCTAC
Organism: Clinocottus analis; assembly: GCF_023055335.1. Lineage (NCBI taxonomy): Eukaryota > Metazoa > Chordata > Actinopteri > Perciformes > Cottidae > Clinocottus > Clinocottus analis. The sequence goes on from NW_027175876.1 coordinate 8,726,171, forward strand.
AAGAATGGATGAAGTTGGGTCAGGAGGGTGCAGGTATCAAAACACCCTGACCTGAGCGTCACAGAGTGTGCACTGATCATGTTTTATTATGTTTGGTCTGATGAATAGCCTCAATGGTTTGTATGAATTATAACTGTGGGCACAGCCACTCGAGGCAGCTTCGACGGCTCACATTTTGCATTATTTACTAATATAACTTATGTTTATTGACAATTCCTTTAGGCCCACCTCCATCTACCAATGGATTGGCTGAAGTATGTTAAACTTTAGTAAACCTAGGTTTTCTTTGGTTGACTACATCCCTAGTATGTAAAAGTCACGACAGTAATCCTTGTCAGACGTAGAAACATTTCCGTGTGACAAGAATGATGTCAGCATACTATTTATTATTTTCTTCTGTTAAATCAGTTGGTCACGTTTGAGGCGCTGCTTGTTTCTTTTCAGTCAAACGTGGCAACACTGCCTCCAGCTCACTAATTAAAGTCACATTTTTGACTTAACAATATGTCTTACCAGAGATTTAGGCTTTCAGATATTAAATGTTTTCTATTGTCAACACTAGAACACTGCTGCAGTTCATTGACTATGCAAGCATTAATCTAAAACACCCATGCAAAACATTTCATATGAATTGACTGAATGGACGTGCATTGTGGAGAATGCACCGACAAAAGCATCGAGACGTTTCTCTCAATGATGCTTCGAAGACACATGTAATGACCCTCACTGAGCCGCAAATTGTCTGTTTATTTCTTCGAGAAATGTCTGAATGCTGATGGGGAATTTGCAACACAAAGCTCATTAAGTGTACATTGGTATGCGTGTGGTGTGTATCTGTGTGTCCTTGTATGTTTGGCTGCATTTGAACTCTTTTCACCCTCTTCAATAAGCCTTAGAGCTACCATATAGCGCCACAATAGTGATTTATTTATAATTCCACAGCACCACTAATACAAACAAACAGCTCAGTGCAAGGCAAATTTCTGAGAACCAATATTTGAAAAATGGACAAATAACACTGCTTTAAAGGGGAGACAACAAACTAAATAACTACCCTCTGCTGCAATAAAAAGACGATAAACCGCCCGTCACACAACCACACCAGAGAAACTCTCCCTGAGGAACTCACAATGTCATGAAACACAGCTCTCGCACACATTTCTCTCAGACAGGAGGGCGGTTTACACCAGTGTTGATTATGTGCCCAAAGCACTGAGCTGTCTCCCTTCCCAGCACAAAGACATGGTGGAGGAGCCTCAGTAGCCTTCTCTGCCTCACTACATACAAAAGAAAAATCTTTCCACATCATGGAAAGGCTCTAAACTTTGAGGTGAGAGCCAAGCAGCTAATACTGTATGTTTATGGCTCTCGCACAGAACAGAACGCTTTCATTGCTGTCCTTATCATAACAACCTGAAGTGATTCTCTCACAACTCACTGGCTCCTGACGGCTCCAACCGCCTCCTTGTGTTAACCCGGGTGCTGTGTATTCACATTACGCTACTCCAACTGGCTCGGAGCAGTGGAATAACTTGGTCGGACAGTGCAAAGCCACCATGGCCCGCACGGCATATACAGTATACTGTCTCTCAGGGGAATATGTTTTCTAATTTCTTTCCAGCATCTGCTTAATCTCTCAACAAGCCAACCTGGATGAAGTGGACTGTCACACACTGGGGCCTAATGATAATAACAATAACAATGATAGGTGAGTTGTGTTTACCCCCGAGGGCTGCTATCAGAGTGCGAGCTTATGAGTACACATTTAATATCCATACGAAGAAAAACACAAGCGCCCTGTGACAACCTTGGGCTAAAACAACAGGCTGCTAAGCTATTTTCTATGGAATAATCCTAATATCACAGCTGTCAGTGTGAGGTGACTGCTGCTCATTCACCTGCCGGTTGTATGGTGGAAAACAGTGCTAGATGTATTTATTGTTCATGGCAAGTGGCTCCGGTGGGTACTAAAGCGATCTGATTGGTCATAGATGCATTCGAGCAATTGTGTTGAGCAATAATGGCACCGCCTGCCATGTTCTTTTTTAAGTTTTTTTGTATCAGCAAGGAGAGTTTTCATCGGAAACTCAATAGAAAACTTACTCGAGAAAGAATCAGTGCAGGATTCCCAAAAACTTTGTTGATACTGGAAAGTTCTGCACCTTGCAATTTACGCCTAATGCCAACATCTGGTGGCAATGAAGGAAGTAGTGTTACTTTACGATGAAACGATTGGTGATATGCGTCAGGAAGTCCAGTTTGAGTCCATAAATTTAAATACTTATTTTATTTTTATAATATTATAAGTGAGGATTTTAAGAAATATGCAAAGTTCTAATGAATCCATTGAATCTTTTGTTTCCGACAATTGTGAGGTTACCAGTAGAAATACAGTGTTAATATTACAGAGTAGCAAGAAAAAATGGTTTGAACGCTCAGCTCTTTTTATTTGTTTCAAGACTACAATTTTTCATAGAAACCAGTAAAACAACGTGAAGAGAGAAAACGTGTGCTGTCATATTTAAACTATTACCGTGTCTCCTCTCTCTCTATGAAGGCTGACTCTTCCCCTCGCATCAGAGTGTGGCCGTTCAGAACAACAATAACAATGTTTGCCTTCTGCCGTGGTTAGATAACGCGTTGTATGAACGAGACTCAACCCGAAGGGTGTGGAGGTGGGGGTTGGTGCGTTCGCGTTTCATGCAGAGGGCTGAAGTTGCATCACAGTCCAACCACGTTGCTTTTTTATTAACCATATCCAAAACCTTTTCCCTAAATGTTTTAATGGTCTATTTCAACAAAAGTATCTTTCTGTACAACTAAATTGCATTTTAAAATTACGCTTTAGGGGAAGCATAATTCCTCTTGGACAACAGTCACAGTAGTGTTGTAAATTGAGACTAAACAGACCAGAAACAAAACACATGAAAGTACTTAATAAGGTTTAGCCAAAAAAAAATCATTGTTTGACTTTAACCTAACATAATATTATTTACGGAAGTCAAACTTTTGGTTTCTCATGAGACACAAACAGCGTCATCAGGTCATCCCGACCATCAACGCCCCGGCGCAGACATCGATTAGATATCGATTTGTGATACGTAAAATAAACATAATCCGGGAGAAATTACGTTTCCCCTCAAAATGTCATTGAAATGCAGATTCATTGTATGGAAACAGAATTTAACCAGGCTGTTTGTTTGGTATGACCCAAACTGTTCTCTAACCCTAACCATGCCATAGTTGCCACGTCCAGATACTGAACATTTCAAAACACTGACGTTTGTCACACTGTTGGGTCTTGCAAAAGCGTCAAAAATCCATATTCTTGTCTGGTGATGTCACTGGGTGTTTTAATGAGTGGACCCAAATGCAGAAAACAAGGGTTCTAAAATAAAGTTTGTCAACAAAAACAAAACAGGCTTCAAAAAAATCACTGGATCAAGCTCAGGAACAGGAATCAAAACCGGGATTAAAAACTGGCATAGGACCAAACAGGTAACACAACAAGTAACACACAATGCGATCCAACAAGGGGACAGGAGACAAACAGGGTTTTAACACAAGGGGAAGGTGATTGGACACAGCAGGAAACAATCTGGGTCCAGAGCAGACAATCAACAGACAATGACAGCGTCAGGAAGTGCAGAAAACACAGAGGACACACAAGATAAGGACTTCAAAATAAAACAGGAAACAAGACAAACCTATCGTGACAGGTGAAAAGGTTGCATGGATTCTTATTTGTGATTGTCGGTATACTGTTGTCTTGTTATTCCCATCAGTAATGAAGAATGTCCTCTTAGTCACAGAAAGTTAATTCATCTTTGCCCAATGTTGGTTCAATATGTTTGTTCCAGTAAGCTGTATATAACGTAATCGACTAATAAATAGACTTTTTACTGTGAAAAAGTTTTACAGAGACAATCGGTATGTTTTCCTCTTTCCATTTTTGGTCATATTCGATTGAAAAGGCCTCTGAGTAATCCTATGTATTTGTTTATACTACACTAATAAGGCAATATATCCTACTTTGGAGTAAAGCAAATGCAAAGCAGGGAGCTTTTGAACTCCTTCTTTGGTGTTTGAACAGAAAGACATTTAGCTTGCCAGTAATCCTACCGGCAACCGTTGGAGCATTAAAGAGTCATGATATTCATGGTCTTTGGTTACTGCACTCTGTGTAACCCTTCTGGGAGAAAAAAAACACAGTAAATGTCCTCTAGTTTTAAAATGAAAAGATGCAAATGTATGAAATCTAATTCACTCTTCATGTACATACAACGCTTGTGTTTTTGCCTCAGAGAAATTAAAACAGCAAATAATAACTGCTGTGAGCCACAAGATGAGTTTCAACACAATCCTTTGTTGAATTTATATTAGAGACATTGTTACTGTGTCATGATGTAATGAATCAGTGGGACAGTCTGGCTGTTTGGGCTCATAATGAATATCGGGGTGGAACATTGAGTGAAGTGACATTTGCGTGTCCTTATTATAGTGGTTTTATCCTCCAGACTGTCTCAGTTGGCCACAAATGAAATATCACAGAATAACTGAAAGTTAAGACACCCTTCGGAACAAAAGAACCCAATTACAAACATTTTCCTGACACGTCGGTATGCACAACATTCATGATTATAAATGTTACTTGACCTGCTTGGTATTTAAGTGAAATAAATTAAAATAACAATGTCACTGATGTACTAAACCTTATCCGGCCACTTCTCCAAGTAGGTTAAAACAAATGCTAGGGGTGTATTTGCAGATACTGTGTGACCCAGTCTGGTAAGGTGAACCCGCAGATGGAGCGGAGGTGGAGCTGACGCTCCCTGTCTGTCTGCTCCTGCCATATGGGCAGCCTGAGGCACTGGTTACCTCACCAAGGTGACAAGGAGACCCGGCGCACAGTCGAAACTGGATAGTCATTCACACTGAGTTCGGCCAAAGTTATAACACTCTACAAGGTTCAATTAGGAGTTTGTCCACATGTGCAGCAAATGTTAGCAGATAAAATTATGCACTGACAAAAAACAGCAGCCAAGGTCTTTAAGGATGAACAGTAACTCTGCTTGTAATGGAGACTTTTACCTTAGAAATACCCAAAAGCATGTGACATTGACTTAATTGCCTCTTCAACATTGTTACACTTTACTTCAATGTGCAATGTGTCATTTTTGGCCACCTGCTCCAAACAAATAGCGGGCAGCATTTCATCCCAATATTGGGTCTACACAATCTAAATTTCAGTACTGCGCAAAATTTGACCAATGCGCTGAAACTATTAATAAATTAAATGCTTTGTAATCATAACATGTGACATTGGCCAATAGTTTACACTAGCCACCCATATTTTATGGCACTAATATGGAGTTGTACGGTCTGTGTACGCTTTGATAGTTTGTTTGAACTACTTCGCCAGGAAGAGAGCGGGTTGCTCCAGAAACAGACCTCCAGTTAGCAGCGCCGGGAGTCACTGCGGGTTGATGTCACTGGTTCTACTCTGAACTGTTTAATGGCAGCAACAGAAAGTTTGCTGATCAGTTGGGGAGTTGGGGCGTTCAGGTCTATGATTAGATCCAGCATTTCCCCTGCATGGATTTGAGCTAAATGCTCACCGCTAAGTAAAGGTACGTCTCCCTGAGCTGTCACTCTCTTCCTTTCTGGTGGAAGGGAGGCTGAGACAAGATAAGAGTTATTTCTGCCACTTTGGATTTAATCTAAGAAACAGACCCTGTACTTTACATGTGGTTAACGATCCCTCCAGCTCTACTTGGTCCTCTCATGTTGGACTAATGACAGACTGGACGCTTACAAGATAAGTGGTGTAACAGGAGAGTTGTGTTGCAACAGAACGGGCTGCAGCTGGTCAGTTAGCTCCTTTCATTAGATACCTCTGCAACACAATACATAGACGCCTTTGACTGCCACCGCTTCACATTCTGGCGATAATGTTAGCCCATTTTATTAAATGTTGACATCAGAAATTCTGGCTGAATCTTACAAATTGCATCTTTAATGTCTGCATGGAAGTTTGGGGAAATACAGCAAAAGCACAACAAATTTTATAGATATTTTGCAAAAATGAATGTATTGCTTTTGAAGCTGCTCGGGTCTCCATTTCAAGGCATCAAGGCCATGCTGTAAAAGACAGCTAAGGCGCTCCTACGTGAAGTCAACTAGCGTTCATTGTTTGCTATTTTATAAATTTTGCAGTTTAACAATAAAATAATATGAACATAAACAACAGACAACGTTATGTTCAGTACAGAGCAGGATCAGCACTGCAGTTAAGGGGTTCACGTAACACCTTAATAGGATCCATTACTTGATTTAATTGCATTTGGTCATTAAGCTAGGTGCCAGCATTAGCCTCATGCACAATGTGACATATGATATCTTTACAACGTGGCAACAGGACCAGTCAGGCAGCTCAGCCAGGACATTGATGGGCACTCATGTCACCAGTAGAAAGCCATTGTCAAAGGGCCACACAAACTCTTCGTATTGATGTGTGCACTGTGTGCTACATATATATATACATATATATATATATATATATATATATATATATATATATATATATATATATATATATATATATATATATATACAACAATGTCACAGCTTGACTAGCTTGTCTTTTAGAAATTAAGGCTAATTCGACTAAAACTGACATTCTGACAGAACGTTGCACACTTAGCGTTTCTGAGTGTTTTAATTACAGGTTGTCCATATTTATTTAGATTGTTGGTAATGCATCCAACTACACAGCAGCTTCTAGGAATTTTTAAGACCCATTTTTCTCACAGATGAGAGAGAAAAAAGGCACCTTCATGCAATACAAGGTTAATGGAAAGCGCTGAATGGTTTTCCCCTCCGGTGTTAATTGTGCTCTGTCTCGCTGCAGTTGTCGAAGAATGAAAAAGAAGCCCGTTCTCTTCGGTGGACAAAACACATCATGTACACACTGTTTTCTAATTGTTCTCAAACATTGGCATTGCAGTTTATTGTTATTCATCAATGGGTTAATAAATTGATCTCTTTGGACTATTCTATAACCACAACATAAGAATGACAAGGATACCGTGCGATGTGTACAGGATGTAATTTCAGTTTACATTTTTCAATCAGAATTATTTGTGTTATCCGGCACTGATGTTTATCATTGTGCCTATGTGTGTTCTTCTCATTTAATCCAGAGTTGTTTTCCATATTGTCTTCCTTTTTGCTGTGTAAACTGATCCGTGCGTGTTATGCGGTGCCTCCCCTTTAGCCAACACATGTCAGTTTAGGACAGCATCTGTTCCCTGAGAGCAGCTGAACGAGCTGAACCGGGGCCAGAGCGTGTACGCATATCAGAGGAATCAGGTGTCAGAGGCAGGTGACTGGGCTGTGGAGGCTGTAAAGAAAGAACAAATACATCTCACTTAGACTGATGGTACAGAGAAATATAGAGAGAAAGGAGGGTGGGAAGTCAGAACTGGAAATAATATAAATGTGGGTGAGAGAAAAGAAGCAGCAGAGATAGCGAGACATGCAGCATCTATTTTTAAAAAGAGCATTCAACTGAATAAAACATTATGGGGCTGCAGTCCAAATTACCAGAAATCACAAGGCAGGCGCAAAATAACTATGTCAAATTATAGCAGACTTGTCACATACGCTTTGTTTTTTAATTACACCAAGCTGGATTATTTCCACATATAATGTAACATATGCTGGACCCCAAAGACCCCCTCCAGTGTGTCAGGAGTAACAACCATAAAATGTTGTGTATGCTCTACAATATCAGCTGTCTCTTCCCCATCTCGTGTGTGCAAAAACAAAACGCTTGTTTGGAGTGCAGATGGATCAGAGGCAGTTAATAGTGTGTGAACCACACTTGCCCCAGTTCCTAGCCTTGATGTAAGTGTGTCTCTGCTCTTTTTATAATCCACAGAAAATTATCCTCATCATCATCATCAGCGACATCTGTGACTAATTATGCCCACTGTAGTCTTGGCAAGTGCTTCCCAAATGTGTTGTCTCACATACTCCGACAGCCCTGTCGGATTAACTCCTTCATGTCCCTAATTTGTTCATAATAATTTAATTTTAAACTGAATAATTATGTTCAATCAATTACACAGTACTCTCAATATTTAGTTCAATTTTGTCAAGTTTGCTTATAGGTTACAGTGAAAGAGTGAAAGTTCAACTATTTCTAACATATATTCATACAATTTGGCAATATAAAACATGTATCTACTTGCTATTGCAACACTTTTAATTACTGTTACCATAAAGCAAGGTATGCTTTAGGGCGGGGCTACCTTGTGATTGACCACAACGCTCAGGAAGTTGTATGTGTTTTTGTCTGACAAGGAGTGTGTTCATAAGAGTTTCCAATCAATTCTGGTGGCAAAAACTTAAGATGGTGCCAAAATGTCGCACTCAAGACTTTAAAACTCAAGCCAATCGGTTTGTCTACGACTACGTCCATTTCTTATGTACATTTCCAAACACAGATTTGTCCCTCTTATAATACGTCACCTAACTTAGTTAGCGGCAAACCTGCATGTCCTGCCTCACAGTTGTGTGGGCTGTATATTCAAACTTTCATACTTTTCGTAGCTAGCCGAAGTACGATCTGCGAACGAGAACAACCTGAAATATGCCAACGCAATCCATCCGTCCATTATCTGAACCGCTTATCCTCATTAGGGTCGCGGGGCGCTGGAGCCGATCCCAGCTGTCAACGGGCGAAGGCAGTTTACACCCTGGACAATGCAATCCATTAGTTATAAATATGTATTCTAATGATCTATAACTTTTAGCGGTCTACTTGAACCATTCAATTATTAATATTTTAATGTATCTGCTCTCTTGCTAACTGTTGTGTTCAGGTGTTAAGCTACATTAATGTGGATCAATTTTTTTCAAATAGTAATTCTATTCTCCATTTGTTGGAGAATGAAGCTACTCCACAATCTTTCCACGTACCTCTGGATGGGGATCACTGTCAGGCTCATTATGGAGTTGGTCATAAGATAATCGGGTACCAATGTAATCAGCAATCATGTTGTTATTCTGTGTACCTCTGCTCGTTTTGACATCATGTTGTTATTATTCTTGGCAGACTGTTTAGTATGCCCTCTTGCTTTTAGCATCTATTCCCAGAAGAAACTATTTCCAATTCCAGTATTGTATTATACATGTTATCACTTTCTCTCTCTCTCTCCTTTTCCCTTCTTGACCACACATGCACTCTTTTAAAGTAGAAAGTCAAAATGGAGCACTTGAAACTGATATGTCTGTTATGTGAGTTGACCTCCTAAAAGCCTGGAAAGAAATTGGAGTCCCTACATTAGCAATGACTACAAATTAAAGACTTCCTACCAACTAGATCCGGTTCAAAAACTTTGAATGTGGCTTCTATAATGGATATTGTTATGGATTTACTACATTGTGAAGCATGAGTTATGTATAAAAAAAGTTTTTCCTTCACTTTCTTTTATATGTCCTCCTCCTGTTCCTCCTCCTCCTCCTCCTCCTCCTCCTCCTCCTCCTTCTCCTCTTCCTGTTCCTCCTCCTCCTCTTCCTCCTCGTCCTCCTCTGCTCTCTCGTTGTGTATAGTATCTGTATGTAAACCCCGTTTTGGTCCAGCTGTGTTGTGAGTTTTAAAACGAGTCCATATCAACTGTGTATTAGGTACATAAATCATGTGATTTATTTAATTAGCTAACCCCCCCAAAGATCTCACACTCTGCTTGGAATGCCTTGCTAACTGACCTCATGGAAAACTGCGGCCTGCCAAGGTTTCCTCTCATATCCCCTAAAAAGGAACCTAAGGAGTACTTTTAGAAATAGACCCTGATAGGGATTTTTTTTTTCCACAGTGAAAGTAAAATACAAGACTAAGATGGTCTGACACACACAGACACAGAGTGTTGCTTTTGATGGAAATTCTCCTTCAGATAACGTGTAAATAAATGCGCGTGATGATTCGAGAGGTTTTATTACCACACAGGTACATTCAGGGAACAGAGTTACAGCTCACTGATGGCTGGTTGCTTTGGTCTTCAGGCTTGCGATGCTTTAATGTTTGGGCCTCAGCTGTGAGCTGGACGAGAGCACATGCTCCGAGGCCCGATTTGGAGCCCACGCAGGGGTAACCGAGTTAAAGTGAACCCAGACAGACGCTTTGCCATTGCGCTGCCTCCTCTGGTGTTACATCGGATGGCTTGAGATGAACACATCCCGTATCCCACGCGTTCTCTTCTGTTGTACCGGCTGGACAGGCTCGTCGTTCACTGTCAGGGCTTATAATGAAAAATTGATTAGGGAGATTATTCTTACTATTTTACAGTCTGCTGACAGCAGCAACAGAGTGATGTCAAGTTGATACAGCTGTACTGAATATAACAAAAATATATCCCTGCAAATATTCTGATCGGTTCAAAAGTGCAGAAATGATTGATGTCAAAAATCCTTTAAAGGAGCCACCTATCTTAATTGTGAACATGATGAATGAACTGCATTTATGACAGGAACTGACGACCGTCAGCTACCATGCCAGACGCTGGCCTAACCTTCAACACAATACTGGTTTGGTGTGGTTTTTGGACGCCGAAGCCTAAACCCTCGGCCAAGCAATTGCTCCAAACTGGCCCACACTCCAAAAGGGCGTTGGGAATAATAAAGAGAGTAGCATGATGTTGTTTTCATGCAGCAAAAACTACTGAACCAGAAATGATTTGTGCAGTTTATACCTGCAATTTTGGCGGGACGGGAAGTACAAAAGTGGTTGAAATTATAATCTTCTTCTTTAACCCATTTTTGTTTGTGTCGCTGGTCAGTCCTGTGCGTTGTCTGCTATCCCACAATGCCTAGCGAAGCAAATTGTTCATGGCACTTTGAAAGCAAACAGGTGCAAACTTTGCATCAGTCAGTCTTTAGGGAGAAGGTTGGGGTAGAGTATATCTTCAACAACAGTTTTGTTTGAACCATCATCTTTCTCTTACTTTAGCCAATTAGTTTTATTCGCATAAACCTAACCGAACCTAAACTATAGAGGTAGCGAATGAGAAAAAGGACAAACAACCAGTTTTGTAATTTCTGTAAGTCTGGTGCATTAAGGCCTAATGTTAAACAAAATGTCTGTTTTTATTGTTTCAGGACAAATAAACTTAATTAACTGATGGCACTAACATACAGGCTACCATACCTTACGGCCTCACTGAATGTTACTGCATTGAGATGATTGAATTAGCTGAAATAATCCATAGAAAACAAATGAGGAAACTATGACTCTCTTTTCTGAAAGTATAATTGCACTCATTGACTTTATATATGACTATTGTTTCCCGAACAAAGCGTATTCCTTAAGTTCTCACAGACATTACACAGCAGCTGTCAGCAAGGCCTTGTGGGTCAAAAGCCGAACGGAGGCGGGAGGACCGGAGTTTGTGTTTGAGAGCCTGAATAAACAATCACGGGGTCGTCTGGAGTTTGAGGTGTCTGTGAGTGAGAATTGATGGGGTGGAGGGATGGATTTCACATTCGAGATGGAGATGTGACATCATTCGTGGGACATACAGGATCATAGTCAACTTTTGATGAAACATCTTCTGGTGTTATCTTTCTTGTTACCTTAATGCTAACAAGTGGACGAGAGTTACAGTGTGTTGGCTCGTGTAATGATGTCTTTGGCCAGACGCAGCTGGAGATGAAAGGGAGCTGTGGAGACGGCATGCTGGGAGGCAGAGTGGCCCGGTGCCAAGCGGTTTATTTGCACGGTTGTACAGAACATTACTCAATCTGCGCAGCTTTTTGGAGATGGCGTAAATGCGGATGAAAGTCACGTCACTCTGGGATGGCTGCTCGGGCCACCTGTACAGTGGAGAACTAGGCTGGCCATATACGGCTGAACGTTTTGATTCTGCGTAACACCTCTGAGCACACTTCAGCAATGCAGGAGGATTTTGTTTACGAACCACTACAGTGATACACACCGACAGTCTTATTAGGTGACATATTTCCGACTCAGGACACCGTAATTACAATCATTTGGAAATAATCTAGATACCTTGCTCATCATTTGTACAAATTTCCCCATAATTCACATATATTTGGTCAACTAAACATCATTTATTTTATGCACAACAGCAACCAACACTTTGAGAATGTTTTCCGTAAAGTAATTAAGCACATGAGATGCTATCCGATCCTTACACAAAGACAAACAGTATCCACTCGGTACTGTTTTCACCTCTGCCTCTCAGTCTGGAGTGAAACCCTGCACCACACGCTCTCAACTCTCAACACACACACACACACACACACACACACACACACACACACACACACACACACACACACACACTGATGAGTGTATTATACAGCGTGACACTGGTTGGTCTCCAGGGTGCAGAGATGTCTGAGGACATTATAAGTCACCACTGAACCCCAGAGAGCAACGCTTCCACCAGCGTTTCTGTTGCTGTGTCCACATCCTGAAGTCTCCTCTGTGGAGACTTTTGTTCGATGTATTTAACATGTAACATGCTATGTTTCATAGCGTGGTTTGTAATCCCTATGGTGTGCACATATTTATATTTCATGTTGTATATTTCCAATCTTAAAACACTTATTTAACCTTTGTGCTTTCTGATGTTTCTTATTTTGACTCACAAATGGGTTTCAAAAGCGTCTCCTTTTTTATTTTTAGAAATTCCTAATAAATTAGCCCTGATCTAGATAATCCTGCCTGATTGATGTGATGGGACTTGATGAATAGGTTGTGCTCCACCTTGTTGGCGAGAACATATTGTGCCTGATAATCAATGGAAATGTAATTGAGTGACAGAGAGCTGGAGCCCTGACAGGCCCATTATGCCTTTCTTTGATGTATTTTCAAAGCCTGCGTCATTAATCAGTATAATGAAGGTGATGCTGTGTTTTAGAGGTAGCTACCACGAGGAAGGGACTATACAGACACACTGAGCTGAGCTGACTGTCTTATTAGGAGGCAAACTAGCAATCACAGCACCAAAGGGTGAAACAATATCCAGCATCAATGATATTATTTGCATTGCTACAGATGAGCACAGTCAGAAAATGACATTGAATTAGAAAATCTGAATAAAGGTGAATGTGGCACATAATTGAATAAAGATGTGTGTCCATCTGCTGGGATGAATGCGAGGATTAAAAATGGTGAAATTAGAGGTTGAAAATTTACATTAAAGACTTGAAATTGTATTAGCAATGTTTTAGAATGGCAAAGATATTGCATGGAAATATTTATGCTCTCTGTGAAATGATTTGTTTGAATCATTTAATATAGTCTATTGCTAGAGGCTTTAGGATTGGCTGTAAATTATGATTCTGTAATGAGAGGCAGCAGCGAGGAGGGAATTACAGTTCAGAGCATGGTGCACCTGTGTTCTGCTGACATGTGGAAGCCCAAGCCTCGCCTGCTTGTCACTTTTGCCTAATAGGTCTTTCAAAAGCTCTTATTGCCTTTCAATGTTGTGCAATTTTCATTTTTCCTTTCAAATGATAATTACAGAAATTAGGTTATGAGACAATTAGCCTCGGGTTGTGGCAAAGTCTTTGATTTTCCTTTTATGTGTTGCAACAATTCTAACACAAATTGAGAAACGGAGCTAAGTTTAGAGGGGATTACTGTTTCCTGATGGCCTGTAATTTCCCAGATGTCTTCTCTATGTTTTCCCCCTATCTACACGTGAAGTATGGGCAAATAGTTGCATCCCACGTATTGACTGTGCTTCATCTTCAGCCACTGCAAGATTCCACGCTTCTCCAGATGTCAATCAAACCTCTTTGGTCGATTGTTTATTTCACCTTTCGGAGCGGTGAGGCTGCACTTCTCCTCTGCCAGTGGCAATGACTGTAATCCATGTCAACAGAGCGAGTGGCCCTGATGGCGTTCCCCTGCGTGCCAGGAAAAGCCGTGGAGACGTCCCTGTCTCATGATAACTTTGTCACTGCTGCGGGGGAGCGGGTGAGGCGAGGAGAGGGGAGGAAGAGTTTGTCATGCGGGCCTCTCCACTCACACACACGGCGGCGGGAGCGCTGGAGCTTGTCGCCTCCAGCTCCTGCGTTTGCCGTTGACGAGCACCGCTGTCACTCCAGTCGTCCCCACGTCTCGATAAGCTGCTCCCTGCTGCTGACAGCTACTGACAGGCCTGCAGCTCATCCCGTGTGCTCACCTGAACACAATGTCCTGCTCTTTTTGTAATGAATGAATGGTCAACAAGTGGATTTACCCTATTTACTCACAAGCGTGTACTTATAAAATATTACGTACTTCTTAGAGTAAAATTTTAAATGAGAAACAACACAATCTTCCTCTTAACATTTTAAAATACACTCAGGGGTTTTGCTTCTATACTTGAGACACATTGTGTCTGGTATGAGCAGTAGGTTATGGTAGCCATAATTAACCAATGTTATTAATAATTATTTTTAATGGAAGCATGTTTGTATGTGAAAAGACACAATAAATAATATTACCAAATATGACTTGGCGTGACCAAAATGTATCTGCACTTCAACTTCAAACATATGCTAGTCCAAACACAGGACTGTAATGTTCTCTGGGATATGATATGGAAAAGATGATGGTTCTGTGTAAATGGGACTTTTATAATGGGAAAAACATGTCGGACTTCATACACTAGGGGTCAATGCTGGGTACCTTTGGCTGCTTGTCAACACATTGGATAGGTTCCCTGATGAGAGGCAAATGATGGAACACAAATCAACACTGAAAATGTGTTTTCTTATCAAAGAGTATTTTTTTATTGGATTCAGCGAGGAGTCAAGTCAGAAATAAATACTTGTGCAAGATTGAACTAAATGTAATTTGGAATTATAATATTCTTTGGTGCAGAGCTTGAGGGGAGCCTTGTACCCTTTCAAATGGAAGTAATAATGGAAATTCTCTTCAGAGGGTTATGTTTTTAATGCATATTCATGATGGATCAATAGAGCATGTTAAAATTCACAGACCTTTGCTGAAATGTTGGAAAGCAGACTGACAATTATAGATTCATGCATTTTTATTGGAGTAACTATTGCAGAACAAGCACTCTAGATGTCACTGAAGAAGTGTGGAAAATTGTTCAATTCATTTGAAAAGATAAGATTATCAAATGATAGCAATTAGTAATCAAGAAGAGATGTTGAGACAGTAAGCTAAAAGTAATGAATGCCTCTTGGGTAAAATGAATGTTACCAATAAGTACTTAGAAGAAATCAATTAAGCGTCGGGGGATTACATGTAATGCATAAATGGTCTGCTCACTAAAAGCAACAAATGAATGGATGCAGATAACACAGTCCACAGTTTGCAAATGATGAATGCTTGAAATAGATGAAAGTATTGAATATTAACTTGAAATTGTTAGCTAAATAATTTGATAATGTTTAGTAAAAGTAATACAATTTATTTCAGGTCAGTACAAGTAACAGATAAATTGTTAAAAGTATTGAAAAATAAGTTGATATAATTATCTTAATACTAGGTCTAAGCTAAAAATATTTTTTCACTAAACAATTTCAATATAAACCTTCACTGATAGATAAATGGTTCAAATGAAGTCCCTCCCAAGTTTACTTGGTAAAGTGGTTTTAATAAATCCACTACTAATTAAAACAGAGTACTCGTCAGTCATCTCTCTGTCATCAGAAAATGGGACGAGTGTCTTTGTAGGAATGAGATAAAAAAAAAATAAGCAACGCTTCTATGACGCAAATGTCTTTTTGCTCAGGTCAGGTTTTTCCTTCCACAAGGAGATACATCAGTTGTAATGGCTCTTATTTTGGCGGCCCCACTGGGAAAGCTTTAAACAGATTTGGCACCAGACAGACAGATGGCTCAACCGCACGGATCAGTGTGACAACAAAACCAGGGCCCAAAGAATTAAATCAACCCCTAGAGTAATTACATTCAAACTATTGGTCAACCTTTTCCATTTGCTGTTCCCATTGTTATCACGGACATCATCTGTCGGCTCCTGTGTGCAACAGGTCAACATGTGGGGAATATATCTCAGCCAGTAATGATGTTGCATGCAAGGGTGCCGTATGCTGTGGGACAATAGGAGTGAGAGGATGACGTTATGAGACAAAAGGTTGGCGCTTAACCTGAAATGTGCCGGAAGGAAGCACAAATCCGTCCTGATTTTCATGAGCTCTACAGTTTGAGTGCATACAGAATCACTCACAGTCAGTGTGACTCATTTTGTGTCTTAAATTGGCTGATGGCTCGACAGTATTCTCTACCCGGCCATTTCAGCCACTGACAACACAATAGATCCATATAGTAAATGGTGTATTAATCAGCTCCTTCTTCAAACTTTGGCATGTTCTGCATAAAGCTACTCAACCAACTCAGAATTTGGATATGATTTTTTTAGGCTGAAGACTCAGTGGAGCGCACACAGACCCTGAGTCAGACACTGCTGACTCACTCTATTCTGTGACAAAGCTCTTATAATCCAAAGATTCAAATAACTTCAGGACAAAGAGTGATTTTACTAAATAAACCAAAAAAGGTCCGATATTTGCAACGTGTCCTGTTTGTTTGATCTCGAAAAATCTACAGGACTAATTAGGTGCAAATACTCATTAGCTGAAGTCACTCTGAAGAGACAATGGCCAATGAATTATGCAGGCCCTTTCTCCCATACAAGACATCAATACTTGGCCATTCCCACCACGCTGCTGTTCATCCTCATCTTCAATTGCACCCTGCCTCTCTGAAATGAAGAGTCTTTGAATGTATAAGATATGCTGCTCAAAGAATACAATCTGTTTGTGTATCTCTCTACTCTGGGTTTGACGTCCTAAGCCTCCAGCCTTCTTTTCTTAGACCCCTGTCCGCCGCTCTGCAGATTTAATTAGTTCTGCCCTAGTAACCCTGCTCCTTTCTCCTTCTCCCCCTCAGGATATGGCCATGCAGCCCCCAGCACGAATGGAGGGAAGGTGTTCTGCATGCTTTACGCCCTCCTGGGCATCCCTCTCACCTTGGTCATGTTCCAGAGCGTGGGTGAGCGTATCAACACCTTCGTCAGGTTCCTGCTCCACCGCCTGAAGAAGTGCCTTGGCATGAGGCGCACTGAGGTCTCCATGGTCAACATGGTGATCATCGGCTTCATATCCTGCATGAGCACGCTGTGTGTGGGGGCGCTGGCCTTCTCACACTTTGAGGGATGGAGCTTCTTTCACGCCTACTACTACTGCTTCATCACGCTCACCACCATCGGCTTCGGGGACTATGTAGCGCTGCAGAGTAAGCAAGCTCTGCAGACCAACGCCAAGTACGTGACCTTCAGCTTCATCTACATCCTGACGGGCCTGGCCGTGATCGGAGCCTTCCTCAACTTAGCGGTGCTGCGGTTCATGACCATGAACGCCGAGGACGAGAAGAGGGACGCCGAGCAGAGGGCTCTTCTCGCCCACAACGGACAGGCGGGCGGACACATCCACTGCTCCACGGACCAGGCCTCCTCCTCCTCCACGCCTTCCGGCTGCGGCGGAGGAAATGCCGTCGGAGGCAGCGGGGGAGGGGCGGCGAGCCGGGGTCTCCGTAACGTTTATGCTGAAGTGCTCCACTTCCAATCTATGTGCTCCTGCCTTTGGTACAAGAGTAGAGAGAAGCTGCAATACTCCATACCCATGATCATCCCACGTGACCTCTCCAGCTCGGACACCTACATGGAGCAGGGGGAGGCCTTTTCAAACCCCCTGCACTCTAACGGCTGCGTGTGCAGCCTGCAACACAACTCGGGCATCAGCTCGGTTTCCACTGGTCTACACAGCATCAACTACAGAAGACTCAATAAACGCAGAAGCTCCATCTAACACCTGGAGGATTGTCTCGCTTTTAAGGTCAAGTCTCACTGAGGGACCCTTCCACTGTGGTAAAGAATTAGCTGCGGACGTCACAAGGACACAACTCCAGTCCTGAAGAGATGTTTGCTTCTTTCTGGCAATGAAGAGCTGGTGCTGCGGCTTGTATTTAACCTCCATTAGCGAAGCACAAACCATTTAGGACAAACATCGTTGTGCTAATGGCTGTTTAAGACACATTCGTTACACAATCTCTGGAACTGTTGCTGATAGAAGACAGGCGAAAAAACACGTGCAGCTTTTTCTGCACCTCTGGATTCGAATATTAACTATCATAATATTGAATTCAGTGTGTTTTCTTTCATTCATAACATAGAATTTCATGTTCTATTATGAAAAGGGACAAGGTACACTGTGAGACAGGTTTTTAAGAGGGATTGTGCATTATGTCCCGAAATGAAGAAATATTTTATTGAATAATCTTAAATACACTTTTTCCAAAAGGAATCTTTGGTTGTAAGTATTATACTCACTACAGTGAAATGAAATGTTGTATATATTTGGACACGTCACTCGTTCTGTTGGTGGTATTGAGGGAAAGCATATTTTTTCAGTGAAAGATTTAAAACATATTCTCAGTGTCTTCTCCTGTGTGTCTTCTTTCCCTCCATAAGAAAACACACATTCACGTCATTTAAATGACAGATGAAGCATGTCTTGCTGAAGGAAGGGCCACTTGTAGCTGTTGTGGGAATCAAACCTGTAACAATGTCTCTAACCACTTAGGCCTCCCTGCCGACCCTTTCAGACCTCATCACTATGAATCGGTTTTGCATAGTGTCTTCCTGCACATCAAACTATTGTACGTACCTGTTGCTCATCATATGTTTTCATATAGCACAACTATATTCTGATAGTTTAACTTAGAGCATATAAGGTCACTTTGTGCAAAATAGAGAGTCATATCTTATTCACTGCTGCACCTTAGAAGACAGTTGTGTATGCTTTTGGGCATTCAGCGCACTATTTTATTTTTGTATTTAATGGAATCACATTAAGTTTCGTTTTGTGAATGTTACGCTCTAATTCATTCTTTCTTGTGTTATCAGTCTTCAATGTTTGACTTGATACTCTGTGATAAATGATTGAGAATAATAGCAGTTAACCTCACTTGTAAATGGCCTCAGAGTTTGCACCTCATGCACTTCGGGGTCTTTACTCCAACCAAAACAAACTTGATTCAGCCAAATGAGGTCTTTATGCAGTGTTCATTTGTGTCCTTCTTTTGGTCCTTTTCTTGCATATTCATTATTATTTCTTTCTTTTTTCTAGTTTTACTTTACATTGTCTCAATATTTTAGTCATATCACATTAATGTCAGTCACATTTTCAGCTTTTCTTTTATACTGGAACAGTCTTATCAACATGTTATTTGTGTTCATCCCTCATGAACTAAAAGAGGGACTGCAGTTGGCTGTGTGTGGCTATTTACCATATGTTTTTTTCAGTCATAATAAAATATGATTTAAATTAAAACAACTGTTTATTAATTTGAGTGTCAACTGATCTAATCACTGTTATCTTGTAATTATTGGTGAGAAATACATTCATTTCATTTTGACCATCGTTAATTGATATCATTAGTGTTAACTCCTCATCCAGGCTGCTGTAAGGAGTGTTCAAATAGAGTCAATGAAAACTAAATGGAAATTTTGGAGACGCAAAAATAATTCACCAGAATGACATTTGGCACAATGCTTGTTGCACACGTAACGGGTGTTAGGATCACAGATTGACTTTTCTTCCAGCTGATGCCTTACGTCTGAGGCACGTATCCTCTGTTTCTCGGTTCGGGAGAATATCAAAACTCACTTCTGGGTTCTTTACTCTGCATCTCATCACGTAGCAGCTTTTAGTTATTTTTCTGTTTTCGAGCAGACTCAAGAGAGGCGCATGGCACCTTGAACACAAAGTCAATGAAGAGCTCTGAATAGTTTTCTCCTCAGATGTCAGCGAGGCTCAGTTGTGTTCTCAGCATATTACAGACAGCTGTTTGCGGTTTAGCAAAACGTTCAATGCTGTAAATATTGCAGGTGAACTGAGCAGTCTCGGCCCTTTGTACCATCAACAGATTGCTTCTGTGGAACTCAACAGGAGAAAACAACTTTCACAAACTAAATAAAGAATGTCTTTTTAATTTCATGGGACAGATTAAACATGCAGAATTACGCTGTAAAAACATGCATTTTGATCACATTTAGAGCTTTCAAAAAATATTGTTGTGTTTATGTCAAAGGAGTCATTTTTTTACATATTTTTTTTTGCTGGACACGTTTCTACTTCCTGTTTTTACTCGAGATTGGTTTTGTGCTCATGTAACCAAAGGAAGCTGCGTTTTCATTTATAAAACATGCTGTATAAATGAAACAGAAACATTTTAGAGAAATCCATTTAGTTAAATGAAGTTAAAACAAACACCATGTGGCCTGGTCGAACGCTGCTGCAGCAAAACTCACGATGTCATCGCTGCTTTCATCATGGCTAACTTTTCAGCGAGGCTTTGGTACTCCATTGCATAACCAAAGTAAGGACAAGGTGACTCTAAGTTTACTCAACCATGTTATGATGTTTATTATATAACTGTCACTTTCTCACCTTTATAGCTGCAAACCATGAACTCTTCCACTCCACTTACAAGGAGAAGCGATCAGCTGAGACCTCCATGTCCTTATCGTTCATCCCTCAGCAAGCGAGGCTTCACATGAGGCCTGACGGGCTCTACAGTTCATCTTCATCTTCACATCATCTGCTGTTCTGATTCATCCGACACCAACAAAGATGTTTGACATATGTGGTAATCAATGACTTGAGACTGGGTATCTCTTGGTGCTTGAATTGGTTCATGTCCTGCAAGACCAACATTCAGGGAATATGTTTTGCAGGCTTTTATTTTGGATGATCGCCTTCCCCAGGGAAACATGTTTGGCCCACTTCTATGTTCTTTACAGGCATCTATTGTATTTTCCATGTATCAGGTTTAAATACCACTATTCTGCAGATTAACAACATTTTTATATTCCAGTTTATTCAGTCAAACCCAATGATTGTGGTTCTGTTACATGTTTGGTTCTGCACAAATGGTTACCCAAAGTATGAACTAAGATTAAGAAAGACAATCCTGGATGCTTCAGACCTGAATCCCAGAGCGGTTTGGCAAATGTGAGTTATTAAAAATAAAGACAATAATTTAATTGAAACAAGATGTAGATAATTAAAAGGTAAATTTCAAAATATTCTTTCATTATTTTTCCAATTATTATTGTTTTGGAAAATACAGAGGTTAAGAGTTGAACGTCCCCAGTAGAGCCATATCTCCTTTTTGATAGCCACCAAGTAACCATAATAATCATCATAGAAGTGCCTCTATGAGGTGCCAGTGCCATGATTTGAGCTTGCTTCTAGTATTTGAGTGAAAAAACCTTGACTAAAATTGAAGAAAAAAAAATGTTTGTGCACTTCAATGGAAACTTCTCGTTCTTTTCTAAATTCCCCAAAACAATACTTAAAAACATCTAGACGAATGTTTTTGATGGTTTTGTTTATTTAATCTCTAATATTTTCGGTATTTTGGTTCTGTATTATTTATCCAAGTTTTTTAGCGCCATCCCAACACCCCAACATGTCATTCTTAATTAAAGACACTGATAAGGACTTCTTTAGAGACATGTGTTATGAGAAACTACAGAAAATGCATGGATCTATGAGTTTCAGGACACAAATGACATCTGACATGCGGCGCGCAATCCCTCATGCTTGGTTAGCCAAGCATTACAAAATAAACTGAAGAGATTTTCTATCTTAAGTAATGCTCATGTTAAACTAAAAGAAGAGGTTGGTGACACATTTATATGAATTGCAAAGACATGAATGTTTTGTACATTTTAGTCTTCCTCAGGCATTTCAGATAAAAGTAAATATTCTTAGAGGTGCAAGATAAGTGGACGAATCCATAAAGTACAGTAAATAGAGCAGTCTCTCTCCAACAGAATAAAAAAACAACTCACCAATAACCAGCTGTATCTTGTTAGAGGACAACAGCAACTAAAGAGCATGTTGTCAAATCTAGGCATTTATTTTTAGGGAAGAAGTCACACAAGTGATTGTAACTTAACAAAGAGGTTAAAAGGGGCTGGCAGGAACATAAACACTACACTCATCACACAGCATCTGACTGCCTGAAAATGTGTGAATTCTCCATCATAGTTTTTCCTGCAACATTTGCAAACACTCAACCACCTCCTCATATATTTCGTTCAAGCCTTTCCTGTCTCTAATTTTGTCTCCTAAGATTGGCAACTTGTAGAACCCGCAGTTATTATTCCACAATCTCTGGATGAGTCCTTTTCAAAGTCAGCAGAGCATATTCTCAGGAATAAATGAAAGTGGAGAGGATGACATTGATTGTTTAGTGGATGATGGTTTCTAGTCTTTCAACAGCCTCCACTTCTGAATCTCCACTATTCAGTTCCTCTCACACCTAAATCCTATTGCATTGCTTTAAGCAAAATATTTTTTCACAGGAAACTCAAAATACGATCAGGACCTTTCTCTCAGGAGAGGATGCTCCACTCTCTGTTGTTAATCACACAGAGAGGAAATGTCGTTTTATGTGCTGAAAACCGTCTCTCCTGAAGAAAGCACGATGGTGGGCATTACCAATCGATACGTCAAAATAATGCTTTCCCATCGCTATTTGCTTTGTTGAGATTGACAGCAAATACGTACTTTCTGTAAAGGTCACACTAAGTGTTGTCACCTGTAAGTTTTTAAGTGTCATACATGATAACCAAACCATCTCCATGACAAGTAAGAAACACCATCCAATGATTGATTTTGTTAAGAAGATTGATCCTCTCATTCTTCATTCTACAGCAGCCAGACAAGATGTTTTTTGCAAAGCTAAGCTAAGTAGCTAGTCACCGTAGCTTCATATTTACTGTGCGGGCGTGAGAGTGGTTTCAATCGTCTCATTTAAATCAAGGAAAAAAAGCAAATATATTTCCCACAATTCTGAACTATTCCTTTAACGTATATGGGTAGTTTGTTCTACATTGTTTAGTTGTGACAGAAGAGTTAACTTATGTTAGTTACCAGTCAGCATTACCATTCAACTGTCTGCTGACATCAAGCTCAGACAGTTGTTTCATGTTGGCAGCTAGTTAATCAACCACATCCATTACAACTAAAATATATAATGACAATTTGGATGTGGGCTGGAAGTCAAAATGAGGCAATGTGTGCACACATATTGCCTCATTTCACTAGTTGATGACATTTAAAGACCAAGATTAGAGAATACCTTCTTTAATTTTTCTCCAGGTAACACCTGCAGCTTTTCTCTCCCTGTAGCAGTTGAATATTTGGGATTTTTGTCTTAATGGATATTTATCTCTTATTTAACTCTGTTTTTATGTTATTTGTGAAATGTCAGAGTGATCACAGGAGGAATTTGCATGCACATGCGGTGTAAAAAAATCCATTAGAAATAAGTGCTACACAGATTGAATGGTTTAATGACCCAACTTAAAAAAAATAAAAAACAATTCCATAGATGTCAGACCACACTGACCTTGTTCCATACTTCATTTTACCCCTGTATCAATTGGACACATGGAGGCATCTCGCTTCCACGTTTCAGATCGGCTGTGTAATGGCGTCATTTTAGCTAATGTAAAGAGAAAATGGCATCCAGCAACAGGGATCCTGGCAAGGGTCTTTTGTGATGGTCTGACATTAATGGTGTTACATAACAGTGACCCCCGGCTCTGCAGGCACGCCTCCTCTCTCTCTTTCTCTCTCTCTCTCTCTCCCCCTCCTCCCACCACCACCACCACCTCCCATCTCCTCTGTAATTATTCTGCTTGCATGGCTCCAGACATGAACCCAGCTTTGTGGCCAAACAGGCTGTTGGCACTTGGCGAGATGTTCTTCTGATCAGTTGATGCCGTCAGCTCATACGAGAAGAAACGGGAACACTATAGTGAGATCATGCAGAATCATACCAGGAGCCATGTTACTGATTTCACTGTCATCCCTGATGTGCTGCAGAGGAGCTGTAAAGCTATGAGACCGATGAGCTCCAGTCTGTGACCAACATAAGACAGCTTAATTATAGGTGTCAATTTCCTTGAGCCAGAAACTAGTTTAAATCCACTACATTTGGTTATCTTTAAAAATAAATAAATAATTAAAAACATATTCTTTTATAGCTGCACTATAAATAAATAGCCTTCACTTAATACAAAACACAAGCCTGGCTACCAGGACAATCTTGGGGTTAATATCTTGCTCAAAGACACATGTGGACAAGAGGAGTTCGGGATTGAGCCAAGAACCTGTGAGAAATGGATGACCCGCTGTCCCTCCTGAGCCTCAGCTGCCCTAATTAATCATGTTAGTCGTAATAAAGGTCCCAACCTTTGGGAGCCGCAGAACAACAGATGACAACATAGATAGGAAAGTAGAAAAACGTATTTCTGCTCCACTTGAAATGTTTTGGGCTTTCCTCTTTTATTTTCCGTTAGTGAATAACTGGATCATTCTACTTCTCAATTTATACAAAACATAATCGGTCTTGAATTGGTCACAATTGGCAACAAGTGTCAAGGGGACGCGAGCTTTTGAATGGGACAAAGGCCAAAACCTAAAACTAAAGGCCTGGATGCATGTATGTTCTAGTAATGCATTAATGACGAATGACACAATAATATTTTCTTGAGTAGAAATATATATTTTGTAAAAAGATTTTAGCACCGGTCATATTGTTGTAAAGCTTTATCAGAATTTGTATGGTTAAGTGAATTCATCACTCAGCAAAATCTCCCTCCAGAGTCAGTAAAGCAGTCCTGGAAAGCCTACGAATGCAACTGCAAATCATTAAAACGTCTTCAAAGACTGAAAGTGTGTACACTCCAGGGAACAAGCAATTAAACGGTCAAAGGAGTGCGTGTGCTGCTGCTCTTTGTTCTAAGCATTCACTGGTCTTTTATTTACACGATAAACTGTGTTACTTTTTCCATCTGTAAATGCTCTGCCATGTAAGACATCCTTCGTCTGAGCAGACCAAACCTGGTGGAAAGACGTGAAACTTCAA
This sequence comes from Clinocottus analis, assembly GCF_023055335.1. Lineage (NCBI taxonomy): Eukaryota > Metazoa > Chordata > Actinopteri > Perciformes > Cottidae > Clinocottus > Clinocottus analis. The sequence continues at coordinate 8,751,189 of NW_027175876.1, forward strand.
AAAGCTCATCTGGTGTTAGATCATCAGAGGGTCAGATCAGAAGTAATACGTGACTAACGTGGAGGTTTGCCAGGTTGATTAGATAGAGCTGCTCTGCAGAGGGACAATCAAAAGAGAGCATCACAGCCATCAGACATCAAACAACCTGCACGTCCAGCAGTAACACAATCTGCAGACTAAAGTACAGTTCAGATGCCTTACAGTCATTCAAACATTCATGATTTCTATTCAGAGTTAAATCTGCTGAGGAATAAATTAAAGAATTTAAGTTCACTGTCATTCATTATCTTTTCACTCCTTATTTTATTAGCACCATTGTTATTGTAATATATTTCATATTCTTCCTACCTATTCCTTCAGATACTTGTTCTTTTCCCAACGTCGCAACGCATTGATTTCAAACTGAAAAAGCAACACCATCTTTTCCCAGACTAGTCAGAGCTTCAGGAAGACTCTGTCATATTATGTCAACGCTGTAGGCTCAGCTCTGCTTTGACAGCCAAAAAAGAAATAGGTCATTGTGTTTGTGTTCCATTCTTTATTTTCCAACATCCATGTGACATGTCTTGTTTTTATGATGTGCGCTCAAATGTCTAGATGTAGTCAAAGTGTGGCTCTTTAAGATGTATCAATGCCCTGTGTTGTAACATGCATTTTGTCAGAGAACCAGTTTATTAATATTCAATACGTCGAGCAACAAATACAACCTGCTGTGTGTTGTGGCAGATCTCAAAGTTTGACAGTAAATTACTGGGCAGCATAGTCCAGGTTTTTGACTCCTTACTTCTCCGCCTAAGGTGTGTGTAAATGATTGAAATAGGTATCACATCGCACCCGCCATGGCACAATTTCAATTGTGCCCTTTTATCTAGAAAGAACCGCTGAGAGCCTTGGAAATGTTTCTGACTTCAGCATGGATTAACATCAAATCTGCAGTGCTGCTCCTGTGTCACTTGTGATTAGGTGTCCTCCAAGAAGATCTGCAGGAAAATTTGCCAGGCTTTCCGTACCCCCGCACACCCTGGTAATGTCACAAAGCTCCTCAACTGTTAGATAATCAGATATGAGATATGAGCTGAAGTGATTGTTGTGAAAGCCATACATAACAAAGAAAGGGACATTCTGCAAAATGTAATGTTGAGGGATTAATGATGGTATTAACACTATTGATAATCATCTGGTTTTTGTACTCACAATCACAATTATCTTACCCTAACGATATTATTAAGACCAAAACCACTGATGTACCACTGATTGATATAATAAAGGCTCCATTATTAACCCATACTCAGAAATAATGGGCAGTCAGAGTCTTGAGATCTTTAGCAAAGATTTCAGTAAGTGGCAACTGTGGAAAGATCTCAAGATAGCCCTATAGCTTTCTATAATTAGAAATAGCAATAGAAAATACTTTGCATTAAAAGCATCATGACATCAATTTAAAGAATCAAACTCAAAATCCTAACAGTGGCACAAGAAATCTTCTAATCGTTCTTTACCAGAGGGAAATGTATGAATCAATGAAAAATAATGAAATGTACATGTGCTTTTTAAATGAACTCAACAGAAAAGTTACAGTCATAGTCCCACAACAACTTGAAAGAGACCAAAAAAAAATAATTTACAAAAATAAACTGAAACAAAACATTTTAAACAGTAAATTCCAAAAGATAAATATGTAAAGTATTGTGCTGGGAAGACCTTATGCTTCAGTAGCAAGACTCACCACAACTTGAATTCTGTTTTGTTTGTACCATAACTTAATACTTGGTATAACTCTGTATAATTTAACAATAGTTAATCAAAAGTGGATAAAAAATAAATCTTGGATCTAACTAAAACATGTCGCATCTTTTACCATGTGAAACATAAGCAGCATGCTCACAAAATATTCCAGCCATTTTATAAGAAGATATCGCTGTTGTTGGTCAGCTTTTGTTTTATTCATTAGAGACTGTGGTTTTATGTGCAATATGATATTTATTACATTTGAGTGCAGATGCAGTTCAAGTTTAAGGACGACCTTAAAATGTGTGAGTTCAAATCACCCATGGATTGAAAATGTGCAGAACTGGCATAAAAGCCATCAATTGTGAAACAAGTTGTATCTTTTTTTTCACTAAATCTCACAATTGAAGGATGAAAGAAAGTATGAAAATGAGTGAAGAAAGAAATAAAATACCTTGACACGCTCTCCCAATACAGTCAGACCCTCGTTTCTGCAAAGATTTTTAATGGTCATACTCTCCTCCCTATCTGTTCCTTAACTATAACCTCACTTCTGAGGGCTTTACATTAATATTGAATGGGCTCAATGTGAAAGAAAAGTGAATAGCAAACCAGTAATCCCAGGTGGATTTTTCTTTTATGTTTTAATAATCCTGTCCATTTTAGGCCTCCTGTACTGGGAACACTCAAAGGTGCAAACGACTCAATAATGACTCTGCCGTGTGTGTTTGATGTCCTCTTGTCTCCATCCAGGGACTAAAAGAGAGAGCAGGTTCTGCAGCGAGAACATTGAGCACCGCTGGAGAGCGATTGCGTAACCAATGACAGCCCTCAGCAGCTGATGCAGAATCACGACAGCGACAGTTACTGTCCTGGTGTGTTGCTGATACAGTGGATAATACGGAGAAGACGAGTGGACAAGGGGGACAGCGGGTCGCAGGTCAGGCCTGTCTGCGTCAGAGATTGTGTCATATTTTAAGATACACAGCATAACAAATTTGTTTTATTAACGTTTTGCAAAGCCAACAGTAAAGTTCCAGTACAGGATCTAAGGTTGCAACCTGCAGGTTGTGTCAATCATAAAGAAAAAAACATGCAGTTTAGGACTTTTTAATAATTTTTTTTTTGCAACAGAGACTGATTGTAATACTTTTGTATTGTATTTTGTATTGTAATGATTTTCATCTGATGGTTGTATTTTTACTTTAATTCTAGTTTTGGTTAAGGATTTGCTGTTGTTAAATTAAATAAATTATCTATCATTGTATGTCAATAAAACATAATAAAGCATTTAAATCGGACCAATCTTTATTTTGGGAGGTTAGGTGGATCGACAGTCCAGCGGTTACATCTCACCCTCACACAAGGAGACTCTGTCCTTGTATTATGTGGCCAAATATGGACTCAGCTCCTGACCGCACCATGGCTGCGAGCCCTGCTGTGTCATGGAACAATGGTGAATAATATCTCAATCAACTGAATCTCAAACCTCTTAGAAATGTGAGTTTCCTATATACATGTTGGTTAAGGATTTACATTCCTAATTTGACTTTCATTTCTGAATGAATAGCTGGCTCCTGTCCTTCCTCTTGCACGTAATCATAGCTCTGCCTGGAAGTTTTGCTTTGTGTCTCCAGAGTTCATGGTAGTTTGTTTGGCATGTTGTTTATTCTATTATGAAATGAAGAGTTCATGCAATAAATGTCAGTGTTGTAAAACAATATAAACGATTCCAGTAAGGGTGAGCCACCTTTTCAACAGGAAAGGCTCAACTGCAGTCACGGAGTGAATGTAAACATCTGAAAGTGATCAGCTGATGGTTTCCGATCATAAATTGTGATGAAAACGACTAAAGATGTCCTAATGGCCAGAATCTTTAAACATATTTTAGCCCTGAACATCACGTCAGCGTTTACTTAGGTCCTGTGTAACTTCATATCTTTCTGGGCACAGTCAATGACATGAGTTCGTGCAGAAGTGACAGATAATCATTTGGGGGTAATACAAACTAAATATCTTGTGATGCCAGCTGTTCTGCATTTGAAGGACAACATTTTACCGGTTTAATGTTTGGATCATGTATTAATTTCCATATAATTTAGTGTCATGGGACAGAAAGGATTTTGCATTAAGCAAAGGAGCTGAAACATGATTTACTTTCTTCATATGACATAATAGACCTTCTCATCTTAAACAAAATATGTTTTATTTATTTATTTGTGTGTGTTTTTAAAATTTCAAACTCTGCGATCCCAAAACATTTTTGTCGCTGCACGTTAATTTCAAATTGCGAATTTCTGAATTTTCAGCACTGACCAAAGTACCAGTCCACATGAGGCCAGATGGTCATTTTTTATATTACTTTGCAATGTCTTCAGTGTTTTAGTCCCGCAGGCTGTTCAGCTGCCTCTGCAGGTGAGAGCAGCTGATCATGTGACCTTCACACGCACATTACATATTCTACAGTAAACCTGCCTTGTTAATTAAGCCTTTGAATGGGTCATCTGCTTGCTTTCAGTTGCATGCATCTGCATGGTTTCACTTGAAACCGGTCCATTTTGATTGAGATGTAAATTTGAGGACAAATGAATGGAGATAAGTAAGGCTTTTGAATTATTCATCTCCACTGTTTCAGGGGTTTTAAGAACCTCAGAGATTTGAGTTTATGTCTTGCATTTTGAGCTGATCAGGTTTTATTCATGGTTTATATTATAAACAAAACAACTCCATAAAATGAATGAAATAGTATTAAAGCAACCACTGCTTAAAACCAGGGACAGCTGATTTAGGATTGAGAAATTGATGTTTAAATGTTTTGATGACATTTTAAAATGTAACTAAAACAATCAACTGTTATATTTAATTTATATATTTGATTACACAGAAATGTCAATTTAGTTGAATTGTTCAAGTTTGAGAGATATCAAAAGCAGTTTTGGATTGTAAGAATCCAGATAACTCTGCAATACAGCTTTCTCAATCATATAACATTTTAACAATAAAGAAAAAGTATCTACAAATTGTCGCCTCAAAATAAATAACAAGTAATTAAAGGTAAACAGATTATGGCAGATTATGTAACGCCTCTCTGTGAACACATTGATGCTTATGTTTGTCTTTAGGTGAACAGTCCTGCATTTTGCTCTGGACAAGCAGATGCACATGTTATGCAACAGCACGATGTCACAGGTCAACCAGATATATCTATGCAAAGTACGCTGAGTGGTGATCATGAATAATTATGCGGTCAGAAAGGTGGACAGTTCTCACATGAAGCTTTTTATCAAGCTGTGACCATCCTGTGCTCAGCAGACCCTGCCATATGACATGTCAGAGGCCTCAGATGAGCTGCGTGTACATATAAAGTGCTGCCCCGCCACCTTTGCCTCCCATAGGTCCAACCTCACGCCACTGGAGGTTGGTTGGCTGTCAATCAAATGTTTCCGGGCCATTCAGCGTGAAATGATAATGCTCCATGGGCGCTCATATTTTTTTCATGGAGGCCACAGACTCTTCAAGGGCACATTTAAAGAATTAAAAGGTTCATCAAAGATGATGTTAAGCAGATGTACTGCAGTACATGCATTTTAATAAATAGTTACTCTTGCATTAAGTAGGCTATCCTGATAGGAAAGGTGGACGATACCACAAAAGTGTACATAAAGACTAATTTTATTACCATAAGCGACTAAAATTTGTTCGTGGATAATCCTGTCATGGTTTAAGAAGTTAACGCTTCATAAATATGCATCTGATGATTTTCATGACCACCAAGTGATTTGCCAAACATTAGGCCTTTCTCTTTCCTATTCTTTGTTACACATGCATGTAAACACCGACTTTTATCCTTTTTTTTTTACATTTACTGCAAAGAGTGCACTAAGAAAAGCATGTATGTGTCGAGAAAATTATGTCATTCTTGAACATTGACCCAATTATATACAAACCCCATTCTTGGTGGAATCAATACTTTACGTATCGATCCGCCCACCAATGTCATTAGGTCTCTTTGTCTTTTTTGTTTGGTTTATAGATGTACAGACCACGTTCTACTTCCATGTGACACACATGAGATGAAGACAGAAGACAGTCCCAGGTGTTTGCATTCATAGAAGCACTTGAACAGAGTTATGATGGATAAATGTTAAGTGGCTTTGCTTGTGTCAGCAGTGAGAGGTGAGATGCTTCACAAAGACTCACAGAGCAGATAACGCCTTAATCTCATCTGTGAGACTTTTCATTGTATCTTTGCCAGTAAGTTAATCACTTGTTTGCAGTAACTTTACTATTATGATGTTGAACAGTAACACAGCTTTAACACTAGTACTGCTCCACTGTAACTGTGTTGATGATACTCTTAATTTGTATTTTATGGTACAATAAGTTTAATATGTTTTGGAGTATTATATTACCATATTTAAAACATATGTTGGGGTATCATACTTTAACTGTTTCATAGTACAATACTGTTTAGTTGTTTTGGAGTATTGTACTATATATTGATATCACCTAATACTATATTCTCTTCACTAATAATTACTACCGAAAATGTAAACCCTGGTTTACTGTGTGTAATATAATAATATTATATGAACGATGTTGGGATCCATTTTGTGGTGGCACTAAAGGAAATATTCAAGCCTAAGCGGTCATAGTAATGGTCGTGCCGTGGCCGTAAAAGAACCAATGGTCATGGAAGTATCAATATTATATGAGGTTGATGATAATATTTTGTCATTGTATACCAGCTGACCACAGCAACATAAGAAGTAAACAGTATGTGGAGGACTGTGAAGCTGCAGCAGTATTACAGGTTAATAGTTGTAGCCAATATGATACTGATGTCATCAGAAACAGTCAAATGAGTAAAGGAAGCAGCAGAAAAAGCTGTCTCGTGTCACTACAGCAGACGAGTGGTAAAAACATGGGAAACTACAGTATTAGAAGAAAAAAATCAATTAGACTGAAGTGATGACAGGCTGTGTAAAAGATGGGCCACGGCTGGCTTTATTTAAGATTTTCCCACAGCTGTTTATAGCAAAAGAGGACAGCCAGTACTGAAGGAATGACCAACTTAACTAAAGCCAGAAGATATCAAAAGTCTTATTAAATCAAACACAAGCCGCTGTCTTTGAAGCATTGAGATGCTTCGCTAAAAACAATACAGACAACTCCAATTATTTATCATTAATGCAGCTGATGATCAATAAAGGAAAATAAGAACTTTGCGTCATCGGTTATGTCAGAGATTAACTCTATCGTGAAGGTGATGTGGATTAGATGACGTGTGTACAGTAGGCCATGTATGTGCTCACTTGACAACAATTAATTTTTGTATTTTATATTATTTTGTTTTCTTATATTTAATTTATATATATATATATATATATATATATATATATATATATATATATATATATATATATATATATATATATATATATATATATATATATATATATATATATATATAATATTAAAACAAAATATTACAGTCAGTTGTAGCTTTTTGTAGGTTTTGAAAAGCCTAAAACTGACATCATAAGCACAAGGCACCCAAGTGTAAAGGGAGTGTATGTTCTACTTTTAAGCAAAGTGAGGCCACAGAGGGGAGAAATGACTTTCCTATCCTGGGTGGTCTCTCCGGTCTTTGACGCCCCCTGCTGTTCATGTACGATGCCTATTCTTTAAAGGTCCCCTCGTAAACTCCTTTTATCTCGGAATTAAAAAAATACTATTTCTATAGATCTACATTAGATGGGAAATAATGACGACACAATACGGCAGCAATATTTCATATAACCTGATGAGACTGCAGAAGTAAATGATGATAACTGCTGCAGTGTCCCACATGACATGACTTGACTTTATTTATTTGAGCTGGACATCACACCGCCATTAGAATTTCTAGCACATATCTATGCACAGATGCACTGTGTTGCTAATAAATGCTAATTTCCAACACCTGTCCACAGGAGGCTTTAAAAAAAATATTTTTATAAAAAATTAAACAAAATATATAGTAAATATATAATGAAATGTGACACATCATATAAACGTGTACTGCGTTCAAAATTAGTCGCGTGCAGTTGGCAATCAAGTCAGAAATTAATTTTATTCCTCAGCTATTTGTTATTTTGATATTCGTTTATATATTGAATTCACAAATAGGCGACATCGACTTTTTTGTATTAAACTATAGCAATATGGACAAGTTAAGTTCCTCTCGTTTAATAAAATGATCATTCATTTATTTCAGAGTTTTGCTTTATTTTATAAACTTAATCAAACATTGTATTTTTTGTACAACAAATGAAGCATTAACACATATACATTATCTAGTTGTTGATGTTATTTCGATAATTTAATTATTGTATCAATGTATCTTTCTTTCCAAACTAAAGGCATTGATTAGCTAAATCCACACTGTTGCATGCATAAGTGGACCATTAAAAATAGATTAATCATCCGTCACTCCTTTAATCTTCCTTGAGCTATTGGGCCATTTCCGGCCGGACCTGAACGCAGCATCGTAGTCAGCTGACTCTCGAGTGGTCATGTGACCTTCACAGGCAGAGGCGATCCCACGGAGCAGTGTGGGAACAACAACCGGGGATCTCTTCAAATAAGAACCCGCTCGGTGGTGGTCTGTCCTCGGTGTCTTTGTCTCGTCCACCCGCTCCCCGTGCAGCATGGCGTGGACTAAATACCAGCTGTTCCTCGCGGGACTGATGCTCACCACCGGCTCCCTCAACACGCTGTCCGCAAAGTGAGTACATTTATTGATGTGTTTTCCCAACTGGAGTCATGTGTTTGCAGTTAAAGTTCATTTCACTGTTGGAGAGCTCGCAGACTACCAGCTAACTCTTGAGCTCGTCGAGATAGCGTGTTTGTTGTTGAGTATTATCACGGTGTCCACTTAGTTGTAGCTGCTATTGGGTAACTGCCGCTATTATCAATAACGAGCTCTCGTGTCGTGGGAGCTTCACGTAAACATCCGCATTGAGCGTTAGTTGTGCGTGAGGACAGACGTTTTAATCTCTGTTCTTGACACGGTAATAGTAATGTCAGGAAGCAGCTCACGATGGGATGGACAGTCAAATGATTCACGTTTTAGGTTTGCAAAATGAAACGTCTTTGCTATTGTGCAACGGTATCGTCATGGGCTTTCTGAACCAGGCATTCGTGTTCGATGAGGTGACGTAATGGCCTCGTGCAACCTGTGTAGGTCTCAGGTAAACACAAACGAAAGAGAAATCACGTATCATCTGCAGCTGACTATTACTTTCTTTATCATTTGGTTTTCAAAACATCAGAAAATAGTAAAAAAGAAAAATGTTAATGACATAACATCTTAAAATTAACAAGGATTTAGGACAGAGGAAAGCATACACTGGTCACATTAGAGAAGCAGGAAACAGTTGATGTGTTGTACAGTCCCTTGATAAATTACTTAAATCTTTTTTTTTTTTTGAATCAATACTGGTGATTGTTAGTTTTATGTTGACTGAGATGAAGGAATCCACCATCGTGTCAGTCCTCAGTCATATATTTATTAAGGGACTGCAACAACCAACTACTTTCAATGACACTTAACCTGCAGGTTATTTTTTTCATACAATATAGTCTTTAAAACGGCATAACAAAGGGAAAATGCCCTTTCATTAAAGTTTTTTAAATTATATGTTTTCATTGACAAATAGTATCTAAAAAAAAAGTAAACATCTTTACATTTAAGAAGCTGGAAAATAATATTTTTTGTTTTTTTCTTTAGTGATACCTTCAATGATTTATGGCTAATACATGTAACTCATCTCTCATTATTGTCACGATAGGAAGAGGTTTTCTCTTTTAGTGAAACTAGACATTCAGCTTTTTTAACTTCCCCAGTAATCTGTGATGTCAGCTCCCTGCTGTCTGGCACACTTCTCTGTCCTTTTGTGGGCTTTGTCAGCGGAAAAAGAAACACCTAAAAATCTTGAATGAATCACAGTGTGGGTGCTTATGTCTCAGGCGAGGCGAGCTGTGTCATGTTGCTTAGAAAAAAGCAGCAACTAAGGGGTAAAGTTCCACTGTCACCTGACACCGGCCTCGTCACAGCACCGCCTCGCTGGCTTTAAAGCCCCTCAGCTGAGACCAGATACAGCTTGTAGTAGAGTGATAGTTTTGGTGCAAGTTCCCTCTTTTCTGTCACGCATACATGCACCGCTTGCAAGGTACTCAATCCGAGCAGCGTAGCCAGGAATAATCAGGAATAGTCCTGGCAGAGTTGGATGAAGTTTCCTTCTTGAGCTCAGGCGCTGTTGAGTTTTGAAGAAGTTGCGGCATCATCACTATATTCCCTCGCTTTGCATTTTAAAGAAAACATGACGCTCACATGTCAGTCATGCTTCCTCTGACGGTCAGCGGGTTGTAAAGATTTAAGCACTCATTAACTTCTCAACAGTCCAGAACTCTTACGAGAGCACAGTGAAACAAAATGTTCCCTCACTGCAGAACTCTGCTCACAGTGGTATTTATGAGTTGGTTGTCAATCAAAGGCAGCCGTAATGTAAAAGAATACTAAATACCAAACAAACAAATCTTAGTTCTACACTAACAAAGTTATTGTCGACCAATTGGTTACTTCTTTGTTCATAAATGTCAGAAACATTGAAAATTAAAGTTATATATTCCCACAGCCTAAATTGATCTGATTAATTCAACTTATCTTTGCAGTTCTAGCTTCAATATTTGACTGTTTTCTATTATTTTTGGTTGTGTGAAATATCCATAATTAAGTTGTAATATCGTCTTCTTGTCTGACAGATGGGCTGACATGTTCTCTGCGAAGGGTTGCCATGATGACCCCAAACATCCATTTAGTCATCCGTTTGTACAGGTAAAGTAATGAACTGTTATCATATAATGTAGCACCTTATTGTCACTCTACTGTTCTGGATATTCAATAAGTGAATAGTCTTTATGGAATAACCACATTGTAAAGCCTGTTGTGTACTGCTGTGTGAATTAAACACTTGGTGATTCTTTTCTAATTGTATTAAGAGTTTTAGTGCAAATTGGTCTCATGTAAGATAACAAAGAAAACATACATTCAGAATTTCAGCAATACGCTGAATATGTTAGTGTGCATGCACACAAATACTAGTAATCAGATTTTGACTACAGTCTAATTTAACTGAATTGAATAAAACTTTCTTAGAAATGTTATCAGTTTAGACGTCATTGGACATGTCTACCATCTCAACTGCTGTTTCCTATAAGTCAACTCTAATTGGTGTGCCCTCTCTGTGTCTTCCTCCCTCTCTACCGTGCAGGCGGTGGGAATGTTTCTGGGCGAGCTCAGCTGCATTGTGGTCTTCTACATCTTACTTTGTCATGACAGACGAAGGCCGGAGCCCACGATGAACCCCGGCCAGAGCTTCAACCCTCTCCTCTTCTTCCCTCCCGCCATGTGTGACATGCTGGCCACCTCCCTCATGTATGTTGGTAAGTGACTTTTCGAAACCTTTTTATCTGCTCAATGTTCAGAAACGTTCAGCTTTTGCTCACAAGCTCTTTTTTTTTGGGTGATTTCTGCCCTCATGCAGCCACCACTTTTTCAGCTTTATTGAGAAGCATGAATTGTTTATTTCTGTGCCGCTAAAAGGAAAGAAGGTATTTTTAGACAGAAAAGCATACGTATTTGTATTTCTTTTGCAGCTCTCAACATGACGAGTGCGTCCAGCTTCCAGATGCTGCGCGGAGCTGTCATCATCTTCACCGGTCTGCTGTCTGTGGCGTTCCTGGGGCGGCGCCTGGCGCCCAGTCAGTGGTTCGGCATCCTCATCACCATCGTGGGCCTGGTGATAGTCGGCCTCGCAGACTTCTTCAGCGGGAACAAACAAGACACGCACAAACTCAGCGACATCATCACAGGTGAGGGGGGGATTTAAGTTCTGGGCTTCATTATATGCAGTAATCCACTCTGTGTTCAATCCATTGTGTTTCAGGATGATGGAAAGAAAAGTAAATGCACAAATGATTTCTAATGATCAACCAAAATGACGAAGAGTTTAAAAACAAATCAACCTCAACCTCAGTTCCTAAAGGCAGTAAATAAAACAGCACTACTCTCTTCTGTCCTACAGGAGACCTTCTGATCATCTTGGCTCAGGTCATTGTTTCAGTGCAGATGGTCCTGGAGGAAAAGTTTGTCTACAAACATGATGTCCATCCTCTTCGGGCTGTTGGTACTGAAGGTACGGCAGTTGTTCATCTGCAGTTACATGTGACTTTGTTTTAGGAACACCTAAAGTAACATTTTGTGCACAAGGACAGAGAAGTGCACGAGTACAAAGAGTCTATTTTTAACAGAAGTAAATATTTTGGATTGCAGATGTCGGATAGCGACAGATAGACTAGTTTCATTATTGTCTTCTAACCCTTTAGTTATAGAAATATTTAATATTGTTTTTTGCCACAGAATTAAAACAGCTGCTCCTCGGTGAGCTGCAGCTTTTGCCAAACTTCTCCGCCCTATTGTCAAGAGTAAAAGTAAATAAAAAGCTTATTTTTCTGATCATTTTATTTGTGCAAAAACAGAAGGATGAATCATTCTTTGGTTCAACTGGTCACACGCGTACATGAAAGCTAAGACTTTATTTTAACTAGTTACAAAGGTTGTGAACTCCGGTCCTCGGTCATATGTTTAATTCTGTTTTCTATTTCCAGGTTTCTTTGGGTTCTTCGTCCTGTCGCTGCTTCTCATCCCGATGTATTTCATCCATGTTGGCGACTTCGGCAACAACCCTCGGCAGGTCCTGGAGGACGCGCTGGACGCCTTCTGTCAGATCGGGCACGAGCCTCTCATCTTGTTGGCTCTGCTGGGCAACACCGTCAGCATCGCCTTCTTCAACTTTGCCGGGATCAGCGTCACGAAAGAGATCAGCGCCACCACCCGCATGGTGCTGGACAGCCTGCGCACGCTGGTCATCTGGGCGGTGAGCCTGGCGCTGGGTTGGGAGCAGTTTCAAGGCCTGCAGGTGCTGGGCTTTGTGGTGCTGCTGGTGGGTACAGCGCTCTACAATGGACTGCACCGCCCCCTGCTGGCCAGGATACCGTGGTGCGCCGCCAGGATGAACACAGAGGAGGACAGCCCAGAAGAAAGAGAGAGGCTGCTGGGTGACGGCAGGGTGCAGGCCGGTGACGAGAGCTAAAACCTGAGACGTGCCGGTCCACTGGACTGTCTGTCAAAGACACTGCACCTTCCTTGTAGTGATAGCCTCTTTTTAAATATGGTCCTTTTCACACCTCCGATTTTTAACAGATCTCATATGTGGGAGTGGGCACGCTCTTTCAAAGGAATAGCTTGGTTCATGAGTAGTACCCGTCTTCTCCTCTATCTCTGGGAAGAAAAGAAGTTCTCAAATTGTTTAACTGTTCAGAGAAACCGAGGCCAGTCTGATGGAGCTTTTATGTTAAAATACATGTTTTTTTATGAAATTAATTCAAGTTAGGAGAAGAAAACATGAAAAAAAAACAAGCATAATGTGTAATAGCCAGTATCAACATTTTCTTCGGACCCTCTCACATATTTATTCATCCTTAAAACGATGCAGGGTAGCTACGATGTACTAAAGTTTTCAGTATCTGTCGGATATGAGTTCATCCTTAAACACTTG